>NC_045435.1:182148473-182164457 GCF_002776525.5 Piliocolobus tephrosceles | reverse complement strand
TCTATCTATCTATCTATCTATCTATCTATCTATCTATCTATCTATCTATCTATCTATCTATGTTTCTGCATTGCTATAGAGGGTAGAGTTTAATTTCTCTTCTTTCCAGAAGAGAATGAAGAAACCTTAACTTGATTTTATTGAATTCCTCTTAAAAATCTTCATGAGAATATTGCTGGGAGGCAGCCCCTGAAAGGCATTTCAATATTATGCTCTTTCATTTGTTTACTCATTCGTTCACTCGTTCATGTGGAACTGTTCAGGATTAAGGGACAGTGATACAAAAGACATAGTCTTTGCTCCTTAGCAGTTCCGAGAGTGGTGAGTTGGGCATATAAATCAATAAAATGGCTAAGTGCAATTTTGCAGGTATTTTGATGGGGTGAGATTATGGGAGTTTAGGGGAAGATCAGCTGAGCTAGAACCCCAAATGTTAGGAAAAAGATCTTCAGGGTAAAATGGTGTCTGAGATGAGTTTGGAGGAAAGGAATAGAGCCAAAGAGGTGTTCTTGAAAGAAGGAGCATCAGATGCAAGGTTGTGTGACATAAGCATCATGGATTATTCAGGAAACTGCGTGTATTTTGAAACCTTTGAAACATAAGAGGCCAGCTGGGGACTGTTAGAGATGGTGCTACAGTGGAAAAGTAGGGATCAGATAATTGTTTTGTGTGTGATCTGATAAAGAAACGGAATCCATGTCAAGTGAAATATGAAACTTGGTATGATGGGAGCTGCATTTAGAATGTTCAATCTGGCAGCAGGGAGTTTAACAGATTGAGGACTAATGAGAGGGTAGCAGAGGGACTCATTGGGAAGCCATTACAACATCGAAGCAGGAAAGATGGAGGTCTGAATGCAGGCAGTGATTATAGGGACAGAAAGAGAATCATCTTCAGGGATGTTGAGGAAGTGAAGTCAGCAGAATAAAGTGACAGATGAAAATGAAAGGAACAGATTTATAATGCTTTGACTGACAACTGACCAGAGCACTGGCTTAATGAGGGAAATTGTCTTTCTATCACCATCCAGTGCCTAGCATGGGTTCTTACATGTAATAGGTGTAGGGAACTGGTGAAAGTGGAAAAAGATTTTGCAGTGTACATGTCATCTAGGTACTCATGTAATTTTTAAAAGGAAACCTTTTCAAAATTATTGATATTATTGTTATCCAGTTTTCCTGATGAGAAAGGTGAGACTTAAACAGTAAGTAAATTTCCCAAGGGTCAGACAGAGCTCATAACTGTACATACACTGCAACCTATTCATTCTATCACTGCATGAAGAAGTTTCACAAAATAATAATAGTAATAATAATAACAATAACTATATACATCATAGAGAAAACATTGAGCAAAAGGCATGAGCAATTTGAAAAAAAAATGTAAATGACAGATTACCATGAAAACACTTCAACCTCACTATCTAGAGTAGCACAAATTCAAACTATTTTAGTTTAGTACTCACAAAAATAAAAACTCAAAAGGAGGTATGCCTCCGTTTTCATGCATTATCAGATGGGCAAGCAGCTTATAAAATGATATTTTTAACATTTTAAGAATCTGGGACTACTATATATCTTTTGGAAAAATGGAACTTTATAAAGTCAATTTTTATATTGAATTTTTATAAAAAAATAATTGAACAGTATATGAACCATAGGTGCATGGAACAATGTATTTCATGGAGAGAACATATTGGTCTAACCACCACTCAGACATGAAAGCATTTCAGAAGCTATCCGTCAACATCTTCTAACTCAAAGGTAACTTCTGCCCATACTTTAACATCATATATTCATTTTGCCCGTTGTGAACTTTTCGTAAATGGAATCATACAGTCTTGCTTCCTTCATTCACAATTATGTTTATGAGATTCATCCATGTTGTGTGTAGCAGTATTGTGTTTCACTCTCGTTGCTATATAGTATTTGTTTGTAGGGATATGTCATAATTGACTTAACATTCTACTGTTTGGGGTCATTTTTAAGATGTTTGCAGCTGTTTTGAATAACATACTGGCACAGGATTTTGGTGAATAGTTTTTAAGATTTTTGAAGCTGTTCTGAATAATATCCTGGCACAGGTTTTTGGTGAATAATGTTGGTTATAAAGCAGGAATTGAATTAAGGGTCTTAGGGTAGGCATATCTTGAGTACTTAGTAAATATCAACAAATAATTTTCCACTGTGATTATACCGATTTACAATCCTAACTGTAAGGTGCACCATACTATTGTCAAACTTGAAATTTTAAATATAAATCTAGTAGTTACATAGTGATCTCAAATTGTTTTTAATTTGCATTTTCTTGTGGTTAATAAGATTGGACATCATTTCATATACTTGTTTGTATTTTGGATATGATTTTTTGCAAAATGTCAGTTCAAATATTTTATTTATTTTGGAACATAAACTTTTACTGATTTGTAGCATATATGTATATGCTATATATATACTGATTTGTAGTACATATATGTATTTCCTTTATTGGATGGATATTTCAAATATCTTCTCCCTTTCCTTATGTTACCTTTCCAATCTTTGAATGGAATCGTTTAATGAACAAAATTTCTTAATTTTAACATAATCTAATTTATAATTTTTTTCTTTTTGGTAAATGCTTTTTGTTTCCTGTTCAAGAAAACAGTGTATCCCAAAGTCATGAATACAGTCTCATAATTTTCTTTCAAAACCATTATTCTTTTTCCTTTCACATTTAGATCAATGATCTTTATGGTATTTATTTTTGTGCATATTGTAAGTTAGGCATCAAAATGAATTTTTCCATATGGAGATACAGTTGACCCAGCATATATTTTTTGAAAAAAACCATCCTTCCCTTATTGCTCTGTAATACATTATTTGATTTAAAACAAACATTTATGTATTTGTCTGCTTCTAGAATATTCTGTTTCTCTAGTCTTTTTGTCTATCTTTGCATGATACCACCCTGTCTTAATTACTTAATTACTGTAGCTTTATTGTAATTCCTGACATGTGGTAGTATAAATCCTTTAAATTACACTTAGAAATTTATCTTCAAGATTGTCCTTGATACTTTTGGCTCTTTGCATTTTTATATAAATGTTAGAATCAGTTTGTCAACTAAAAATAACCAGCTGAGGATTTTGATTGGAACTTCTTAGAATCTCTAGATTAATTTGAGGATAATTTACTTCATTCCAACATGAGTCTCCATAACCATTAATTTATGTATCCTTCTATTTATTTAGGTGTTCTTTAATTCCCCTAAGAAATGCCTTGTAGTTTTCAGTGTAATGATATAACACATCTGTTGGACGGCTTTCTTGGTACTTATGTTTTGATGAATTATATTTGATTATATAATTTATGAAATTTAATTTTCTACTTTTTTCCTTAGAAATAAAATTGATTTGGCACATTTATCTTGTATCAAAGTATTTTTGCCAAATTTACTGTTAATTCTAATAGACTGTAGTTTTTTTTTAGATTCTCTGGGTTTTGTCTTTTGCTTTCTAATTGTTTACTGTTTTTAAATATAAATTGATTATTTATATTTAAAATATAAGTATATAAATTATTATACAGAAATTTAATTCTCTATGCATAGTACAAAAGCAATTAAGGCCTGAAAAGATTTTAAAGTTTGGATAAACAGGATAAAAATAGCATTTTGAAGATTGAAGTCTTAAAATAGTAAAACATGAACTATCTGGCACTCTATTAAATATGTTTTTCACTGTTACTTTACAGTCTTCCATAAAACACAAGAGAAATGTTTCCAAGATATGCAGAAAGGGATTTCAAAATTTATATTGTTCTATTTTACTGGTTGATCTTTTATTTGTTCCCTGTGTGCAATTTTTGGTTACATAATCACAGTCACTTGATGCTGAAATTTGAGACAATTATTTTTTCTTCAAATCCTTGTTGATCTATTTTACAGGAAGAGGGGCTTTATCTTTCTATGAATAGATGGTGAACAATTCGATCTGTTTGAAACCAACATTCAGCTCTTGCTGTAACAAGCACTACATGGCATTTTGCAGAATGGTATATAACTAATCATCTTCTTGCTTTCTTGAGTCATTAAGTCTATGATGCTGATAAAATCCTAAATTTCTCACCAACAACTACTATCAGAGATTTTGATCGTGAGTTCTCAGCCTATGTTTGTGACTTTTAGTCACAGCAATACATTCTGTCCTTTCAAAATAATAGTATGTGCCAGCAATAACCCCTAATTTCTGACTGGAATTTACTTTTTCCCCAATTATTTATTTTTTTTTTCCAAAAGTATGTCTGGAAGAAAAGGCACAGATACGGAAGGGAACTAGCATAGCATTACATGACTTAGACACTGAGCTAACACATTGCAGATGTGTATTGCATTTCAACTTCACAGTTTTCAAAATGAGATTGTTTTGGCCCTTATTTTAAAAGTGAGAAAACAGAGGCTCAGAAATGCTGCATGTATATTTCAGATCTTTCCAATAAATGGAAACTCTGGAATTTTAACTCAGTTCTGCCTGATTCC
The DNA here is from genome assembly GCF_002776525.5 of Piliocolobus tephrosceles. Classification (NCBI taxonomy): domain Eukaryota; kingdom Metazoa; phylum Chordata; class Mammalia; order Primates; family Cercopithecidae; genus Piliocolobus; species Piliocolobus tephrosceles. The sequence continues at coordinate 182,159,939 of NC_045435.1, read as the reverse complement.
TAAGTCCATGGACAGTCTCTGTGAAGAAGCTTCACAAATCACAGTTACTGAGTGTCTGTACCTGGTCAGTCTCGTTATAGAACCTGTTCTTTTAGCTAATCTCTCCACTGCCTTCATTGAGAAAGGAGTCATTTGTCCTTGTTAAGTACTGGCACAGGGCCTGGTACATAGTAGAGATTCTATGTATGTTTGTCAAGGGTAGAAAATTGAATATGTCGGCACTGGTGATTTCTATTTACCCAGAATACTTTGCTACTTAAACCAGAAAAAAAGTAGGCAAATGGATATTCTGAAGTTATTTATTTTATTTTTCTGTGATTTGTCTGTTTTGCTTTCTGTATAATAAAAAATATGAAAGCCTAAATAGCAGCTGGACAACTTAGGAAATACATCCAAAATGCCAAAACAAAAGGCACCTAAGTACAGTAGAGAAAAATCTGCTTGGTAAAATAATGAGAATATATCAAAAAAGGGTTCTTTTTATAGATATCTCAAAATTTAAGCATAGTAGCAAAATGTAAACACTTCTCACATTTTCGAAGTGGCTTTGGTTTAGAAAGTTGAGATAAAATAACCTGAAGCTATATTAAAGTCTTATTTAAAAATTTGAATTTTGGAATATTTTCTATTTTGGAATATTTTCTATTTTGGAATAGCTTTTAGGTGATATAGCCTTTGAATGGAATTTCATCAGTTATACTTCATTGCTAATTTTATTAATTCACATAATAGGAATTTTACTCTTTTAAAAAGTGTTTTAATATTTTCTACATCCTGGACTTTGCTTGTATAGTAGCCACTCAACAATTGTTTGATGTTTATTAATTTTAAAATATTTTAAAGAAGGTTACCTTCAGTATAAGGAAAAGAGGATCAATAATAATAAATAGCTAATATTTATTGCAGGTGCCAGGTATCAGGTTAATGAAAATATATCAAAAAAGGATTCTTTTATAGATCTGTCAAAATTTAGGCATAGTAGCAAAGTCTAAACACTTCTTACATTTTCAAAGTGGCTTTAATTTAGAGAGTTGAGATAAAATAACCTGAAGATATATTAAAGTCTTATTTAAAAATGGTTTCTATTTTGGAATAGCTTTATAGGTGATACAGCCTTGAATGGAATTTCACCTGTTATACTTCATTGCCAGTTTTATTAATTCACATAATAGGAATTTTACTCTTTTAAAAAGTGTTTAATATTTTCTACATCCTGGACTTTGCTTGTATAGCATCCATTCAACAATTATTTGATGATTTGAGTATTAATTTAAAAATATTTCAAAGAAGGTTACCTTCAGTATAGGTAAAAAAAGAATCAGTAATAAAAAATAGCTAATATTTATTGCAGGTGCCAGGTATCAGCTTAAGGACTTTATAGGCATTGTTTTATTTATTTCTCATGACATTGCTATGAAGTTGTATTGATTTTATCCTCATTTTACAGATGTGAAAACTATAGTTTAGAGAAGATGACTGTCCATCTGCTAGCAAATAGATGTGCTAGGATTTAAACCCACAATTCAAGGCCCAACTACTCAATGTTATGTAGGTGTCTATCTTCTATCTTTGAGAGATTTTCTCACACCATAAATTGATAAATAATAAAATACCCAAGAAGCATGTAGTCTCATTAATGCAATCCTTCAGCACTGAGATCAAAAAGGCTTATGTGCCTGCAAATAATGACCAGAGATTAGGACAGGGGCTGCAATTTAGCCAAAGAGGAAACATTAAAATAAAGCCCACTGATGAGTCATACCTGGGCCGTGCTGGAGATTAGGCATACATTTCTATCTATGGTGTATTCTGAGAGGTTTCCATTGAGTATCACATTAATCTGACCCTGCCAATGAACTTCCCCAAATCGGTCAACAATATTAAATCTCATGTCTGTATCCATCCTAGAGACAAAGTACCCCCAGGATTTGTTTGAGGGAATTATCTTTCTACTTGTGTTAAATCACCAAATTACAATCTTTTTCATGCTTAGATATTTAAATGATATGTTAGGGGTTCTATACATTCTAGGTGTTGGATATACCTTGGTGATATACACATGCATAGTTCCTGCTATTAGAGAATTTATAACGTAGTACAAAAAATAAACACTAAACAAGCTATAATTACAAATGTGACTGTGAAGAGAGAAAACAAAAATCAGAGTTCAGTGTTTTAAAGGAGTAACTTTAATACAAGGATTTTATGAAGATGGCAAAAGCATTGATGTATGACTCAGCTAAATACCAGCAAGGCTAAGGAGTTTGCTCAAAGTCACGAAGCTCTGCCGTGGCTAAGATGAAATCAAACATGGGTTCATTTAACTGTAAAGCTGATATTGTCTCTATAGCAGGCAGGCTGCGTCCAGTATATGTTACAATCATCATTGAACACAACCCCATAAAGCAGTTGTATCACAACCATGTGGAGAGATTTCTGGAATAAACACAAGTGTCTCTTTGCATCAGTAATAAACATGCTATCAAATTTTATTACCATTTATTCCCTTGGCTATATCTTCTAATATTAGACATTAATATCTTGTCTATACTATAATTTGGCAGAATTTTTTAATAAAGTGAACATAACATAATAGTCCAAATGTATCTGTGGAAAAACATCAGAGCTACAATCCACGCTGGTGCTTGTCAACTATTTTGGTTTTGCAAATGAGTTCACAGTTTTGTGGTGCTGCAGGTAATATTTATTGTCTGGTAAAAAGTAAATTTGTCTTCTATAAGTTACTTATTTTGCATGTTTTTCCTCCATAGGATTAGGAAATCTATCTACTAAGCTATGCTTCTGACCCACTGTTCAATCAGTTCTGCAGGGGGCTATGCTAAAAGTGAGGATTCCAGAAATCTGAGAGCCCCCACAGAGGATTGGCCCAGGATAAAGCTGTGGCCAGGGAGGGGCATCCAAAGAAGAGCCAGATGAGCAGTGCAGGGTGTCAGGGGTAAGGGTTGAGGCAAGTCCTCAGAGAGAGAAACCAGAAGGGTCTAAACAGGTGCCTTTGTGGGCAGGTCAGGTTAAGAATTTCAGGACTGACGTTACTGGCAAGAAAGCGTATTAGAGCTGACTTGGAGATGGCACATGAGGCAAAGTCCAGGGGCAGGCCTGATGGATTGGGTTTAGGCAGGCTCAGAGGGCCTCTCCTGTCTGCGCAGTATCTCATGCATCCTCTTTTGAAATATATTGCCCAGTAGTTGTGGACTAAACAAGAGAACAAAGATTATCCTGGCAGGTTCCCTTTCGATTTCCCATATGTCAACCGTGGTTTGCCCCAGTTGATGATTGTTATTTTTGCAACAGCTGAAACATAAAAGGGAAAATCAAAAGATACTTACTCTTCACTAGTACCAACTGCCATTCTCATGTGTGTAGGGTGCCATTTATAGAGCTCCCAGTGAACAACACATTAATAGTAACTAATGCTCAACACGTGAGGATTGCTTAAAAGGTACGCCCCAGTGTTTGACCGCAGTTGTAACTGTCTGCAGCTCCAGTATGAAGTTTCTGGGAACCTCAGGTCTAGTCCATTTACGGACTCATCAGAGGTTATACCATAATCACCAGTTATTTGCCTCCCTCCACTGGTAGACTATATAAGTGGGCCTTATTCATGAGACCTGTGATAGATTCATGAATAAAAGAATAAATGAATGGCTTGTAGGTTTGGTCATAGATAATTACCTAGGACACTTTTAAGAGAAATGCAAATGGGGAGTGAAAGTGGTAGTCAGGAGACCCACCAGCTTTTCCTGAACTGTTCATGTAAGTTTTGCTTTCTCTAAAAGATGGCTGATGTTAAACATTTCAACTTTTAGAAACTGGTAAATTTCCTGTTTAGAATGTTTCACCTTGGGAAAACATTTGCTGAGAGTGCTTTTGTTACATAGACATGCTTATTTTATTTGGTGTTTCAATAAAGCCCAAATCAGTTTTATTTTTCTGAACAGATCTAATCAGTTTCTCTGAATCCTCTGATTCCCCGTAAAGGTGGGCTATTTGTTGGTTTTATAATCAGTTTCTTGGTTATAGAACTCATTATTTATTATCTTTTAAGGGCAAGTGAATGTTTACTATCTAAAGTTTGGCATTATTATTAATAATAATAATTTTGAGACAGGTTCTTGCTCTGCTGCCCAGGTCAGAGTGCAATGGCACCATCACAGCTCACTGCAGCTTCAACTTCTCGGGCTCAAGCAATCCTCCCGCCCAGCATTCTGAGCGGCTGGGACCATAGGTGTGTACCCCCACACCTGAGTAATTTAAGATGGGGGTCTCACTATGTTGCTCAGGCTGGTCTTAAACTCCTGGGCTCAAGCTATTCTCGTGCCTCGGCCTCCCAAAGTGTTGGGATTATGAGTGTGAGCTACCACACTCAGCCAACATGATTTTTATAATGAGAAAATAGATATTCTTCTTCTGTGAGTGTAAAAATATGTTTTAGTTAACATAACAGCAAAACTTGACAGGATCTAGAATACTGTATTTCTGACTTAATCCTAGGGTTGCAAAAATGTCAATGGAGACCCATAGATTGCTTTTGTCTGGTGTGGGGAGGCATTTGTGGATATCATGACACCCAAGAGTACAGGCAATGTTTTATCTCCACTTCCAATGGCCATGTCATTTTCAAACTTACTTTTTAAATGTGTTTTTGTTTTGTGCTAGTCTTCCAGATCTTGTCCTCTTAACTGCCCAGATTTTCTGTAAAAGTTTGGTAGGGCTGCCCTAGTCTTTAAGCAGAGGTTCCTAGTTGCCGTTGCTATGATTCTTCCATCAGCAATTTTTTGAAGCCACCTCTTCTTAGGACCTTGGATCCTGATACCTCGTGGTGGAAAAGCTTCGATGTGCTCCAATAATTTATCTTCCTTCCTCTGAAATTCTCTTGAGCTCTGTCGACTGTTTCAAACCTCTCAAGAGCGAAGAGAACCCTCTTTTCTTCTGATGCCTCTTTAAGAGGAGTTAAAACTGGGCAGATCGCCTTTCCATTTTATTTCAATCTATCGTGGCCTTTAAGATCTAATTTTCCCCTTAATATCTGTCTAGATTACAAAATTTTAACGTTTCTTTTAAGAATAGCTTTTTCTTCTTCAGTTTAAACAATCCATCTTTCCTTATTCTGACACAAACTAAAGTATGACTTTTCAAAGCATTTGTTACTACTTAATACTATGACTGATCTTAAAGTTGCAGGCATAGGTTTTTAAAATTATCCAGAATCTTTTTGGCTGTGAGAATTTCCTTAAAATGATTCTTTCTCTTATCCCAAGAAGGTAGCATATATTACCTTTTTAATAAAGACTCATTTGTTTTTATTAATTTTTTAAAATAAAACTTACCATCTTTCTAAGGGTAAAGACTCAGTGTGGATATCTGAAATCTAAAGGCATAATTAGAATTCAGGTAAATACCAAATCCAAAGTCACCTTGAATAGATGTACTATGCAGTTTTTTTGAACCCATGGTCAAGACACACAGCTCTTTCTGTAGTCTTTTCCCTTTTTTTTTTTGAGAAGGAGTCTCACTGTGTTACCTAGGCTGGAGTGCAGTGGCGTGATCCTGGCTCACTGCAACAGAGCTCACTCCCGGGTTCAAGTGATTCTCCTGCCTCAGCTTCCCAAGTAGCTGGGACTACAGGCATGGGCCACCACACCTGGCTATTTTTTTTTGTATTTTTAGTAGAGATGGGGTTTCGCCATATTGGCCAGGCAGGTCTCAAACTGTTGACCTCAGGTGATCCAACCGCCTCAACCTCCCAGAGTGCTGGGATTACAGGCATGGACCATTGCTCCTGGCCTTCTGCATTCTTAAATCCAGTATGTCTAGCAATTTGAAAGCAGACAATATTGTCAGGCTTACCAAAATAACCTAGTTCTATCTCTAACTCCTCTGTAATACCAGATGAAGCTGTGACCCTTTGCTCCAAAGTCAAGAAGCTGCATCCTAAGATCCTTGCCTGACCTGCAAGCCATTTGGTAAAGTCTGTGCAGGCAGACTTGTGTGGCATTTGCTTAAAACCAGAAGGTATTTTGTTCTATTAGATCATACATGTATCCTGCCTTGGCTACCCTCTATGGGACACAGCAGCCATAAGCTGCAGTGACTGTCCAAAGCCAGCATTTACTCAAAGTAACTTAAGCTGCCTGTCTAGAACTATACGAGATTAAAAACTGTACAGATGCAATGTGAGCTCCTGCAAGCTATTACGGTAAAAACTCACAAGGCCAATTCCACAAAAAGGCTTAATGTCTACTGTTCCTTTGCTTCCCAAATGACACTCATTGCTTATCTTTTAAGATCCACAGCCCAATGCTTAGACCTTAGGGTGTTAGTGAAGCCAGATAAATGACATCCATTAAGAAAAAGAAGGGAGTCAAGGAGTAGAAATCTAAATGGCATCTTTTTTTTTTCTAACTGATAAGGCCAATTGAGAGCATGGCACGCATTTGGGTTTCCTAATGCAAACCTCAGAATTAGAGATTTTTGATAGCCCAATTACAGTCATCATTGGGCCCACCCAAGGATTTCCCATATAGAAGTCTGTTCAGAGAACTCTCCATGGGGAAAAAATGCCAGAGCTTTTACCTTTCTCTGTGTAGCCTGACTCCTAATAGAGAAGCAGAAGTGGGCTAAACTCAAGGAGTTTATAATCCATTGAAACAGCATAGGAATATTGCTTTAATTTGCATTTATCTGACAACCAGTGAGGTTGACCATCACTTCCCGCATAGCTAATAATGTGGGAGAGAGTGCGTTGACCTTGGAGAATGTCCCTTGTTTTCTCCTGCCCGTCCTTCTACTGGGTTCACAAACCTGATTCGTAGAAACAGTATACTCATCCTTTGAACATAGAGACAATTTTAATTGCTGACAATTTTTGAATGGAGATGTCAGCAAAATTATGTTTCATTTCTCACCCTTATGGAGCTGCAGGGTAAATGACAACTTACATTTATACATTTAATCTTACATTTATAAAGAGTTGCATGATTTAAAAATAATTGTTACATCATCCATTACCTCATCCCTCGCGACAAGCCAGAAAGTAGGGTGTGCTGTTCCCTGTTTCATAAAGAAGGGAACAATTGCAGAACTTTGCCTAACTCTTAGCCTAATGCTATAACAGTTAGTTAAGTAGATATGCAAGAAATAAAATCAAGGTGTTTTCTTTTTCTTTTTTCTTTTCTTCTTCTTTTCTTTTTTAACCTGGAAGCTCGTTTCTCATTCCATTATGTCAGACACTTTTTTTTTTTTTTTAAAAGAAAAAACAAAGACTTAAAAAACATGTGTTCACAGTTTGGAGTCATGACAAGAAGAAAATGCAAAGGAGGATCTAGAAATATCTCCTCTCCCAGAAGAGTGCTCACCTTTTACATATGCAATAAATGGCTTATCCTTGGTTGCTGAAAGCTCATGTCATGGATGATTTGTGAGGATAGTGACCAAGACTCTTGTTGCTTTCCTCTTAAATTCAAGGGGATCGTTAACACAGTTGTCTAAGGACTACAGAATAATTTCAATCCTCAGTAAACAAGTGACCTTCAGTGAAGTTCAACATGCTGGATTACTTCCACTCAACATAAGAATAATAATACTACCTCAGCTCTTCAGAGGGTAATTTAGTGATACTTTGCCAAACATAAAGAATTCTTTTATCTGAGTTGAGGCAAAGTAATGGTTTGTTAGGACAGAAGATGTCAAATTTTAAAGGCAGAAATTGATCTATTTACAGAGCTGCTGTCAGGGTAATTCAGGATGCCTGAAAGAGCCACATTAAAGCTGCTCATAAATCAATAATCATCCTAATGAAAAGCAAAGAGAGCAAAGATAACACAAAGTTTGTAAATTACTGAGGATGAAGCAGGTGATCAGAAAGACTAAAAAAAGCTTTTTAGTCTTTGCTTTGCTGCTTCTTATTTGTTCCTTGTCTAACAGAATTAGAGAATGTGCCCTGAAATCTACATGTGTTTTAGAAAGAAAAAAAATAAAAAAATAAATTCTAATTTCTCCCTCAAAGCATTTTGGTTCAAAGCCGTCTGGTACTTTATGTATATATTCTAAGGCTCTAGGCACACACAACTACCTAGCATATTCTGTGTTTAAAATTTAGTGACTCCCCTAGACAGTTTCACACTGCCACAGCTTTTCTCATACTGTCTTTGCTAGCAATGCTTTTCTTTCATTTGTATTCATACAAGTCTTACTCTTACTTCATGGTCCAGGTCACATATCACCTTCTCATCTCTGATTTTACTTCTTTTTTTTTTTTTAATTAATTTTTTTTTTTTATTATTCTTTAAGTTCTGGGGTACATGTGCATAACGTGCAGGTTTGTTACATATGTATATATGTGCCATGTTGGTGTGCTGCACCCATCAACTCGTCAGCACCCATCAATTCATCATTTATATCAGGTGTAACTCCCCAATGCAATCCCTCCCCCCTCCCCCCTCCCCATGATAGGCCCCATTGTGTGATGTTCCCCTTCCCGAGTCCAAGTGAGCTCATTGTTCAGTTCCCACCTATGAGTGAGAACATGCGGTGTTTGGTTTTCTCTTCTTGTGATAGTTTGCTAAGAATGATGGTTTCCAGCTGCATCCATGTCCCTACAAAGGATGCAAACTCATCGTTTTTTATGGCTGCATAGTATTCCATGGTGTATATGTGCCACATTTTCTTAATCCAGTCTGTCACTGATGGACATCTGGGTTGATTCCAAGTCTTTGCTATTGTGAATAGTGCCGCAATAAACATACGTGTGCATGTGTCTTTGTAGTAGCATAATTTATAATCCTTTGGGTATATACCCAGTAGTGGGATGGCTGGGTCATATGGTACATCTAGTTCTAGATCTTTGAGGAATTGCCATACTGTTTTCCATAATGGTTGAACTAGTTTACAATCCCACCAACAGTGTAAAAGTGTTCCTATTTCTCCACATCCTCTCCAACACCTGTTGTTTCCTGATTTTTTAATGATTGCCATTCTAACTGGTGTGAGATGGTATCTCATTGTGGTTTTGATTTGCATTTCTCTGATGGCGAGTGATGATGAGCATTTTTTCATGTGTCTGTTGGCTGTATGAATGTCTTCTTTTGAGAAATGTCTGTTCATATCCTTTCCCCACTTTTGGATGGGGTTGTTTGTTTTTTTCTTGTATATTTGTTTGAGTTCTTTGTAGATTCTGGAAATGAGCCCTTTGTCAGATGAGTAGATTGCAAAAATTTTCTCCCATTCTGTAGGTTGCCTGTTCACTCTGATGGTAGTTTCTTTTGCTGTGCAGAAGCTCTTTAGTTTAATGAGATCCCATTTGTCAATTTTGGCTTTTGCTGCCGTTGCTTTTGGTGTTTTAGACATGAAGTCCTTGCCCATGCCTATGTCCTGAATGGTACTACCTAGATTTTCTTCTAGGGTTTTTATGGTATTAGGTCTAACATTTAAGTCTCTAATCCATCTTGAATTAATCTTCGTATAAGGAGTAAGGAAAGGATCCAGTTTCAGCTTTCTACTTATGGCTAGCCAATTTTCCCAGCACCATTTATTAAACAGGGAATCCTTTCCCCATTTCTTGTTTTTGTCAGGTTTGTCAAAGATCAGATGGTTGTAGATGTGTGGCATTATTTCTGAGGACTCCGTTCTGTTCCATTGGTCTATATCTCTGTTTTGGTACCAGTACCATGCTGTTTTGGTTACTGTAACCTTGTAGTATAGTTTGAAGTCAGGTAGCGTGACGCCTCCAGTTTTGTCCTTTTGACTTAGGATTGTCTTGGCAATGCGGGCTCTTTTTTGGTTCCATATGAACTTTAAAGCAGTTTTTTCCAATTCTGTGAAGAAACTCATTGGTAGCTTGATGGGGATGGCATTGAATCTATAAATAACCTTGGGCAGTATGGCCATTTTCACGATATTGATTCTTCCTATCCATGAGCATGGTATGTTCTTCCATTTGTTTGTGTCCTCTTTGATTTCACTGAGCAGTGGTTTGTAGTTCTCCTTGAAGAGGTCCTTTACATCCCTTGTAAGTTGGATTCCTAGGTCTTTTATTCTCTTTGAAGCAATTGTGAATGGAAGTTCATTCCTGATTTGGCTCTCTGCTTGTCTGGTACTGGTGTATAAGAATGCTTGTGATTTTTGCACATTAATTTTGTATCCTGAGACTTTGCTGAAGTTGCTTATCAGCTTAAGAAGATTTTGGGCTGAGACGATGGGGTTTTCAAAATACACAATCATGTCATCTGCAAACAGGGACAATTTGACTTCTTCTTTTCCTAACTGAATACCCTTGATTTCTTTCTCTTGCCTGATTGCCCTAGCCAGAACTTCCAACACTATGTTGAATAGGAGTGGTGAGAGAGGGCATCCCTGTCTTGTGCCAGTTTTCAAAGGGAATTTTTCCAGTTTTTTCCCATTCAGTATGATATTAGCTGTGGGTTTGTCATAAATAGCTCTTATTATTTTGAGGTACGTTCCATCAATACCGAATTTGTTGAGTGTTTTTAGCATGAAGGGCTGTTGAATTTTGTCAAAAGCCTTTTCTGCATCTATTGAGATAATCATGTGGTTCTTGTCTTTGGTTCTGTTTATATGCTGGATTACGTTGATTGATTTGCGAATGTTGAACCAGCCTTGCATCCCAGGGATGAAGCCCACTTGATCATGGTGGATAAGCTTTTTGATGTGCTGCTGAATCCGGTTTGCCAGTATTTTATTGAGGATTTTTGCATCGATGTTCATCAGGGATATTGGTCTAAAATTCTCTTTTTTGGTTGTATCTCTGCCAGGCTTTGGTATCAGGATGATGTTGGCCTCATAAAATGAGTTAGGGAGGATTCCCTCTTTTTCTATTGATTGGAATAGTTTCAGAAGGAATGGTACCAGCTCCTCCTTGTACCTCTGGTAGAATTCAGCTGTGAATCCATCTGGTCCTGGGCTTTTTTTGGTGGGTAGGCTATTAATTGTTGCCTCAATTTCAGAGCCTGCTATTGGTCTATTCAGGGATTCAACTTCTTCCTGGTTTAGTCTTGGAAGAGTGTACGTGTCCAGGAAATTATCCATTTCTTCTAGATTTTCTAGTTGATTTGCGTAGAGGTGTTTATAGTATTCTCTGATGGTAGTTTGTATTTCTGTGGGGTCGGTGGTGATATCCCCTTTATCATTTTTAATTGCGTCTATTTGATTCCTCTCTCTTTTCTTCTTTATTAGCCTTGCTAGCGGTCTGTCAATTTTGTTGATCTTTTCAAAAAACCAACTCCTGGATTCATTGATTTTTTGGAGGGTTTTTTGTGTCTCTATCTCCTTCAGTTCTGCTCTGATCTTAGTTATTTCTTGCCTTCTGCTAGCTTTTGAATGTGTTTGCTCTTGCCTCTCTAGTTCTTTTAATTGTGATGTTAGAGTGTCAATTTTAGATCTTTCCTGCTTTCTCTTGTGGGCACTTAGTGCTATAAATTTCCCTCTACA
>NC_045435.1:182070309-182143473 GCF_002776525.5 Piliocolobus tephrosceles | reverse complement strand
TTACCTACTTAAGCCTCAGCGATGGCGGGCGCCCCTCCCCCAGCCTCGCTGCTGCCTTGCGGTTAGATTGCCCCAGACTGCTGTGTTAGCAAGGAGAGAGGCTCCGTGGGCGTGGGACCCTCCCGGCCAGGTGTGGGATATAATCTCCGGTGTGCCGGTGTTACAGCGCAGTATTGGGGTGGGAGTTACCCGATTTTCCAGGTGTTGTGTGTCTCAGTTCCCCTGGCTAGGAAAAGGGACTCCCTTCCCCCTCGCGCTTCCCAGGTGAGGCGATGCCTCGACCTGCTTCAGCTCTCGCTGGTCAGGCTGCAGCAGCTGACCCGCACGGATTGTCCGGCACTCCTGAGTGAGATGACCCCAGTACCTCAGTTGAAAATGCAGAAATCACCGGTCTTCTGTGTCGCTCGCGCTGGGAGATGGAGACTGGAGCTGTTCCTATTCGGCCATCTTGCTCTGCCCCTGATTTTACTTCTTTCAGGGAGAGTCGCTGTTTCTACCTTTTTTCCTCAGTATTCTAGATACTTCTCTTGGAATACTTATCCCATTGGGACATGTTGTACCCTCCCCTGAGCTTCCTATGAGGTTCAGGGATCATAGGAAGGAAATATTAATAGTTTTAGTACCTAACAAGAGACCACAATCCAGTAAATGTTTTTTGGATAAAATAAACTACCTAAAAAAACTGTGTTATTCCTTAAACCATCTTTAAATATATCAGACCCCATATACTTTCTAATGGGAGATAACTCTGCTTAACTGCTTCTTATTCAGAAAAATGTATGTCTTGAAGAATTTCCCCACTCCTTAGAATTTCAATTCTAAATTTGCCACAAAATATTAGTTCAGAAGTTATAGCAACTTTCAAGAAGCAAAACTGAAACTTTTAACCAACCATTTCCTTATATTTACATGCATTTCAATTGAAATGTGAAATAAGTCAGATTAAAAAATATATAATTGGGGGTCATGTTAGTGCTAGTTGGGTAAAACAACATGAAGAAGCTAAACTTCCCTAAGAAGAGTTAACTTTAACAATTTTATGAGGAATATCTACATACTACCAAAAAATTAATATACTATGGAAAAATTATATTTCTTGGAGCAAATTTTTATATACTAGGAAATTATGTCTTAATCTTTTTGGTAACAGCTAGAGATTTCAAAGCATTTCGTTCTGACTTCCTGTCAGTTAAGAAAGCTGGAAAACGTCACTTCAACAATCTTTTCCTTTAAAAACTGCTTTAAAACTCTTACATGTATTCAACAACAGTTAACATCACTTCAAAATCACCAAGTAGAAAATAAACAAGCTCTTGTGAATGTGTTTAAGGTACCTTCTATAAATTTACTTTAAAAAATCTTAATATAAGCAAAGGGTTCTGCCTCTATTACCTACACTTTGATTTTCCAAGTTGTTTGGCCATTACTGGCTAAGGTGAAAGTCAGCATTAATTCAGAAAAAGAAAAAAAGTTGCTTTCTCAGTCAACCTTCTAATATGACCATTTTTCATAGAGGTCAATTGTGTGTGCCAAGTTAGATGTCTGTAGTCTAGAGGAATTTTATGTTATTTTCACTTCTTTATTGGTCTTAGACCACTTACACTATAACTAAAAAGTTAAGCAATTCATAAATGCTTTTTCCTACTATCTGATGTTCTCTGACTTGGAATACTCTTAAAACATTTCAACTCATCTTTCTCGCCACTTCTCCCCCACCTCCACAGGCACGGTTCACTCCTGTCTCTCTTTGGGTTTAAAAGACATTTGTGCAGAAACATGTTTCCTGATGAGTCTTTTTGAAGTAAATCCCTCTCTGGTTGTATACTGTCTCATTGCCTTATTACTCATTATAAATTACCTTATTATATCCATCAGCATATTTAATATAAATGGTAACACTGTATTTCTTCATTTGATTATTGTCTGTTACAACCACTGACTGTAAACATCATGATAGCAGGGCTCATGTCTCTCTTTGGTCACTGCAATATCCCCCAGCACTTAACAGTGTCAGACATATTCTAGATCAGTGCAGTTTAATAGAAATTTAACCTGAGCCACATATGTAATTTTAAGTCTTCTAGAAACCACATTAAAAAAGTAAAAAGAAACAGGTAAACTTAATTTCAATGATTTTTAATTTAATCTAGTATACAATGTAATATTATTTCAACATGTATTCACAATAAAAAAGATTATTACTGAGATACTTGACTTGACTTTTTCTTCTTACCAAGTATTCATAATCAGTATTTATTTAGCACTTACAGAACATCTCTTTCTGGAATAGCCACTTTTCAAGTGATCAGTAGTTGTGTGTGGCTAGTGGCTACCATGTTAGACAGCACAATTCTAGACCCTCAATAAATATCTGTCAAATGCATGAAAGCTAAAACCTGCTGAATGTGAGGGTGTGGTTGGTGCCCCATCTAGGTTCCATCAGAATCCTATCCTCTCTTTGTACGCATCCCCAGCTGTTGCACACTTCATTGCTAAAAGCTAGTACCTGCAGCCTTCAGAGGATTCCCCTTAGATACTAGAATCACCTTACTGTACAAAGAACCAGAAATCTCTAGGAATTTTATAAACCCTTCTCCACAAACAATAGGTAACTTGGATAGCCTACCGATGACTGGTGTGGAAATACCAAGCTCTTTTGCCTCCATGCAAGGCAAATTCTGAGGTGTATTTATACTTTGGTGCTCCCTGCAGGATGGGACTGAGCGTGGGACTCTGCCTGAAATCACCTTTTTCTTTGGCTTCTTCTCCTAACCTATCCTGAGTCCCCTGCTGCCTTGCTGATTTAAGACATTTTCTTAATAAAGCACTTGCTCCTAAATGCTTGGCTCAGAATCTGCTTCTGCAAAAACTCAATGTGCTCAAATTGTGGGATGTTCCTAATGCATAGTGTTTTTGTGTTGCAATGGCTTAAGCCAGAGCATGGTTGGATTCTGTCTGCAACCTGAGTAATTATAAAGGTCACTCTGTCTCCCCTTGTCTCAGATAACTGCATACTCCTAATAAACATTCAAACATATTAAAAATAAGTTAAAAATGTTATTTGTTCCGGCCGGGTGTGGTGGCTCAAGCCTGTAATCCCAGCACTTTGGGAGGCCGAGACGGGCGGATCACAAGGTCAGGAGATCGAGACCATCCTGGCTAACGCGGTGAAACCCCGTCTCTACTGAAAAACACACAAAAATCTAGCCGGGCGAGGTGGCCGGCGCCTATAGTCCCAGCTACTCGGGAGGCTGAGGCAGGAGAATGGTGTGAACCCGGGAGGCGGAGCTTGCAGTGAGCTGAGATCCGGCCACTGCACTCCAGCCTGGGCGACAGAGCGAGACTCCGTCTCAAAAAAAATAATAATAATTAAAAATATTATTTGTCCCTTCCTTCTTTTCTATAGTAACTGCTGTAAATTCTCTTGTACATCCTTGGATAAATTTCTTATGCAAATTCAGCATATATGTTTAATATGTCATTATATTTATGAAATTTACTTTTTAATTTTTATACAAATTAGATTAGAAATACTCTTCTGTTCATTGCTTTTCCATTAATATTTTCAAAATTTTATAAAATATTTTTCACTTTTTATATTTTGGAATATAAAATATACCTTTTACCCATTTACCTTTATGAATGCATCCCAATTTATTTTAGCACCTGTATATATTTTAAATCCCTTTTCTTCTTTGTCTATTTTAACTGTTAATTTGCTTTTAGTCCTTTATACAGACTCAAAATCTTTAGGTCTCTGGCATTCACATGCTATTCTGTTCTATTCACATATGTTATTCTTGCCAGCTGATTTTGACCAAATTTATTCAAATGGGAAGTAATTGCAAGCGTGAGTGTAAACATACATCAAGGTATAGGTTCTTAATCTGGGCTCCAGTGAGGACCTGAGCTTGAAGGCATGTGTTGTACACATGTATATAATTCTAGGAAGAGGGATTCAGAGCTTTCATTGGAATCGCAAAGATGTCTTTGGCATTCAAATGTTAGGATTTAGTGTACAAATATAAACTGTGTGATGTATTTTTTATAAATCTCTTGCAGATTTATCTTACCCACCTCTCCTCATTAGATTAGCAATTAATTAGCCTCTTCTCAGTTAGCATCCTGATCCTTCAGAGGGTTGGATCCAGCCTCACCCACATTTATATCCCCTGCTACCAAGTTCAATAGTACAGTCATTACTAGTTTCTTGAAAGATGACGATGTTTTCTCTTTTGTATTTATGAATTCTCAGTGGAACAAATTTAATTTTCATCTGCCTCTGCCTTTTACTCTCTTTTAATTTGCTCTTGGGGAATTTAAGGACAAAAGATCCTGTTCTGTAGACATGGAAAATAAATCATTTTGGACCAACTGCACAAACGTGAAAGTATTGAGCAGGGGCCAGCCTGGACACCAACATCTCCCACTCCTGTGTCCTCATTAGGATGTGGTTTTAGCTGCCTAGAGTTCTAGCATTATCACCTCCACTCTCAGTCAATAATTCTAGGCACAGTCTGGTTTTTCCTGTCTTCTTAATCACTAATATTCTCTTGTTCAGAATTCTGAATTAATTTAGAAGTTTCTTTACATAGTGAATGGCCAAGACATTTTTCTTTTATCAATGAAGTACCTTGTTTTTGTCACCAATATATTGCTAGGGGACATGGGAGTGACCTTTCTCCATTGCCTATAAGACAGTGAGGCATGCCCTGTGATGGCTGAGCTGGGCCTGGCAGTGACTGCTGACAGTGCTGGATTATCATACCAGTAAACAGTGTGTTCTGCCAGGATTGGTTACCAAAGTGGCATCTTTTTTTTTTTTTTTTGAGACGGAGTCACGCTCTGTCGCCCAGGCTGGAGTGCAGTGGTCGGATCTCAGCTCACTGCAATCTCTGCCTCCCGGGTTCACGCCATTCTCCTGCCTCAGCCTCCCGAGTAGCTGGGACTACAGGCGCCCACCACCACGCCTGGCTAGTTTTTTTTTTGTTGTTTTTGTTTTTTTTTAGTAGAGACGGGGTTTCACCGCGTTAGCCAGGATGGTCTCGATCTCCTGACCTTGTGATCCACCCGTCTCGGCCTCCCAAAGTGCAAAGTGCCATCTTAACTTGGACAAATTGGCAGGGGAAGCCTCAGTGTGTAAGAAACAGAAAGAGACCATAAAGACGGAATCATGCTAAGCACTGTAACATTTCCCAGCCGGCTTTCCCTAATTCATGCAGTCTGCTTCTTTCAGGATAGATGTTGTAGAAGACAAAAGGTGATAGTTACAGGTTAGCGTTAAGTTTGAGGTCATCTGACTGAATATGTCATGTTTTATTCTCTTTTTACATGAAGTCTGTTGATGTAATGAAAATAGTAGCCATATGACCTTAAGTAAACTATTCTCCTCCTCTGAATCCTAGCTTCTTAGTCTTTAAAAGAAGAGGTTGGCCTAATTTATTGTTTCTTAAATCTAGGGACATAAAAGGATATTTCAACATATGTAAGGTGTGCTTTGCACCTTGTGTGCACTTAGTAAATATTTGGGGGTTAATATTAAAAATAGTAATCATAATAATATTAATAACAGTGATAACTAAGCCCATAAAAGAGACTTTGCAATACATACCAATTCATTTAATATACGATCTCATTTTGCAAATGAGAAAACTGAGATACACACAGTTAGTAGGTAGACTCCCTCAACTTTGGTGGCCCTAAAACTTTCTGATTTCTAGAATTCTGTTTATACTGAAGGAATAAAAAGCCGTCTTCTGTCTACAGAAGACCACAAGTTATTAGAGAGCTCTGATCCTTACTGGAAATAGATTGTTAAAAAGGAAATTATTGTCTTCAGCAGATACACTGTTTAGAGAAAATACAGCAATGATTTTGTTGCATCCTGAGTGACTGGTCCTGTCTGGCATGTGCAATGCTGAAACTTGACCCAAAGCCAGGGTTGTAGTTGTTGGGGAGGGGCATACATGGCCCATGTGGGAGGCGCTGGGCCTGAAAGCCACCTGTGTTTCTAATAAGCAGAGCTAGAGACATCTAGTGCATACAGCTCTCCTTTGCAGTCCATGTTGAAAGTTCACTAGTAGCTTCACAGCATCCCCTAAAATCAGGCACACAGCAGACTTCAAAGGTTGAGATTTGTCAGTTATTTTCAGGCAAAGCACTTGGCCCATGTATCCATCTGTAACTACTTTCCATTACTGCCATTGTCTCAAGAGCAACTGCACTGACCTTGCCCCACTGTTGGAAGAAGAGAAAAGAATATGCAAAATTCTATAAAATGCTACAAGAGCAGACATCCACATGTGAAATTGTAACAGCAGAGCATTGGATTTGTATAAAGTTTGGCAGTTACTGATAGAATCATTGTTGTATAATTATTTTGATAATGATATTGTAAATACAAGGCTAAGA
Source organism: Piliocolobus tephrosceles (assembly GCF_002776525.5). Lineage (NCBI taxonomy): Eukaryota > Metazoa > Chordata > Mammalia > Primates > Cercopithecidae > Piliocolobus > Piliocolobus tephrosceles. Next base: position 182,137,062 of record NC_045435.1, on the reverse strand, counting down.
TAAAACTGGGTTTAAATTCCATTAGTGGATCCATGGCTAATAGTCTTGTATTCTCCAAAGTGGTTTTCTGTAAGCAGAAAAAAAAAAAAAAAAACTTAATGAGGCATATGACTCCAAAAATGCTGAAAGAAACAAACAACCAAAAAACAAAACAAAACAAAAAAACAGAAGGTAATGTGATAGTGATAGACTGAATTGTGTTATCCCAAAATTTACATGTTGAAGCCCTAATCCCCAATGTAACTCTATTTGGAGATAGAACCTTTAAGGAGGTCATTAGGTTAAATGAGGTCATAAGAGTGGGACCCTAATCTGAGAAGACTGGTGTCTTTATAAAAAGGGGAAGAGACGCCATCTCTCTCTCTTTCCACACGTGCACAGAAGAAACGTCATGTAAAGACACAGTCTGCAACCCAGGGAGGGAGACTTCCCCAGGAACCATCCCTGATGGCACCTTGATCTTGGACTTGCAGCTTCCAGAACTGAGAGAAAATAAATGTATTTTGTTTAGGCCACTCAGTTTGTGGCGTTCTCTTATGGAAGCTGGGACAAACTAATAGAGTGACATGCTGACAAAGTAACTCGAAGTTTTTCTAGGAATCTACATAAGCATTTCAAGATGGAGGTAATGAGGCTGTCAGAGGAGATGGATCGTGCAGACTCTGGAACTCTTTGTTTAGGATGAGGCAAGTTATGAAACCTATGTTGCCTAGGGACAGAAGCAAGCCCTAGATAGACACACTTTCCATAGGAAGCTGATTTCATCTAGGAATGAGGAACATACAGAAAATAATTGGAATCCAAACATAAAACTGAATAAAATATTAAATAGCAGGGTTCAGGATGAGACAGACTCAGAAATCTATGGTTATTTCTTTTCATGTGCATATATGTACATAAAAGGTGGAAAGACAAATTTTAGCTTTGATGAAATACAATAGAATACTGCTTGGCTCTTACCCTCTAGTGTGAGGAAGGGCAGTTCAGAGAAAGCCCATTAATGAGAATAAGAGATCACCACGTATTTCCAGCATGGTACAGATTCTCCAATGTCCTTTCCTTTCAGAGCATAAGGTTCTGCCTCAGTTGTGTTTCAATTTATAAGCTGCCTATGTTCAAGAAGAAATTGAAGGGGGAAAGAAGTATGCTGGGACTTTTCTCCAGAAGGCAACTCAGTAAGCTTCAATATGAGCTCCAACCTTGAATTCCTCCAAAGTCCACTGTTGGGACAATGATTCTTGGTAATATTCTGAAATTTAAGAAATGAGAACTGTCTCTCCTTTCATATTTTGGGGAGGGGAAAGGAAGTTCTCTCAGCAAAAAGCCAATTGCAGTTCTCCTTTTTTATAAAGACTAATATAAATTAAAAAGTGCCCATTAGTGTATAGCATACTGCAACTTTATGAACAACAAGTTTATGCATCCAGAACCCAGATCAAGAAACAGAATATTGCCAGCACAGAGCCCTCATCTCGTCTGGTTCTTATCTATACCATAGAAGGGCAACTGTTATTCTAACTTTGCATAGAATAGATTGGCTTTGTCTATTTTCATACTTTGCATAAAAATAATCATACAATCTACCCTTTCAGGTCTTCTTCTATAGTTTAGTGTTGTCTGTGGAGTTCATCCATTTAAATGAACACATTTTTGGTGATACATTCTGCCTTCCTCACTTGCCTCTTTTCCTCATGTTCCTGGGGCCATCCTTAACAGTTCATCCACTCAGTGGGCATGCATTCTAGTCTTTTCTGGTTCTCCATTTCCAGATATAATTATCTGATTTATGCCCAGAGTCATCTCTAGATGGATAGCCATTTGTGTTATTCACACTGAGTTGCTCATAAAATCAAAGTTTATGTTTATAAACAGACAGTGAAAGAATGATTGAGCTAGTGATGAATGATCATACTACCATGATAGTCATGAAGCCCCTTAATCTTTTCAGCACCACATCCCTTTTTGAATGTGGATGTGTCCAATTCCATAATGAGAAAACGTAAAGGGCGAACATCCTGATCTTTTTTTGGTTGCTGGAATCAATTAATCTTTTCCATCCTTCCCATTCCTTCGTTAGTCAGTAATATTTTGATGGCAAGGATAGCACCTTATTGAGTTCTACTCAGTACAGTTTTTTCTTTAGACAATCACTATAAAAATGGTTCACTGCTTAGTATTAGAAATTAAGAGAGAAATAAGATAGCATCAGCTCTCAAATGGCTCAAGATAGCATTGGAAACTCTCTCTCTTGCGATTTCTCTCAAGAGCTTCAGAAGAGGATTATAGGGACACAGAAGAGAAAAGGACTAATCTTGTTTCTCTTTGGGGAAGATTTGACACAGGGAACACCTGCCCAAATGACAGACATTAAATACAGAGAAAAGTTCTGCTTTGCTGAGTGCACACAGCTTTGAGATGCTTTTCCTCTTTCCTTGTCATTGACTCCCTGGATGGTCTTAATCAAGTCTTGCTTGTTTATTCCCCCTATCAAGTTTCTAATGGGAGACAACACTCACTTTTCTAACCCCATCCATCTTACAATTTCACTGCCACAGAGTCCAACTGTTTCTGAGAAATAAAGTATTACAATTCCCTGAGAATCAGTCCCACTGGAAGCACAATGAACTTCTTTTCTTTGCGTGTCTTGGGAATTTAAAAGGATGGAATAATAAAATTCAGGTATCTTATTATAAATATATAACAGTAACATAACAGGTAGTAAATCAAGGTCCCAGAGACAAATTTCAAATAGCAGAGTCAATAGCACACCTCCAATACTAATAAAGTTTGATGAAAAGCTTTGAATTCTAAATGGGAAAGAGCTGGTGGTCTGCATGGAGATTAGCACAGCCTCACAATGCTTGTTGCATCTCCTGCTGAGAGACAGTAATGCAAAATATGAATTAGAAGCTACTCTTGTATTTACTGGCATACCAAGCCCCTGCAGGAAGGTGGAAATAACCTTGATTTGTGACTACACTTGCCTACTTGGGAAATCCAGGAGATTCTGGACTAGTCCAACTCCATAACAAGAGGGCAACATGTATAGTGTAGGGTGCCTTAGGTTGGGTTTCCTAGAAGTAGAACCTAAGCAAGAATTTATTTGCAATGATTTATTAAGGGAGTGCTTTTAGAAGGAACCAGTAAAGGAGTGGAGGAAACAAGGAAAGGAAGGAAGCCAAGCAGAGTCCCACAGAAGGTAGTTTTCAGCCTCATCCCACAGGGAAACTCTGAAGCATGAGCTATGCCACCATGAAATTATGCCCCAAGGAAACCCCAAGCAATAGGAGATTGGGTTTACATATTCCTGAACCTGGTAGGCTGCCCAAGATAAGGGGATAATGTAAATTCCTAGATACTCTGTCTTTTCTTGCTGTGAGTTCATGGGGCTATGAAAGTCTGCAGACAGTTCTCTTTGAAATGGATGTTGTAACAATTGAAAGCAAAGGGATATTGAATGGTGTGTATACATACAAAAATGGCAAAAGAGGATCCAAACAGATCTAGGTGGAGCAAAGTTATTATCTACTAAAGAGTGTTACTGAAAGGGGGTGATAAAATATCTTAACTCATAATCTGAGTAAGGAAATAGGAGTACACAAAGCAACATGATGATATCCAGGCTGTTAAGTGAAACAAAGACATGTTGGAGAAGGGAGCTAGGTGCTGCCACTGGGTTCCAGAATAGAATCTAGTCCCTAATGGGATTATTGAGAATGAGTTCAAGTGTCTCTGTCTTCGTAGACTATGAGTACTTTCCATGATGTCAAAACCAGGATACGATGTCCAAATCTGGGTCAGCAGTCCTCTGGGGTGAGGCTGAGTTACCAGAAAATGAAACTGGGCTTTTCAGGTGCCCTCCCAAGTCAGGCTTGTCCGTAAGCTTGGTCAAGACTAAGTCTGCAGCCCTGGCAGTGGGGAAACAAGGGGATGCTAGGATATTTCCTATTTACAACTATTCACATTTCTAGGTTGAGAAATAGGCAAGGTGCCCAAACGAGCATGTGGTAGAACCATATGCTTCTCTGTTACCTATATACAGCAAATCTTCATGATTTGGATTTTTATATTCATTGTTCCAACCTCATTTTCATTACTACCCTTTCCTTTTGTTTCTATTTCTTCTTACCCATTACTAATACACTATCTTGCTGATCTAAACATCATTATGAGTTATTTTGCAATATGTAAATAAGGTTGTCTATCTTAACTTTAGGAAATTTATTCACTGCCTATTTGTCTACTACTTCTAGATATACAAAGTTTCATGTCAAGCACTAATGGTGGGTTCAGAAATTATTCAGCTCTGGCTATTTCCCTTAAGGAATGAATCAACAGAAGTAGCTTTTTAGTTTCATCTAAAAGAAAGAGCCAGGATGTCTTCTAGGGGTACAGTGAATAAGGCAATTTAACAAAGATCCTCCTTAAAATAGGCTTATCAGACAGAATACAGGACACAAATACTGCTTGTGACATGGTTATACTAAACGTTACTTGTCATTTGTCTGTATTTCTGTTTGCTTAATCTTGTAACCACACCAAAACAGTCTGATCATGCCAGTGTTTCATCTGCAGGAAGTAGGGCTCCAGAGAGCTCACCAATCACTGGAGAGAGGTATGGTTGTGTATTGGGGCAAGCTTAGCCAAGGGAACTATACAGACCTGCCCAGACTCAGATCCTAGCTCTGCCAGTTACCACCTGAAGGGCCCTGAGCCAGGAATTAAGCTCTCTGAGATGTTTTTAGTCTGTATAATGGGGATGAAACAACCTACTTCCCAAAGTGATTATTAGATAGCAGATGTTCAGAGAAAGGTAATCTCAGTCTTTCTAAACAACAGACAATCAGCAGAGATTCTTCACTGAAAGTGTCATTCCCTCAAATGAGAAGAGAAGGAGGAAAAAGCATGAGGCAGAATTTCTAAGCCTGCTTGGATTACAATTCAATAGAAAATATCATTTGCCAAGGATGGTTGAGTGTGTTCTACATTTCACAGGTGACACACTGCATAGCTCTGGCATGGAAGTGAAGGTTACACATGGCCACAAATAATATGATTCATGATGACCAAGTCACATTTTAGATTGGTGAGAGACTATCAACAGCCAGGTCCCCTAATAACCAAAATCATTTATTCCCACAGTTATTTATTTTAAACTCTACCTTGCTGCCCTAGGAGCTTTGATTTCTGAGCTTTTTCTGCCTTGGGTTGGTCTTTGGCAGTGAGTGACACACATCTGTCCTTCTGAGATGAGAAGCTGGAAGCTGCTTCTCCACTGGAGCATCCCCATACCATCCTGTTACATGTTCCACCTGTTTTTATGTATCCAGATCCACTTTGATATACTTGCCCAGGACACAGCAATTGTTAGTCAGCATGCTTGTTTCTTACCTTGCAAACAGTGTACAAATAGAGGCCAAATTTAGTATGCAAATTATAAAATAAAATGTTATTTTTATACTGAAAAATGCAATGAACTGCACAAATTCATTATGGCAGAGCATATGAACATTCTCTTAATGAAGCTCTTGCTTTCCTAGCTCAATAAACAATGTCCCTTCCTTACAGCTGCCAAGGAAGCAAACTTTCCCTAGACCTTTCAGCCATAGCTGGAAGCTCTGATGGCCCTCCATGTGTGCATTCACGTGTGCATTCAGATACATTGTTAACTTCAATGGGTTTCCACTAAGAAGTGGAATCAGTAATAACAGGGAGCTTTAGAAAGATTCTACTTCCCCTGAGACCCTAGAGTGAAAATTATTCTGTTACAATGAGGAGTAAAGCAAAATGCAGAGTAGTTATGACTGTATTTATCAATTTGTTGTGAAAAATTTATAAATATCAGGTAATACATCAAAGGAATAAAGTATGACAGACCCCCTACCCTCAGAAAGGTTACGTTCTGAAGTGGATAATACCAAGCAAAAAGAAAAGATACTTAAGATGGGAACACTTAGAATACATTAAAGTTCAGAGGTACGTGTGATTATTCCTAGCTAGAAGAAATCAGTGAATTTTTTTGTGGAGACATCATTTAGGTGCAACACTAGTAGACTTTGTACATGCAATTGTGAGAAAGAAAGAAGAGTATTTAAGATGTGTACACTTCTTTTAGCAGGGGCATGGGTATGTGCATAAATAACGGTAGTTGTGTATTTGTGAAGGAACTGTGAGAAAAATGGACTGAAATGGAGCTTGGAACCACACTGGAGGCCTTAAATTCCAAACTAAGGACTTTTCTCTTTAATTATAGGCAATTGGCAATAAGGTCACGGAGGTTTTGAACCGGAGAGTAAATATGAAAACCATGTATCATGCTTTGAGAAGACGAATCTGGTAACATCAAAGGGTAAGACAATGTGAAGAGCAAGGAGAAGAGGTAAGAGCTGGCCAAGTCATCAAAGGCTATTCTTTATTCACATTCACGTTCAAGACTAATTAGACTGAAATCTCTCAGGATATTGGAGAAACAGAACCGAGAGTTGGTCAGAAGCTTCACGGGATTAGTGTTCAGGCTGAGAGTGTCAGTAGTGAATCCTGCCACGGGTGTGCCATGGCACCGTGGGAAAACAAGGTCATTGTGCAGACTGTTATCTTCTGACATCAACTGGATTAAGAGCTGACAAAGATGAATTATTTAATTTGGAAGAATCATTTTGGAATTTTCACCTCAGTCTTACCTTTCCCCAGATAAGACTGATCTGAAAACAGATCAGTATTGATCTGATTCTGTATTGACAATCAATATTTTAATTCTAAATTTTTAATCTGTTTTATACATCATCTGTTAATCCATCTGCTAATCTGATTAAAAATCTGTATAAAGATTTTACTTGCTAAATTTCATGTATGGGGATGTGAGTGATGTCAAAGGCCGTTTTATCTTGGCTGATTTGTTGAGGGTATTCTGACCTGGGAGACATTTTTGAATCAGGCATTTATAAATGTGTCAAAATTGTGTTATAAAACAGGAAAACCATTGTTTTAATTGCCAAGATGTATGTGCAATAGACATCCTTGCTCCTATCTATATCTGGGACCTAGAGTTATCTTCAGAGCCTCACTCACTGTCAAATGGGATATTGATACTCATCCTGACCTTCCCACTAATTATTGTGAGGATCAAAAAGGCAGTTTATGAGAACCTGCTATGTACACTGTAAAGAGCCATATAGTAGCGAGTTGCTGTTACACAAAATTTTCTCTATTTCCAATTATTTATTTGATGGAGATGTTACATAAATAAGTGCGTGTCCCTCAAGGAGAGAGATAATGATTAGGACACATTAAATGAAGAAACTCCCTAGATGGGAGGCCAGTCCCTTCTACTGAACCTCCTGATCATGGGCCTGTTGGTTTATCAAAGGCAGGGAGGGAATCTAGGTTAATACATAAATACAATAAACACTGATCAATGAATGAGAGAGCCAATGAAATGGATACCCTATTTGCCAGTGTGGCTCCTTGTGAGACTTAGAGAAAAGCTTCCCTTCCTTTGGGTAAACTCAGCCCTGAGTTAGAGTGTCCTGATTGGTGAGCAAGTACAGGGTGGATTATCATCCTACTTGTCTCCTTGGCTAGGGAACCACATGCAAGGTGCAACTTTCACAATATAGCATGTGAAATTATGATAATCAGCTGAGACAGAACTTCCTCCCATTGTTTTCCTTAAATGTAGACTCACAAGGCACTTCCCGTATTCTGTTACCTTGCATCATTAGCCATCTTTCCATGGGTGCATAGTATCCACATCTTTGGCACAGGGTCTTGCACTTAGTGGAGCCTCAATGCCTGTTCATTATCAAAACTCAATATATGTTCAATATATGTTTCTTTGGGGCCCGTATTTTCATGTGATGTAATCAAAATAGGTATCGTCAAAGCTTTTTTAAGTTATCACCTCTTCATCCTCTTGTTCCCCATCAATATTCCACATAACTGATGCCAAGACTTCATTTCAGTTTAGACAGCGATCATGAGAGGTGTCTGGCTTGATCAATGGCAAGAATTTTGGCTCCTGATGCAGCTGAGTTTTTTGAGCACATCTGGAAATCATATTAAAGAGGAGACCTTTTCCTGTTTTTAGTCCCTGACGATTGAACAGGAGCACAGAGCAGGTGCAGCATGCCACACAGAGCAAGAGGCAGGGATTCTCAAATAGGTTAGAGACAAAACAATGGCCAGGTAAGGGAACATTTATTTTTAGACTGAAGAAAGCCTTTTGAGTGGGGACTTGTTTCTCCTTCTGTACGTTGTAATGCCTGCCAAGTCAGATTGCTGCAGAAGCTGTGCTTTTTAGCCAGGGGAAAATAAGACTGAATCTCAAAAACAGTGACCCAGAATCCAGAAAAGAATTTTTCATTCATATTTATCTCTATATAAAACAATAATAATGTAGTAATTCCCATTTATCAGGTTCAAGTTGGATCATAGGCTTTTAAAATTCTTCATCTTTAACAGCCTAAACCTAACATGATAGATTTCATGATCTTCATTTAAAGAATGAGCCAATAGAGTCTCACAAATTTACCAAATGATAGAGACTAACTTCAAATCCAGGTCTGTCTGGCCCCAAATCCTGCATTGTCTTCATTATGCTTAATGTACTGGCTGCCATTCTGGATTTTATAAAGGCACATTTTCTGTTCATGTTAGATTGTTGATTTCATTGCCCCTTCAATACTTTTATCAGTTCTTAGGCAAAGGCACAGACTTGTGGCGATTCTACCTGTTGTTCAGAAATCCCCCAAAATGTTGTTTTTGTCAAAGCAGTGACACTATCAAGCAACTAGTATCTAAATTTTCACATGTAACTCTGATAGTCTTCCACTTATATTTTTATTGATAATCCTTTAATATCGACTCTGAACTTCTTACTCTGTTAGAAACTTTGAGCTACACAAAGTATCTTATGTGTTCCATATTTAAGTTCACATAGGGATTGATTGAATAAAAATAACAAAACCTTTGATATACTCTTTGTTTATAAACTTTGTAACCACCCCTTCCTACACTCACTTCCTCCTCACTTGTCATAACACAATAATATGGCTAAATCAGAAAAAAAAATGGTGACATTTGAGCATAGTAATATAGTATGCATTTAATCATGTTGAATTACATCTTCCTACACTATTCAGCAAAATTTGTCAGAAAATAGTTTCACGTCAAATTAAAGAATTCTGTTTGTGTTAATAGCTGACTCTAGTAAATTCACCAATTAAAAATAGCAGTATTAATAAATGAGGAGATCAGGAAAAATGGAAGGCAGGACTATATTACAGCTCCGACTGGACAGACGTAGCAGTGTGTGGAGGCTTGCTTTGTGAATTTTTGCTCCAGACTGTCTGCAGGAATAAATCAGAAAACCTGAGAGGATCCACAGACCCCCTGAAGGAAGTGGATTGTTCCTGCAGGACCCAGGAGACACCCCAAATACTGTGTTGGTATCCACAGCTGAGAGACCCACAGATGGGTCACATCACAGGACTCTGTGCAGACAACCCCCAGTACCAGCCCGGAGCCTGGTAGGCTTGCTGGGTGGCTAGATCCAGAAGAGAGATAACAATCACTGCAACTTTGCAAAAATTTTCTCCCATTCTGTAGGTTGCCTGTTCACTCTGATGGTAGTTTCTTTTGCTGTGCAGAAGCTCTTTAGTTTAATTAGATCCCATTTGTCAATTTTGGCTTTTGTTGCCGTTGCTTTTGGTGTTTTTGACATGAAGTCCTTGCCCATGCCTATGTCCTGAATGGTACTACCTAGGTTTTTCTTCTAGGGTTTTTATGGTATTAGGTCTAACATTTAAGTCTCTAATCCATCTTGAATTAATTTTCGTATAAGGAGTAAGGAAAGGATCCAGTTTCAGCTTTCTACTTATGGCTAGCCAGTTTTCCCAGCACCATTTATTAAATAGGGAATCCTTTCCCCATTTCTTGTTTCTCTCAGGTTTGTCAAAGATCAGATGGCTGTAGATGTGTGGTATTACTTCTGAGTACTCTGTTCTGTTCCATTGGTCTATATCTCTGTTTTGGTACCAGTACCATGCTGTTTTGGTTACAGTAGCATTGTAGTATAGTTTGAAGTCAGGTAGTGTGATGCCTCCAGCTTTGTTCTTTTGACATAGGATTGTCTTAGCAATGCGGGCTCTTTTTTGGTTCCATATGAACTTTAAAGCAGTTTTTTCCAATTCTGTGAAGAAACTCATTGGTAGCTTGATGGGGATGGCATTGAATCTATAAATAACCTTGGGCAGTATGGCCATTTTCACGATATTGATTCTTCCTATCCATGAGCATGGTATGTTCTTCCATTTGTTTGTGTCCTCTTTGATTTCACTGAGCAGTGGTTTGTAGTTCTCCTTGAAGAGGTCCTTTACATCCCTTGTAAGTTGGATTCCTAGGTCTTTTATTCTCTTTGAAGCAATTGTGAATGGAAGTTCATTCATGATTTGGCTTTCTGTTTGTCTGTTACTGGTGTATAAGAATGCTTGTGATTTTTGCACATTAATTTTGTATCCTGAGACTTTGCTGAAGTTGCTTATCAGCTTAAGGAGATTTTGGGCTGAGACAATGGGGTTTTCTAAATATACAATCATGTCATCTGCAAACAGGGACAATTTGACTTCTTCTTTTCCTAACTGGATACCCTTGATTTCTTTCTCTTGCCTGATTGCCCTAGCCAGAACTTCCAACACTATGTTGAATAGGAGTGGTGAGAGAGGGCATCCCTGTCTTGTGCCAGTTTTCAAAGGGAATTTTTCCAGTTTTTTCCCATTCAGTATGATATTGGCTGTGGGTTTGTCATAAATAGCTCTTATTATTTTGAGGTACGTTCCATCAATACCGAATTTATTGAGCATTTTTAGCATGAAGGGCTGTTGAATTTTGTCAAAAGCCTTTTCTGCATCTATTGAGATAATCATGTGGTTCTTGAAGGGCTAATATCCGGAACCTACAAAGAACTCAAACAAATTTACAAGAAAAAAACAAACAACCCCATCAAAAAGTGGGCAAAGGATATGAACAGACATTTCTCAAAAGAAGACATTCATACAGCCAACAGACGCATGAAAAAATGCTTATCATCACTGACCTTCAGAGAAATGCAAATCAAAACCACAATGAGATACCATCTCACACCAGTTAGAATGGCAATCATTAAAAAGTCAGGAAACAACAGGTGCTGGAGAGGATGTGGAGAAATAGGAACACTTTTACACTGTTGGTGGGATTGTAAACTAGTTCAACCATTATGGAAAACAGTATGGCAATTCCTCAAGGATCTAGAACTAGATGTACCATATGACCCAGCCATCCCACTACTGGGTATATATGCAAAGGATTATAAATCATGCTGCTATAAAGACACATGCACACGTATGTTTATTGCGGCACTATTCACAATAGCAAAGACTTGGAACCAACCCAAATGTCCATCTGTGACAGACTGGATTAAGAAAATGTGGCACATACACACCATGGAATATTATGCAGCCATAAAAAAGGATGAGTTTGCGTCCTTTGTAGGGACATGGATGCAGCTGGAAACCATCATTCTTAGCAAACTATCACAAGAAGAGAAAACCAAACACCACATGTTCTCACTCATAGGTGGGAACTGAACAATGAGATCACTCAGACTCGAGAAGGGGAACATCACACATCGGGGCCTATCATGGGGAGGGGGGAGGGGGGAGGGATTGCATTGGGAGTTATACCTGATATAAATGACGAATTGATGGGTGCTGACGAGTTGATGGGTGCAGCACACTAACATGGCACAAGTATACATATGTAACAAACCTGCATGTTATGCACATGTACCCTAGAACTTAAAGTATAAAAAAAAAAAAATAAAAAAAAAAATAACTGCAACTTGGCTCTCAGGAAGCCACATCTATTGGAAAAGGGGGACAGGACTACATCAAGGGACCACCCTGGGGGACAAAAGAATGTGAACAGTCTTCAGCCCTAGACCTTTCCTCTCATAGAGTCTACCCAAATGAGAAGGAATCAGGAAACCAACTCTGGTAATACGAAAAATAAGGTTTGTTAACACCCCCAGAAAATCACACTAGCTCACCAGCAGTGGACCCAAACCAAGGAAAAATCCCTGATTTACCTGAAAAAGAATTCAAGAGGTTTGTTATTAAGCTAATCAATGAGACACCAGAGAAAGGCAAAGTCCAATGTAAGAAATTCCAAAAAAGGATACAAGAAATGAAAGGAGAAATATTCAAGGAAATAGATTGCATAAATGAAAAAAACAACCCAAACTTCAGGAAACAATGGACACATTTATAGAAATGCAAAATGTCCTGGAAAGTCTCAACAATAGAATTGAACAAATAGAAAAAAGAAATTCAGAGCTCGAGGACAAAGTCTTTGAATTAACCCAATCCAACAAAGACAAGAAAGAATAAGAAAATATGAACAAAGCCTCCAAGAAGTCTGGGATTGTGTTAAATGACCGAACTTAAAAATAATCTGTGTTCCTGAGGAAGAAGAGAAATCAAAAGCTTGGAAAATGTATTTGGGGGAATAATTGAGGAAAACCTCCCTGACCTTGCTAGAGACCTAAACATCCAAATTGCAAGAAGCACAAAGAACACCTGGAAAATCCATTGCAAAAGATCATCACCTAGGAACATTGTCATCAGGTTATCTAAGGTCAAGACAAAGGAAAGAATCTTAAGAGCTGTGAGACAAAAGCACCAGATAACCTATAAAGGAAAACCTATCAGATTAACAGCAGATTTCTCAGCAGAAACCCTACAAACTAGAAGAGATTGGGGCCCTATTTTCAGCCTCCTTAAACAAAACAATTATCAGCCAAGAATTTTGTATCTAGTGAAACTAAGCTTCATATATGAAGAAAAAAATAGTCTTTTTCAGACTAACAAAAGCTACGAGAATTTGCCACTACCAAGCCACCACTACACGAACTGCAAAAAGGAGCTCTAAATCTTGAAACAAATCCTGGAAACATATTAAAACAGAGTCTCTTTAAAGGGTAAATCTCATGGGACCTATAAAACAAAAATACAATTTAAAAAACAAAAACAAAAAACAAAAAAGCAAGGCATACAGGCAACAAATAGCATGATGAACGGAATAGTACCTCACATCTCAATATTAACATTGAATGTAAATGGCCTAAATGCTCCACTTAAAAGATACAGAACTGCAGAATGAGTAAGAATTCACCAACCAACTATCTGCTGCCTTCAAGAGACTCACCTAACACATAAGGACTCACAAAAACTTAAGGTTAAGGGGTAGAAAAAGACATTTCATGCAAATGGACACCAAAAGTGAGCAGGAGTAGCTATTCTTGTATCAGACAAAACAAACTTGGAAGCAGCAGCAGTTAAAAAAGACAAAGAGGGACACTATATATTGATAAAAGGCCTTGTCCAACAACAACAGCAGCAACAAAAAAATCACAGTCCTAAGCATATATGCACCTAACACTGGAGTTCCTAAATTTATAAAACGATTGCTAATAGACCTCAGAAATGAGATAGACAGTAACACAATAATAATGGGGGACTTCAGAACTCCACTGACAGCACTAGAGAGGTCATTAAGACAGAAAGTCAACAAAGAAATAATGGATTTAAACTATATTCTGGAACAAATGGGCTTAACAGATATATACAGAACATTCCATCCAACAACCACAGAATATACATTCTATTCAATAGCACATGCAACATGCTCCAAGATAGAACACATGATAGGCCACCAAACGAGCCTCAATAAATTTAAGGAAATTGAAATTATATCAAACACTCTCTTAGATCACAGTGGAATAAAACTGGAAATCAACTCCAAAACAAACCTTCCAAACCATGTAAATACATGGAAATTAAATAATCTGCTCCTGAATGATCATTGGGTCAAAAATGGAATGAAGACAGAAATTTAAAAATTCTTCGAACTGAATGACAGTAGTGACACGACCTATCAAAACTTCTGCATTAAAACAAAGGCGGTGCTAAGAGGAAAGTTCAGAGCCCTAAATGCCTACATCAAAAAGTCTGAAAAAGCACAAACAGACCATCTAAGGTTACACCTCAAGGAACTAGAGAAACAAGAACAAATCAAACCCAAAACCAGAAGAAAGGAAATAACCAAGATCAGAGCAGAACTAAATGAAATTGAAATAAACAAACAAAAAACAATACAAGAGATAAGTGAAACAAAAAGCTGGTTCTTTGAAAAGATAAATAAAATTGATAAACCATTAGCAAGATTAACCAAGAAAAGAAGAGAGAAAATCCAAATAGGCTCAATAAGAAATGAAACAGGAGTCATTACAACTGACACCACAGAAATACAAAAGACCATTCAAGGCTACTATGAACACATTGACACACATAAACTAGAAAACCTAGAAGATAAGTATAAATTCCTGGAAAGATATAACCCTCCTAGCTTAAATTAGGAAGAATTAGATACCCTGAACAGACCAATAACAAGCAGCGAGATTGAAATGGTAATTTTAAAACTACCAACAAAAAAAAAGTCCAGGACCAGATGATTCACAACAGAATTCTACTAGATATTCAAAGAAGAATTGGTACCAATCCTATTGACAATATTTCACAAGATAGAGAAAGAGGGAACCCTCCCTAAATCATTCTATGAAGCCAGTATCACCCTAATACCAAAACCAGAAAAGGACATAACCAAAAAAGAAAACTGCAGACTGATATCCCTGTTGAACACAGATGCTAAAATCACTAACAAAAAATATTAGCTAACTGAATCTAACGGCATGTAAAAAGATAATCCACTATGATCAAGTAGGTTTCATACCAAGGATCCAGGGATGGTTTAACATACACAAGTCAATAAATGTGATACACTACACAAACAGAATTAAAAACAAAAATAACACGATTATCTCAATAGATGCAGAAAAAGCATTTGACAAAATCCAGCACCCCTTTATTATTAAAACTCTCAGCAAAATCGGCATACAAGGAACATGCCTCAATCTAATAAAAGCCATCTATGACAAACTCACAGACAACATGATACTGAATGGGGAAGAGTCGAAAGCATTAACTCTGAGAATAAGACAAGGATGCCCATTCTCACCACTCTTCTTCAACATGGTACTGTAAATCCTAGCCAGAACAATCAGACAAGAGAAAGAAATAAAGGACATCCAAATTGGTAAAGAGGAAATCAAACCATTGCTGTTTGCTGATGATATGATCATTTACCTAGAAAACCCTAAAGACTCCTCCAGAAAGCTCATAGAACTGATAAAAGAATTCAGCAGAGTTTCCAGATATAAAATTAATGTACATAAATCAGTAGCTCTTATATACACTAACAGTGACAAAACTGAGAATCAAATAAAGAACTCAACCCCTTTCCAATAGCTGCAAAAACAAACAACAACAACAACAAAAATAAAACACCAAAACAAAAAACTTAGAAATATACCTAAGCAAGGAGGTAAAAGACCTCTACAAGGAAAACTACCAAACACTGCTGAAAGAAATCATAGATGACAAAAACAAATGGAAACACATCCCATGCTCATGGATAGGTAGACTCAATATTGTGAAAATGGCCATGCTGCCAAAAGCAATGTACAAATTCAATGCAATTCCCATCAAAATACCACTATCATTCTTCACAGAATTAAACAAAACTGTTCTAAAATTCATATGGAACCAAAAAGAACCTGCATAGCCAAAGCAAGACTAAACAAAAAGAACAAATCTGGAGGAATCACATTACCTGATTTCAAACTGTACTATAAAGCCATTGTCACCAAAACAGTGTGGTACTGGTATGAAAATAGGCACATAGACCAATGGAACAAAATAGAGAACCCAGCAATAAACTCAAATACTTATAGCCAACTGATCTTCAACAAAGCAAACAAAAACATAAAGTGGGGGAAAGGACACCCTTTTTAATATATGGTGCTGAGATAATTGGTTAGCCACATGTAGGAGAATGAAGCTGGATCTTCACCTCTCACCTTATACAAAAACCAACTCCGGATGGATTAAGGCCTTAAATCTAAGACCTGAAACTATAAAAATTCTAGAAGATGATATTGGAAAACCCCTTCTGGGCATTGGTTTAGGCAAGGATTTTATAACCAAGAACCCAAAAACAGATGCAATAAAAACAAAAGTAAATAGATGGGACTTAAAATAAACAGCTTTTGCATGGCAAAAGGAACAGTCAGCAGAAGTAAACAGACAACCCACAAAGTGGGAAAAAAACTCACAACGTATACATCTGACAAACCACTAATATCCAGAATCTACAATGAACTCGAACAAATAAACAAAAATAAAACAAACAATCCCATCAAAACGTGGGCTAAAGACATAAATAGACAATTCTCACAAGAAGATATACAAATGGCCAACAAACATACAGAAAAATGCTCAAAATCACTAATGATCAGGGAAATGTAAATCAAAACCACAATGTGATACCACCTTACTCCTGCAAGAATGGCCATAATCAAAAAATAAAAGAAGTAGTAGATGTTGACTTGGATGTGGTGAACAGGGACCACTTCTACACTGCTGGTGGGAATGTAACTAGTACAACCACTGTGGAAAACGGTGTGGAGATTCCTTAAAGAACTAAAAGTAGAACTACCATTCGATCCAGCAATCCCACCACTCAGTACCTACCTAGATGAAATGAAATCATTATATGAAAAAGATACTTGGACACACATGTGTATAGCAGTACAATTTGTAATTGCAAAAACATGGAATCAACCCAAATGCCCATCAGTCAATGAGTAGATAAAGAAAGTGTGGTGTGTATATATATGTATATATATATATGATGGAATACTACTCAGCCATAAAAAGAAATGAATTAATGGCATTTGCCACAACCTGGATGAGACTGGACACTATTGTTCTAAGTGAAGTAACTCAGGAATGGAAAACCAAACATCTTATGTTCTCACTCATAAGTGGGAGCTAAGCTATGAGGATATAAAGGCATAAGAATGATACAATGGACTTTGGGGACTCAGGAGGAAAGGCTGGGACGCGGGTGAGAGATAAAAGAATACAAATAGGGTGCAGAGTATACTGCTAGGGTGATGGGTGCACCAAAATCTGACAAGTCACCACTAAAGAACTTACTCGTGTAACCAAATACCACCTGTTCCCCAATAACATATGCAAATAAAAAAAAAGAAAAAACAATATTGACAGTTTGATAAGTCAATACAGTAGTATTTAAATGCACAAATTCAAACATAATGGATTCAAATAAAGTCTCAACCACATACTATTGCATTGACTGAAACAAGTTTCTTCTCCAATAGATAAATCCTCATACATAAAATTCAAACAATTATATTTTATATGAATGCTATATCATAAGAATATTTTGGAAAATATTGAGGGGTACATGTGAATGATCTGGCACCCAGTAAATGCTCACTAAATACAAGCTGTTACTTTTGTTGTAATTAAATGTATGCTTTTGCAAGCGTGATAACATGGACTCCACTTGCAATCAGTATAACTGATTCTAATTCCCAGGTAGACTTTAAAGTTTAACCGTCAGGTTCAGCTGTTTTGCTTGTGTAATAGAACTATCCCTATATTTCATAGATATATTTATGAATATTAAATGAGATGACATGTAATCAGACTAAGACATTATTCGTCCAACAATGTCAATGCTGGTGTTTATTGAATCAGAAACCTTGATTATCTTGAAATAAACTTTTTTCCAATTGAAATTATTATCCTAGATTTCTGTTTCTGGAAAAATTATTAAAAACTTTAGAATAGTTTATTAAATATAACCAAATTTTTGTAAATGTATAAACATTGAGGTGGAGTTTTATTATCCTAGTAACTTAAAGGCTCAGGTTTCATTTTTTCCATAGTGACAGGAGATAAGGCTTTGGCCTGGAGTAGGTGGGGAACTTGAACTAAGACCCTTTGTAAAGCTTGGGTCCTTCAGTGAGGACCTACACTGTTGGCGGAAGGAAGACCTATAATAAAATACGTCACACAAGTAAAAGAGAAGGAGGTTGTCACTCTGGTTTTAACATCTGGTAAGAAGGAATTTATTTAGAAATAAAAATTCTGAGCCTATAAGTTGCTCAAGATTGTATCTGAACTAATATCTATTGGTTTGGAAACCCCCAAGTCAAAACATTTCGTACATGTAGCTATAGGGCTGGTGATGACACCTGGAAAAAGCAAGAGTAATAGCAAATATTCTCAGGGATAACATGCCCACCACTCAAGGGATTATCTCAGAAAAATAAAACCCAGAGTTGAGTAGGCATTATCCAGATGTAGTTGCAGAGCAGCAGAGAGCGTTTCAGGCAGAAGGGAGGTCCGTTGAAGGCCTAGAGGTCAAAGAGCACAGAATTAAGTGGAACTGAGTATGGGTTGACTGAAGTGTTCAATGTTAAGTGCTGGCGGCCTAAGATAAAACTAAAGAAATGAATGAAGAAAAAACAAAAAGGAAAGAGGGAAGGGAAAAAGAGGGAGTAAATGTGAAAATTAGAGCATCATTATAGAAGATTTCAGCATATGAGTTATAGGAGCCCCAGAAACAGAGAGGAGAAAAGCAATAGAACAATATTAAAGAAACAAATCAAGAAAATCTCCTGAAGCTGAAGGAGAAGACAAACTTACAGAAAGAATTGGCTCAACCTCCAGCCTGGGTGACAGAATGAGACTCCATCTCAAAAAAAAAAAAAAAAAAAAAAAAAGAAAAAGAAAAAGAACTGACTCAACACAATAAATGAAAATTGACACTCACCAATGCATATTGTTGTTAAATTTCAAAATGCAAAGGAAGAATGGGCATGTTTAACAACATAGCTTTAAAATGTATAAAGCAAAATTGAAAAATTACTAGGAAAAATGAACAAATGTACAGTCTTCATAGTACAAGATTTTAATATACTTAATGAATAACTAATAGATCAAGAATACAAAAATTAGAAAGGAGATAGCATATTTGAACAACAGAATTAATAAGCTCAAAGTACTAGACATTTACAGAATTCTGTCTAACATTAGTTAATACATAAAGAAAATCTCAAGAACAGCATGTCCTCAGATAACAATGAAATCAATAAATAGCAAAATTACAACTAAGAAAATCTTATATATTTATACCTATATAATTTATGGGTTAAAGAAGAACTATTAATAGATATGAGAGGATATTTACATACAAATATAACAATAAAAGCATTACATATCAAAAATGATGCCGCTAAAGAAGTATGGAGTGAAATCTGAAATCTTAAAATTAACATATTAGAAATAAAGAACTGACATAAATTAAATCAGCCTTTAATCCAAGAAGTTAAAATCAGGGCCGGGTGTAGTGGCTCATGCCTGTAATCCCAGCACTTTGGGAGGCCAAATACTTTCTGCAGACACTCTGCCTTCAAGGATGTAGGGCTTAACTCCCTACATCTTATATATAGGCTGCACATAATAATCTTTTTCCAAAGAGTACAGTATAGAAAGGGGAAAAAGAGTAATTTTACAGTGGAGAAACCTAACAAACACCAAGTGATCAGGGTTAACATAACAGGAATAAGTCATGTTGCTTGTATATACCCTTGATATGACTGGATGAGAATCTTTCTTCAAAAAAAAGTCATAGTTCCAGAGCAATCACGAGAAGAACATCAGGTAAATCTCAAATGAGGGAAATTCTACAAAATACATGACCAGTGTTCCTCAATGTTGCCAACGTCATCAAACATGAGGAATGTCTGATAGACTGTCACAACCAAGAGGAGTCTAAGGAGATATGACAATTAAATGCAATTATGATATCCTGGAGTGGATTCTGCAACAAGAAAAGGACATTAAGTAAAAACGAAGTAAATTTGAATAAAGTATGAACTCTATTTAATAATGCCATATTGCTATTTGATATGGTTTGGATCTGTGTCCCTGCCCCAAGTCTGAAGTAGAACTGTGGTCCCCAGTGTTGGAGATGGGGCCTGGTGGGAGGTGACAGGATCATGGAGGTGTTTTTCAGGGGTGGTTTTGCACCGTCCCTTGGTGCTGTTCTTGTGGTGGTGAGTGAGCTCTTATGAAATCTGACTGGGGGTGTGTAGTACCTCCTCGCTTGCTCTCTCTGTTGCTTCTGCTCCTGCTACGTGAATGCAGAAGGGGGATGCCTCACTCCCCATTTGCCTTCTGTCTTGACTGTAAGACTCCTGAGGCCTCCCCTGAAGCCAATCGGATGCCAGCATCATGCTGCTTATACAACCTACAGAACCATGAGCCAATTAAGCCTCTTTTCTTTATAAATTATCCAGTCTCAGGTAATTCTTTATAGCAACACGAGAATGAACTAATACACTATTGTTTCATTAGTTTTGTCAAACGTTGCGCACTAATGGAAAATGTTGGGAAACTGAGTAGGAATTATACAGGAACTACCCACACTGTCTTCACAACTTTCCTGTAAATAAAAAATTATTCTAAAGTAAAAAGTGTATTTAAAAATGTCAGTAACTAAAAACCTATCATAGTATAATAAACTCAAAGGAGCTGACAGTTCAGAAAATGGTGCTATGCAACTGCCTATCCATGAGGAGAAAAAGAAGATAAAACTGGAAACCTACTTAACATTATACACAAAAAGAAAATCTAGAAGAATGAGAGACCTAGATGTGGGGACAAAAGAAATAATTTTGTGATAAATAATCTTATTATAGTCCCTAGACTAGTAGTATCAGCATTCTCGGGGAATTTGCTAGAAATGCAAATTTGGGGGCTCAGTTCTAGACATATTAAATCAGATACTCCATAGGTGGCATCCAGCTATTCTAGTTTTAACAACCCCCCAGGAGACTGTCATGCATGTTGATGTGTGAGGACCACTGGAATAGAGTAACCCTTCATGAAAAAATAAGGTAGACAAGGTATAAAGTGAAAGATTGATATAATGGCTGCACGAATATTTAAAATATAAAATATTTATCAAACCAATCTTAGAAAGGTTTCTGTCTTTGATTCCTATAACTGGCCATAGATTAGCATATAAAATATTCAGCACAGGTTAATACAGAGCAGTGGTTCTTAATTGGGGTTGATTTTGTCCCCCTGGGAATATTTTGTAATTTCTGGAGGCATTTTTGGTCATCAAAATAAGTTAAGGGACAGGTGCTGCCTTCATTTAGTTGGTAGGTGACAGGGATGCTGCTAAATATCCTATAACAGACAGCTCCACACAACAAAAAATTATCTGGCCCAAAATGTCAATAATACTGAGTTTGAGAAACTCTGGTATAGAAAATTTATTCAAATCATCAAAGAGATAACAATCAACAGAGTAGTTTGTGCAGAAAAAAAGTTAAAATGACCAATATGCATATGAGAAGAGGCGTAAATTCGTAGTAGGTAGGCAATTGCAAATATCACATCCCTCATTTTGGCAAACAAAAAACTGAACCTTATAACAATATGTGTATTAATGGCCCATTTCTGCTGCAACAAATTACTAAAAATGTGATAGCTTAAAACAACACAAATGCATTACCTTATAGTTCTGGAAGTCAGAAGCCTAAAATCTCACTAGGCTGAAAGTGAAGGTGTCAGCAGGATTGCATAGCATCTTCATCTCTCACTGACCTCTGCTTCCATTTTCACATCCCCTTCTCTGTCTCTGACTTCCTGACTTTTTATTATGAGGAAAATTGTGACTACACTGGACCCATCTGGATAATGCAGGCCGTTTCTCCATCTCAACCCAGTATCTGCAAAATCCCTTTTGCAATATAAGATAGCATAGTCACAGATTCCAGAGCTTAAGATGTATTCATCTTTGCAAGTCCATTATTCAGCCAACTGTGCCATGCATTGAGAAAAATGTGGGGGAATGACAGCGTTTTTAGTTTGGAAGTGTAAATTGGTACCACTACTGTGGAAAGCAATTGGGCATATTTAGTAAAGTTGAAGAACATCTTTCAATCCTGCAATAGCGTTTCTTAGTGGTCATGCCTGAAGAATTCTTACACATGTGCACAAAAAGAAAAGTATCACAAAAGACATGTACAATAACGTTAATTGTAGCAGGGATTATAGTAGTAGAAAAGTGGGAAATAACCCATATCTCTCAGTTGTAAGGTTAATTAAAATTGATATAGAAATGAACCAGATTTTTTTGTATCAACATATATAAATATCTAGACTTAAAGGTGAGAGTAAAAAGAAAGCTTTAAAGAATGCATGTGTATTAGAATATAATTTATGTACATTGTTAATCCTATTGATTTATATTTATGTAGTAGAGATACAAAAACATGCTTGAGCATAATTTATACTAATTTCAGTATGATGATTAAGTCTGCACAGGGAAAGCTGGGGAAGAGATAGAAGTGTGGCTTTAGATGTTTCTTTGTTTAGATATTTGTCTGAGATATTTTTACAATATAAAGACACAGAAAAATCTGAAACCAACATGGCAAAGTCTTAATGTCTTTTTTGTTTTTGTTTTTGTTTTTGAGACGGAGTCTTGCTCTGCCACCCAGGCTGGAGTGCAGTGGCCGGATCTCAGCTCACTGCAAGCTCCGCCTCCCGGGTTTATGCCATTCTCCTGCCTCAGCCTCCCGAGTAGCTGGGACTACAGGCGCCCGCCTCATCGCCCGGCTAGTTTTTTGTATTTTTAAGTAGAGACAGGGTTTCACTGTATTAGCCAGGATGGTCTCGATCTCCTGACCTCGTGATCCGCCCGTCTCAGCCTCCCAAAGTGCTGGGATTACAGGCTTGAGCCACCATGCCCGGCCGTCTTAATGTCTTTTAAATTTCAGTTTGGGCATATAGATATGTATTTCAAAACAAATGTTTTAAAATCACAGAACATCCAGGATCCAGAGGAATTCTGTTTTCTACATTAATATATTCCAGAGAGTTTTAATCATTATGCCATAGCCAGCATTTTTCTTTTCACCTTTTTAATTTTAAAATCCATTTATTATTCATTTGATCAATGAGAATCATTTTCCAGAGTCTCAACACCGTAAAGGAAGAGCCAATCTAATTTCTGCATCCTCAGAGCTAAGGACCAACCCTAGCACTTGTTGACCTATTTAAAGGGCACATGCCCCACAAGGTTCTGCCTGAAATAGCACATAGTGTTCTCTCTGAGCCTACCTAATAAACAATAGGAAGTTGATGAATGTGCCGTATTAACTTCCCTTCATTAGGTTTCTGTTATGCATTAGAGGTATCCCAGGGTTCTCCTTTTATATTAATGGAGTAGTTTGTCCAGCCCATGTGGAATGATGATCCTGTGCTACGCTGTCAATATATCCCCTCTCTGGATACTTGGATTCCCCCCCCACCACCCCTGTGTCCTACGCACTTGATTCCCTTGAGCTCACTGGCACCATAATCAGTGGGACTAACCAGGCCTCAATTAAAAACAGAAAACATAGCCTACATTTTAAGATACATAAAATAAAAATGAAAAGAAAAAGGACTTAAATATTCAAATGTAGATATTCAGTATTTAGCTATTGGGGACAGAGGAATGTGTTGTATAAGAGAAAAATACATAGCTAATTTCTAAATTTGGTTTATTTGCTTTCCTTTTTTTTTTTTTTTTTTGTAACTGACCATTCAAATAGTCATCAGGAAATCTCAGATACTGCTTTCACGTTTTATGATCTTATGTCAATCACTTAAGTGTTCTGGGATTCAATTTCTTCACCTATAAAATGATGGCACTAAATTAATAACATCTTTAAGGGCTTTCACACTTTAAAATTCTGGTCTTTTCTGTTTTCTTTAAATTTGTCATATATAAAGTCTCATTGCTAAGTGTGTTGCTGTTACTCTCTAGTTTTATCTACTAGATTCTAAAGAATTGCTTTAAAGTTAACTCATTGAGCTCTTTACTAGTTTTTAAAAGAACATTCAAATACTTAAAGGTATTTAAAGACTTTTAACAGCACTAATATTACCAAACTATCACCTGAGATCTATTGACAGGGTGCTTAAAGATTCAGTTTTAAGTAATGGGGGAAAAACAGTGCCCTACTCTCCTTTCCAACACTTCAGCATTTTAATGTTAAAAGACCAGCCTGACCAACATGGAGAAACCCCGTCTCTACTAAAAATACAAATTAGCCGGGCATGGTGGTGCATGCCTGTAATCCCAGCTACTTGGGAGGCTGAGGCAGGAGAATCACTAGAACCCAAGAGGCAGAGGTTGTGGTGTGCTGAGATCTCGCCATTGCACTCCAGCCTGGTCAACAAGAGCAAAACTCCATCTCAGAACAAAAGCAAACAAACAAACAAACAAACAAACAAAAAGGCCAGGTGCGGTGGCTCACGCCTGTAATCCCAGCACTTTGGGAGGCCGAGGAGAGCAGAGCACAAGGTCAGGGATTGGAGACCAGCCCGGCCCACATGGTGAAACCCCGTCTCCACTAAAGATGCAAAAAATTAGCTGGGCATGGTGGTGTGTGCCTGTAATCCCAGCTACTCAGGAGGCTGAGGCAGGAGAATCGCTTGAACCCAGGAGGTGGAGGTTGCAGGGAGCCAAGATCATGCGATTGCACTCCAGCCTCTGTCTAAAAAATAAAAAGATACGCTGATCACTTGCTCTCTTGGCCTCTTAATCTATTAATCCCAATGTTATTAGAATGGTTGGTATTATAGCAGCACAGGGCTTTTGACTTCCTCCCATCCTTTCCTCTGTGTGAACACGTACACTTGTGGTCATTCTTTATATTATATAAATTCATTCCTCCTCAGCCTGGACCAGGGGTTCTACAGCACAGTACTGTTTACAAAGGCTTTCCATCTTTCTTAGGAAATGCGTCTTTCTTAGCAACATGCATAAACTGTCTGTAAGCAAGGGGGTTGGCTTAACAGATAATAATATCCTGCCAATGACAGGAGACAAAAATTGCTTTCAACCATGTTCTCAAAGAACTTACATTGCTTCTTTCAATTTATCTTCAAAATAACATTATAAAGTTTTACATTATGATGTCCCTTTTACTGATCAGTAAATTGAGGCTTCTGACGAGGGGCTAGGTATCTTGCCTACGGTTACACAATTGGAACAGCCACGATTTAAACTCCAAATTCACATTTTTTTCACTTGATTGTAATACCTCTCCTACCAGCAAACACGAAATATAATGGTAAACAAAATCTTGATGAGTTAAAGAAATTACAAATTGCAGAGCTTTTTTTTTTAAATTTTGTTTTTATTTTCTCAAGGCAAATTTCCTATTTGGAGCTTATTAGGGATATTGAGAGAAAATACCATACAAACTAACTAATTGACATGTGTTTACTTCAAGTCGGCAGCTTTTCTTTAATTAATTTATTAAAAACGTACTGATGGTACTGTTTTACCATGTGTTTGTTATTATCAAAAATAATTTAGATAGTGTTAGAAAGTTATTTTACATGCCATTTAGCTTTTCTTCACGGAAATGAGTCACATTTGAGGAGGTCAGTTGTCATTTGAGTGAGTAAATCAAATACAGAATTGCTAACAGAAAGAAGAGAAAGAAGAAAAGCAAATTTCAGGCAATCAGGACACAGTGAATCTTGTTTACACATGTTTTGGGGGGATAAACTTGATAAGCTGTCAGCTGGCAGAGAGGGCTGTCTGGGCATTCTGTCCTTGAGCAAGCTGACTAGTGGAATCAAAGTCAGCAGTTTTAGTTGGTAGTGGACCCGGCCTGCAAAAGTATAGCTGAGAAGTGTAAGTGGGTAGTCGGCCTCTGAGTAACCACAGTGGGAATGCATCCACCTGCACCTCCGCCTTGGTTAGAGCTGATCTGCACCATTCCCCTCAGAAGTCATTCTTAGTACTTGCCTGTATTCTTTCTACACAGGCTTACAGATGTCTAAGTGGGAGGTTCCCGGAAGTTTTCCCATTTAGGGAAATTTGAGATTAGTCTTAAATGCAGGCAAAATGGGAAGAATGGGACGGTGGCATGGGGCACCATGTTACAGATGTGAGTAGTGTGGCAGGACTACAGAGTACTACAAGCATAAGCAAGAGGGAACACAATAGAATGCCTAACTGGTTTAGGCCCCTTCAAGCCAAGGAAGGCCTTGTAGAACTCACCCATGTGTTCTGGTGGGCAATGTGTGGCCATCACAGATTTTTCAGCAGGGATTTAGCATGTGTAGATTGGTCCTTCAGAAAGTGTGGAGACAGAGGTGCAGAGGTCAGAGGTGAGCTGTTGCAACCCCTCGCAGGTGGAGTGGTCTTTGTTTTAATCAGGGACTGCCTGGTGGTGTCTCGCATTTCATTCAGCTTTACAACACACAATATTTTAAGTACATTTTAAAATAATAACATCAAACTTTAGATGTCAAAATCTTGTGAGGGCTGAGGATGACTTCTTTCCAACTGCCATATATTGTAAAAATTTACCTAAATGTTTAAACTTTGTTTGAATTTTTAATTCAATATTTGAACATTCAATTTGGTGTTTTAAAGACAATGACTCTCAGGCCTTAAAATTTGACAATAATTTTTCATTTAGAGAAGCTAAAGCAGTATCCCAAACAAGTGTTTGCAAGTCTTCTGTCTGATACTAAAAACAGCATTTCCAAATACGCAAGAAATCCTAGGGGCTCCTTTGCCACATTCTCCATCCAGAGGCTGTATTTTGTGTAGACATAGAATAAAGGAGCAAATACTCTCACATATGGGTTACTACCCTGCCTTCTAATTGGTCTTCCTATCTGACGTCCTGTCCTACAGCCCTCTATGCTTAAACCAGTGTGACTTTCTGGTTGAAATACTTCGAAATCTTTCCATGGTCTTCAGGAGAAAGCCTGAACTTCTTAGTGTTGCCTACATGGGTTTTAATTGTATGAGTATAGTGTGCTTTTCTTTCCATATCCTTAGCCTTGAAGATCGCCTACATTTTGTTTTTTACCCATGTTTACCTTACCTCCAAACATGTTATCAAACATTGCATGATATTTTACCTCCAGGCTTTTCCAAATTCTTATTCCTTAACCCTAAACGATCTTTCCCTAAAAAATATTTCCTTCCTCCTCTCTATACTCAACCCCACTTAACAACCAATTGCATACAGACAACTCTTTTATCAGGCTGCTTTTCTCACTACTATTTAGCAAAACCCAAAGAGAGCAGTGTCTAGGAAGAGGTGGAGCAACCCTTCAGTGATTGTGCCCCCTCCTCAGGATCATCAAATTGAACAACTATCCACACAAGAAAGCACTTTCATAAAAACCAAAAATCAGGTAAGCAGTCACGGTACCTGGTTTTAACTTCATATCACTGAAAGAGGCACTAAATAGGCTGGGAAGGACAGTCTTCACTTGCCGACACCACCCCTCCCACATCTCCCAGCAGCAGTCACATGGTGGGGAAAGAGAATCTGTGCATTTGAGGGAGGAAAAGCTCAGTGATTGTGGGACTCTGCACTGGAACTCAGTACTGCCCATCACAGTGGAAAGTAACACAGTGCAGAATCCAACTGGCACCCAGAGAGGAAGTATTTAAATCAGCCCTCACCAGAGGCAAATCATCCATCCCTGTGATTGGAATCTGAGTTCTGATAAGCCCTGACACCTCAGGCTAAAGCAATTTGAGGTCCTAAATGAACTTGAAAGGCAGATTAGGCCAAAATAAATGCAATTCTTGGACAAATCCTGGTGCTGTGTTGGTCTTGGAGCCACTGGACTTGGGGTGCCAGTGGCTTAGTGAGACACCAGCTGGGGTTGCCAAGGGAGTGTTTGCGTCACCCTCCCCCAACTCCAGGCAGTACAGGTTACAGCTCCAAAAGAAACTCCTTCCTTCTGCTTGAGGAGACGAGAAGAAAGAGTAAAGAGGACTTCGTCTTGAAACTTGGATACCAGCTCAGCCACAGTAAAAAAAAAAAAAAAAAAAAAAAGGACCATGCTGAGTTTTGAGGCCCCCATTCCAGGTCCTAGCTCCACACCATGGGCCAGAGAGAAACTCACTGCCTTGATGAAAAGGACCCAATCCTGGCAGGATCGATCACCTCCTGACTGAAGAGCCCTTTGGCCTTGAATAAACATCAGCAATACTCAGGTAGTACTTATTGTGGGCCTTGTGTGAGACTCAGTGTGATGCTGGCTTCAGGTATGTCCTGGCACATTTCCAGCTCTGGTGGCCATTACGGGAGAGACTCTTCCTTGAGGAAAGGAGAGGGAAGAATAAAGGGGATTTTGTCTTGCAGCCTGGGTACCAGTTGAGTCACAGTGGGTAGAACACCAAACAGACTCCTGAACCCCCAATTCCAGGCTTTGGCTCCTGGATGGTGTTTCTGGACCTGGCCTGGGCCAGAGGGAGCCCATTGCTCTAAAGAGAGAGCCCAGGCCTGGCAGCATTTACCATAAACTGACTGAAGAGCACTTGAGCCTTGAGTGAACATCAGCAGCACTTGCCATGGGCCTGGGGCAGTTGTAGTCATGGGGTGAGACTCATTTCACTGGAGGAAAAGAAAAGGGAAGAATGGGAAGGAATTTATTTTACCGCTTGAATGCTAGCTCAGCAGCAGTAGAATAGAGCACCAAGAAGATTCTTAAGGTTTCTGACTAAGGACCGAGAGAGAGAGAGAGAGAGAGAGAGAGAGAGAGAGAGAGGGAGAGGGAGAGAGACCCTCCATTTATTTGGGGGAAACAAGAGAAGAGATTGTCTGGTAATATGGGGAATTCTCTCAGATCATACCTAAGACCACCAGGTGGTACTTCTATGAGTTTGAAAGAGACGCAGTGTTAATGGGTATGGGTAAAGTCACCAAAACCCAAAGACTTAGATCATAAGACTCAATTCCCTTTGAATACTTGGAAAGCCTTCCCAAGAAGCCAAGAAGGCTTCCCAAACAAGCACAGACTCTGAAGACTACGATAAATACTTAACTCTTCAATGCCCAGACATTGACAAACATCCACAAGCATCAAGACCTCCCCAAAAGAATAAAATAAGGCATCAATGACTAATGCTGAATTAGCAGAGATATGTGACCATTCAGACAGAATTCAAAATATTTTTTTTTGAGGAAGCTCAATGAAATTCAAGATAACACAGAGAAGTAATTTAGAATCCTATCAGATAAATTTAACAAAAGGATTGAAATAATTTTAAAAATCAAGCAGAAATTCTGGACCTAAAAAATTCAACTGGCGTACTACAGAATGCATCAGAGTCTCTCAGTAGCAGAATTACTCAAGCAGAATAATTAGTGAGGTTGAAGACATGCTATTTGAAAATAGATTCAGAGGAAACAAAATAAAAAAAATAAAGCATGCCTATAAGACCTAAAATATAACCTCGAAAGGGAAAATTTAAGAATTATTGGCTTTTAAAGAGGTCATTCAGACAGAGATCAGAGTAGAAAGTTTATTCAAAAAGATATTAACAGGTAAGTTTATAAATCTAGAGAAATATATCAATATTTAAGTACAAAAAGGTTACAGAACACCAAACAGGTTTAACCCAAATAAGACAACATCAAGACATTTAATAATCAAACTCCCAAAGCACATTTAATAGCCAAACTCCCAAAGGACAAGAACAAAAAAAAGATTCTAAAAGCAGGAAGAGAAGAGAAACAAATAGCATACAAAGACGATTCAGTATGTATGGCAGCAGATGCCTCAGTGGAAACCTTACAGGCCAAGAGAGACTGACATGACATATTTAAAGTGCTGAAGGAAAAACAAACCATAAACTTCTATCCTAGAATAGCATATCCAGTGAAAATATCCTTCAAATATTAAGGAGAAATAACAGCCCCCCTCCAGACAAACAAAAGCTGAGGAGGTTTCATCAGTATCAAAACTTTCATATGAGAAATGCTAAAGAAAGCTTTTCAATCTGAAAGAAAAGGATGGTAACAAGCATTAAGAAACCTTCTAATACAAAACTCACCAATAATAGTATGTAAACAGAAAACATAGAATATTACTGTAATTTTGATGTGTATATTATACATATCTCTTCCATTAATTAAAGATGATGCAAGTTCTGTGAACTTCCTGACAGCATGGAGCTCGTTTTTAGGATCTGCCCTCACCTCCCCTCCAGGCCACAAGCTCAATGACCAGGATTAAGTTACAACAGAATCCAGTTAGAGTCATCTTGGGTCTCAGAAGGGAGTAAAAAGATAAAAAGACTATATTCCAAAAGAGATGCAGAACATAACCAACTTCTACTGGTAGGAGTATGGAACATACATAAGGGCCGGTTTTTTTTGTTTGTTTGTTTTTTTGTTTTTGTTTTTTGAGTGTCCTGAATCCAAGAGGCAAGAATAACAAAATTTTTAACATGGTGCTGGTGTCTCAAATAGGTAGAATACCTTGTTCTATGAACCAAGGAATGGAAGCAGAAGTACATCGCTCACTGTCACTCTCAGTAATTCCTGTACCCCAAATTCTGAAATCTTAAATATGTTAGTTACCAAGGAGAAGCACTTCCAACTAGGAAGATACAGGAAGACTCCCACTGAAGTACAAACTATGGCTAACAGCTGGTTACTTCAAGTTCTTCTTGGAAAGTGAAGAACAGAAAATAAGAAGAATCATCATCTTAGAAAGGATATTAATAAGGATTATCAGAAGGAGAAAGGGATACTGTTATAATGGGGACAGGGAAAATATATTTGGTACTCAATGCACTTGGGCACCTTTCAGGTATATCCTTGCCAAATTTTCATGGCAAATGAACAAGTGTAACAACCTTGGCCTAAGAAACCTGTGTGACCAGGGACTCAGGTTTCTTAGGCATGTGGAGGTGGATCATGCCGCAAAGTAAATAACTGAGACAAGCGGATGTGTTAGTTGAAGATGAAGGGAATCCAGAATGAAAGTAAAGGAGAGACACACAATGAGTGTCAGTTGTTTCTTCAAGACCAGCTATAGTAGCAAAGGCCATATATTTTCCTGTTAATCTTCTTTTTCTAAGTTTCCCCCGGAAAGAGAGGCTTACTGGGATCCTTCAGTAACTGTTCCCAGAATTGACTTGAAGAATTGTATCCTAGTATTGCAAGGGGTGGACTATAGAGGACATCCTGATTATCAGGACTGAAGGATTTATCTTCCCAAATGCTGGGAGTGCTTCCAGCAGATACCTCTTATCTATTAGCCTTCTTTGGAAAGTGCCTAAATTCAAGAGAGCTGCTTTGCCCAGGGTTATAGCTGGTACCGTGGCTTGGCCTTTGGGACTTCTTGAAAAGTTGGGAATTCACATTTCTCTAGTCAGCTCCAGTGATGAGGACCTAGTTTTTTATTTGACCACAGATACCGGAACTTGGAATTTTACATTGGTCAAAAGCACATGTCCTACCACCATACACCATCCTCAAAGAGTATTCCTCATATGTTTTTAGCTCATCATTAGTCCTCCCGAATCAGTCCTCTCTAGGTCTCATCACGATCACCTACATCTGGGATCTCCTTTTGTGGTTCAGCCTGCTTTACTTACTTATCTTCTGTTACTACTTTGATCATACATTGGTACTTGGGTGGGTAAGCCAAAAATAAAATTCTAAGGTCCCTAACCATCTGAATGGACCCCTTCTTTCAGCCAAGGGCATTCCAAAGTTAGCCTGAAAATCTTAGTTCAGGCCATTGTGGGAAGGGGGATCAGATATGCCTCAGTATACTCTCCTCCTTTTAGGAATTCAGGAAAAGCTGAACAGTGTTAACATCAACACAGACTTTAAGTCTAATAAAAACATTTACAATCGCTTCTCTCTGAAGTCTGATACCTGGAGGCTTCACCTCCATGATAAAACCTAGGTCTTCATGACCACTTATTGTAAACCAGACATTCCTTTCTATTGATAATAACGCTTTCAACTAAATGTCAATCAGAAAAATTTTAAATCTACCTATGACCTGGAAACCCCAACTTAGAGTTGTCCCACACTTCCAGATAAAACCAGTGTGAATCTTCTATAAATTGACTGATGTATTATGTCTCCCCAAGTTGTATAAAAACAAGCTATTCCCCAACGATCTTTGGCACATGTTATCAGAATCTCCTGATGTTGTATCATGAATGTGTTCTTAACCTCACCAAAATAAACTTTCTAAATGGATTGAGACCTGTCTCAGATACTTTTGGGTTCACATATATAAGTGGAGTGAAGACTGACTTCCTTTATCTCAAAGGCCATATGAATCTTGGTATCTAGGATGAGGCTGGGGAGGTATTTTCACATGAAAACTAGGGCATGTCTCCCTAAGAAATTGGCCATCTCCAGGACTCCCAAAGAAATAACCTTTGCTACGTGGTGATTTGCAGACCAATAGTGTTAAGGAGAGAAGATACATCCCTCTAAGCTGTAATCATCACAAAGCAAGCTATAATTTTAGAAATTGATACTTGGAAAGGTATTACATGTTGACAATTACAGTCAGGAAACTGGTGGTCAGAATGGAATGAAAACAAAGAAGAATTAGAAGACAAATGGGATTTAGGTGGGATTTGGACTCTACAGAAAATCTCATGGCTGCCAGATTCTGCTAGAAAAGCTCATTATCAGTGTTTAACTTATTTTTTCTAATGCTAGCATATGTCCCCTAGTTTCCTTTGTAGTCACACCTTGAAGTGGAAGTGACTTTAAGTCAATAGTCTCACCTTTCAGGGTAGGCAGATATGAGATATTACAAATATATTGTAACTCTGCAGAGTTAAAGTTGACTTCAGAATACAAATTTCATGTACCAAAGTAGCATTATGTTTTCTGTCTTCAGAAATGCAAATCAAAACTCCAATGAGATACCGTCTCACACTGGCCATAATGGTTATTATTAAAAAGACAGACATGTGTGTGGGACTTTCATTTATCAGACCTCAGGAACTCAAGCTTTCATGAGCCTCTGGGTGGACAAGTACCAGCACTACTCCTTGGGATGGATGGAGTATCACAGGGAGCAGGCAGCCTAGCTGTACAACCTGGTGCAGGGTGGTGACTTTCCTCACCTTTAAGTGTGTGGACCATCAGGTGCCGGAAAAAAGACAAGTGCTATGTGTGTTCTACATGAACTTTATGGTGTTGGAGTGGAAAAATTGAGAATTGAATATCATACCATCAGGACTGCATGTAAAAAAATTGAAATTAGCACCATTGCAAGTAATTACCACCTTGAAGTTAATCCCAGCGATGCTGGAAATATTGATGAGGTAGTAATTCAGAAGATGTTGAAAACAGTGGCTCAATCACAGCCACTTGAAACAAACTCTCAGATATTTTAAAATGGTATTATTGACAGAAGTTGACAAACTCAATAAGGATGCTCAACATGCCTTGTAAAGAACCATGGAAAAGTTCTTTGCAGATTGATCTTGTGCTACATCTAATGAGATACCACCTATTTGTAGTAGGTGCTTGGCAGTTTGTGTGCCTGCTTCCAGCATTGGAGATATTTACTATGTGTTATGTACTGTGTACAAAAAGGAAGATCTGAATCTTCCTCACAACCGACTCATAGACTTGCAAAGAAGTCCTGCAGAAATCTTAGAAAAGCCCTGCTTAAATGTGAAGCGGGATATCACTACAGACCTCATGGACATTTAAAGGAACATAAGAAAATATTATAAATAAGTCTAAGCATGTAAATTTGACAATTGAGATGAAATAGAGAGATTCCTTAAAAGCCACAAACTGCCAAACTCACCGAGAATGTACATATATATATATAATTAATATAATTAATAAGTATATGTGTGTGTAACATATATAAAACTATTTCTATTGAAGAAATTACATTACTAGTAAAGGCAAAAATCAGAAAGTCCTGAAAAAGAAAACTTTCTGTTCAGATGGTTTCACTGGCAGTGAAGAAAAGGCAAAATCTGCAAGATTGGTAAAGAAAATCCCCTGGGCTAGGCGACTTCTCTCTATTGCTTGGTCTACCTCTAAGGTTTACCCAGTCAGGCTATAGTGCTGCAGTTACAGAAGAAGGCCTGGAATGCTGGTCCCTGGTGGAGTAAAGGAAGGGATCTGTCCACCCAGAGAACTTAGCCCTTTTTATAGTCCATACCATAAATACTGAGAACCTTGGAAATCCTTTCTCAAGTGAGCCTGAGCTTGCTTCCGGGGTCTCCATGGGTCTCTTTCTGAGTTCATCCCTATACTCATGAGTTGTTCTCAGAAAGTGTAAACAGAGCTCGGACAGGGTTAGAGGTGTTCACACAAATATGCAAGAAGACCATTGCAGGGCTGAAGGGAGAAGAGGGTGAGAGGAGGGAGACCTGGGCCTCAGCTGGGAGCCAGGGACTGAAGGCTGGCTCTCCTCATTAGACCCTTATGTTCTAGTGGGAGATGTCATGGGGTTTGAGAATTCTAAACTTGAACTTGAAAGTCATAAAGGCATATTTTTTAGGGTAGGAGGAGATAATGCATTTTATCCAGTCATTTGTTAACTTGATGAATGGCTTTTAAATACCTAGGCATACAGTAAATTGTATTCATTTGTACTCTTGTCTTGGGTCCCACAGTGTAAGCACCAGGATGGGTTGGTGAGGGGGCTTTGCTCACGAACAAATTTTGAGCTCCTAGAATAGTCTCTGGCACAGTGGTCACTCAATAATAATTTTGAATGAATGTGTAGATGAATGAATGAGTTTAGTCTTCCTATCATCCCAAGAAGAATTCCAGATATAAAGAAAGTGGCCTACTTGAGGGTGAAGAATGGGAGGAGGGAGAGAATGAGAAAAAATAACTATTGGGTAACAAAATAATCTATACCACAACACCCCCTACCCATGACGCAAGTTTACCTATATAACAAACCTGCACGTATATCCCTGAACCTAAATTACAAGTTATTTTAAAAAAGAAAGAAAGTGATACTTGGACACAGAGTGTAGCATAATAGTCATTGGAGACTCAGAAGGGTGAGAGGGGAGCAGAGAGGTGAGGGTTGAGAAATTACTTACTGGGTACAATGTACATTATTCAGATGATGATTATACTAAAAGCTTAGATTTCACCCATGCAATATGTTCACATAACAAAACTGCCCTTGTACTCCTTGAATTTATACAATTTTTTAAAAGGCCAACATAAGCATGCTTTCTTAAAAAAAAAAAAAAAAGTGGTAATAAGAAGTCACTGACACTTGATAGAAGAATGAATAGGTAAAGGATGATTTGAGAAGGAAAATCCTTTAAGGTGTTAGGCATAAGGAATATGCTGTTATTTGCCCTGACTGTGTAAAACTAAAATCTGTGAGGCCATCTCAGAACAGCCACATGGGCCCCAGTGGACTGTCACAAGCTGTGTTTCAGGGATACCAGTCTTAGTCATTTCCTTGGAACTCATTAAACCTCTGCTGTGAGCCCCAACCTTGGAGTGATGCAGCAGTGACTCACATAGCTTCCCTGCCCTCCAGGACTTCATTCAGTATCTGCCTTATTTGCCAATGAGAGGCTGATTCTCAAAAGAAACTTTGGCTCAAATACAATACCTGAACAAACAATCTCAGCATTGAAATAACCAATGGTATTCTTAGAAGAAAATAAATTTGAGAACGTAATGCAAGAAATTGTAGTAGCAGTACATGTTTGTCTCATGCCGATAAAAATTCTTCATTTACCATTTGAATCTAATTGAAACAGCATTTTCAAATAAATCCAAACTAGTTATGTTCCAGTAAGACACAGTCATGGTTATTACTCAATTTCAGGATGAATTATCCTCAACCATTCACTATATCAAGGGGAAAATGCAGCCAACAAGCAATTTAATTATTTAAAAGAACATTGGAACAACTAAACTTTGTCTAAAATTACCACGTGAGTAAAACAGAAGGACAGAAAGTAATGTGTTAACTGTTTGCCATTCAAATGGCTCATTGAGTCTCTAGCAATCATATGGTACAAATAGGACATTTATATAACATGCAAATGTAGGGCCCAGAAAAAAATCAGCAGCAAACTTTCACATAGCTCATTGACTTATGACCTTTAATGAAGAAGCCACAGTGGAGCAATTATTTCACTGATACCACATTTATTATTGCTGTAATTTCCTCCTTAGCTCTGTTAACTGTGTTATTAAATAAACAGCAATACTCATGATTTCTTTTAAAATGCAACTAACTACTATGTAGAGAACAGTGAAATAAAATATATTTATTAAAAATGAATATTTGTTTATGTTGTTTGTGAGTTAAAAATTCGTCCATTAAATAAGACAACCAGACACAAGATACTGAATCCTGACATAAAAATAAGTTTGAAAGTATATATTTACCCAATATACACAACACAGAGCTATAGAATTTCTCTTGTTGATTATTCAGCTAAATAACATCTTTTGCCTTGATTACACATGTTTATAAAGGAAAATTGAAAAACTCATGTAGATTACAAAACTATTACCATAACCATTCTACTATCCACACAGAACTATGAGAAATACAATTTACAAAGTGCTAAGTACACTTGTACATTGTACCCTATTATACTTGTAGTAAAGTTATTGGAGAAAAAGGAAGAAAACTTATTCTAAAATTGGAAAAAGGAAATAAAAATTTCCATAAAAATATAATTTTTTAAATTTTAATTTTTTAAATTATACTTTAAGTTCTAGGGTACATGTGCACAACGTGCAGGTTTGTTACATATGTATACGTGTGCCGTGTTGGTGTGCCGCACCCATTAACTCATCATTTGCATTAAGTATATCTCCTAATGCTATCCTTCCCCCCGACCCCCATCCCATGACAGGCCCCGGTGTGTGATGTTCCTCACCATGTGTCCAAGTGTTCTCGTTCTTTAATTCCCATCTATGAGTAAGAACATGCAGTATTTGATTTTCTGTCCTTGCGATAGTTTGCCCTGAATGATGGTTTCCAGTTTCATCCATGTTCCTACAAAGGACATGAACTCATCCTTTTTTATGGCTGCATAGTATTCCATGGTGTATATGTGCCACATTTTCTTAATCCAGTCTATCATTGATGGATATTTGGGTTGGTTCCAAGTCTTTGCTATTGTGAATAGTGCCACAATAAACATACGTGTGCATGCATCTTTATAGCAGCATGATTTATAATCCTTTGGGTATATGCCCAGTAATGGGATGGTTGAGTCAAATGGTATTTCTAGTTCTAGATCCTTGAGGAATCGCCACACTGTATTCCACAATGGTTGAACTAGTCTACAGTCCCACCAACAATGTAAAACCATTCCTATTTCTCTACATCCTCTCCAGCACCTGTTGTTTCCTGACTTTTTAATGATTGCCATTCTAACTGGTGTGAGATGGTATCTCATTGTGGTTTTGATTTGCATCTCTCTGAAGGTCAGTGATGATGTGCCTTTTTTCATGTGTCTGTTGGCTGCATAAAGGTCTTCTTTTGAGAAGTGTCTGTTCATATCCTTTGCCCACTTTTTGATGGGGTTGTTTGACTTTTTCTTGTAAATTTGTTTAAGTTCTTTGTAGATTCTGGATATTAGCACTTTGTCAGATGGATAGATTGCAAAACTTTTCTCCCATTCTGTAGGTTGCCTGTTCACTCTGATGGTAGTTTCTTTTGCTGTGCAGAAGCTCTTTAGTTTAATTAGATCCCATTTGTCAATTTTGGCTTTTGTTGCCATTGCTTTTGGTGTTTTGGCCATGAAGGCATCTATGTCCTGAATGGTATCGCCTAGATTTTCTTCTAGGTTTTATGGTTTTAGGTCTAACGTTTAAGTCTTTAATCCATCTTGAATTAATTTTTGTATAAGGTGTAAGGAAGGGATCCAGTTACAGCTTTCTACATATGGCTAGCCAGTTTTCCCAGCATCATTTATTAAATAGGGAATCCTTTCCCCATCTCTTTTTTTTGTCAGGTTTGTCAAAAATCATATGGTTGTACATGTATGGTATTATTTCTGAGGGCTCTATTCTGTTCCATTGGTGTATATCTCTGTTTTGGTACCAGTACCATGATGTTTTGGTTACTGTAGCCTTATAGTATAGTTTGAAGTCAGGTAGCGTGATGCCTCCAGCTTTGTTCATTTTGCTTAGGATTGTCTTAGCAATGCAGGCTCTTTTTTGGTTCCATATGAACTTTAAAGTAGTTTTTTTCCAATTCTGTGAAGAAAGTCATTGGTAGCTTGATGAGGATGGCATTGAATCTATAAATTACCTTTGGCAGTATGGACATTTTCACAATATTGATTCTTCCTTTCCATGAGCATGGAATGTTCTTCCATTTGTTTGTGTCCTCTTTTATTTCATTGAGCAGTGGTTTGTAGTTCTCCTTGAAGAGGTCCTTCACATCCCTTGTAAGTCAGATTCTGAGGTATTTTATTCTCTTTGAAGCAATTGTGAATGGGAGTTCACTAATGAATTGGTTCTCTGTTTGTCTGTTATTGGTGTGTAGGAATGCTTGTGATTTTTGCACATTGGTTTTGTATCCTGAGACTTTGCTGAAGTTGCTTATCAGCTTAAGGAGATTTTGGGCTGTGACGATTGGATTTTCTAAATATACAATCATGTCATCTGCAAACAGGGACAATTTGACTTCCTCTTTTCCTGATTGCATACCCTTTACTTCTTTCTTTTGCCTGGTTCCCCTGGCCAGAACTTCCAACACTATGTTGAATAGGATTGGTGAGAGAGAGCATCTCTGTCTTGTGCCAGTTTTCAAACTGAATGCTTCCAGTTTTTACCCATTCAGTATGATATTGGCTGTGGGTTTGTCATAGATAGCTCTTATTATTTTGAGATATGTTCCATCAATACCTAGTTTACTGAGCGTTTTTAGCATGAAGGCTGTTGAATTTTGTCAAAGGACTTTTCTGCATCTTTGAGATAATCATGTGGTTTTTGTCTTCGGTTCTGTTTGTATGCTGGATTACGTTTATTGATTTGCATATTTTGAACCAGCCTTGCAACCCAGGGATAAAGCCCACTTGATCATGTGGATAAGCTTTTTGATGTGCTGCTGGATTTGGTTTGCCAGTATTTTATTGAGGATTTTTGCATCAATGTTCATCAGGGATATTGGTCTAAAATTCTCTTTTTTTGTTGTGTCTCTGCCAGGCTTCGGTATCAGGATGATGTTGGCCTCATAAAATGAATTAGGGAGGATTCTCTCTTTTTCTATTGATTGGAATAGTTTCAGAAGGAATGGTACCAGCTCCTCTTTGTACCTGTGGTAGAATTCGGCTGTGAATCTGTCTGGTCTGGGCTTTTTTTGGTTGGTTGGCTATTAATTATTGCCTCAATTTCAGAGTCTGTCATTGGTCTATTCAGGGATTCAACTTCTTCCTGGTTTAGTCTTGGGAGGGTGTATGTGTCCAGGAATTTATCCATTTCTTCTAGATTTTCTACTTTATTTGCATTGAGGTGTTTATAATATTCTCTGATGGTACTTTGTATTTCTGTGGGATTGATGGTAATATCTCCTTTATCATTTTTTATTGTGTCTATTTGATTCTTCTCTCTTTTCTTCTTTATTAGTCTTGCTAATGGTCTATCAATTTTGTTGATCTTTTCAAGAAACCAGCTCCTGGATTCATTGATTTTTTGAAGGGTTTTTGTGTCTCTATCTCCTTCAGTTCTGCTCTGATCTTAGTATTTCTTGCCTTCTGCTAGCTTTTGAAAGTGTTTGCTCTTGCTTCTCTAGTTCTTTTAATTGTGTTGTTAAGGTGTCAATTTTAGATCTTTCCTCCTTTCTCCTGTGGGCCTTTAGTGCTATAAATTTCCCTCTACACACTGCTTTAAATGTGTCCCAGAGATTCTGGTATGTTATATCTTTGTTCTCATT
Source organism: Piliocolobus tephrosceles (assembly GCF_002776525.5). NCBI lineage: Eukaryota > Metazoa > Chordata > Mammalia > Primates > Cercopithecidae > Piliocolobus > Piliocolobus tephrosceles. The sequence continues at coordinate 182,097,301 of NC_045435.1, read as the reverse complement.
GGTTTCAAAGAACATCTTTATTTCTGCCTTCATTTCGTTAGGTACCCAGTAGTCATTCAGGAGCACGTTGTTCAGTTTCCATGTAGTTGAGTGGTTTTGAGTGAGTTTCTTAATCCTGAGTTCTTGTTTGATTGCACTGTGGTCTGAGAGTCAGTTTGTTATAATTTCTGTTTTTTTACATTTGCTGAGGAGTGCTTTGCTTCAAACTATGTGGTCAATTTTGGAATAAGTGTCATGTGGTGCTGAGAAGAATGTACATTCTGTTGATTTGTGGTGGAGAGTTCTGTAGATGTCTATTAGGTCCACTTGGTGCAGAGCTGAGTTCAATTCCTGGATATCCTTGTTAACTTTCTGTCTCGTTGATCTTTCTAATGTTGACAGTGGAGTGTTGAAGTCTCCCATTATTATTGTGTGGGAGTCTAAGTCTCTTTATAGGTCTCTAAGGACTTGCTTTATGACTCTGGGTGCTCCTGTATTGGGCGCATATATATTTAGGATAGTTAGCTCTTCTTGTTGAATTGATCCCTTTACCATTATGTAATGGCCTTCTTTGTCTCTTTTGATCTTTGTTGGTTTAAAATCTGTTTTATCAGAGACTAGGATTGCAACCCCTGCTTTTTGTTTGTTTGTTTGTTTTCCATTTGCTTGGTAGATCTTCCTACATCCCTTTATTTTGAGCCTATGTGTGTCTCTGCACGTGAGATGGGTCTCCTGAATACAGCACACTGATAGGTCTTGACTCTTTATCTAATTTGCCAGTCTGTGTCTTTTAATTGGAGCATTTAGCCCATTTACATTTAAGGTTAATATTGTTATGTGTGAATGTGATCCTGTCATTATGATGTTAGCTGGTTATTTTGCTCGTTAGTTGATGCCGTTTTTCCCTAGCATTAATGGTCTTTACAATTTGGCATGTTTTTGCAGTGACTGGTACCGATTGTTCCTTTCCATGTTTAGTGCTTCCTTCAGGAGCTCTTGTAAGGCAGGCCTGGTGGTGACAAAATCTCTCAGCATTTGCTTGCCTGTAAAGGATTTTATTTCTCCTTCACTTATGAAGCTTAGTTTGGCTGGATATGAAAAAAATCTTTTCTTTAAGAATGTTGAATATTGGCCCCCACTCTCTTTTGGATTGTAGAGTTTCTGCTGAGAGATCCACTGTTAGTCTGATGGGCTTCTCTTTGTGGGTAACCTGACCTTTCTCTGACTGCCCTTAACATTTTTTCCTTCTTTTCAACTTTGGTGAATCTGACAATTACGTGTCTTGGAGTTGCTCTTCTCGAGGAGTATCTTTGTGGCGTTCTCTGTATTTCCTAAATTTGAATGTTGGCCTGCCTTGCTAGGTTGGGGAGGTTCTCCTGGATAATATCCTGCAGAGTGTTTTCCAACTTGGTTCCATTCTCCACGTCACTTTCTGGTACACCAATCAGACATAGATTTGGTCTTTTCATATAGTCCCATATTTCTTGGAGACTTTATCCATTTCTTTTTACTCTTTCTTCTCTAAACTTCTCACTTCATTTCATTCATTTGATCTTCAATCACTGATGCACTTTCTTCCACTTGATCAAATCAGCTACTGAAGCTTGTGCATGCATCACGTAGCTCTCATGCCACGGTTTTCAGCTCCACCAGGTCATTTAAGGACGTCTCTCCCCTGTTTATTCTAGTTAGCAGTTCATCTAATCTTTTTTTCAAGGTTTTTAGCTTCTTTGCGATGGGCTCGAACATCCTCCTTTAGCTCAGAGAAGTTTGTTATTACCGATCGTCTGAAGCCTTCTTCTCTCAACTTGTTAAAGTAATTCTCCATCTAGCCTTGTTCCATTGCTGGCGAGGAGCTGCATTCCTTTCAAGGAGAAGAGGCGCTCTGATTTTCAGAATTTTCAGCTTTTCTGCTCTGGTTTCTCCCCATCTTTGTGGTTTTATCTACCTTTGGTCTTTGACGATGGTGATGTATAGATGGGGTTTTGGTGTGGACATCCTTTCTGTTTGTTAGTTTTCCTTCTAACAGTCAGGACCCTCAGCTGCAGGTCTGTTGGAGTTTGCTGAAGGGCCACTCCAGACCCTGCTTGTCTGGGTATCACCAGTGGAGGCTGCAGAACAGCAGATGTTGCTGCCTGATCCTTCCTTTGGAAGCTTCGTCTCAGAGGGGCACCCGGCTGTATGAGGTGTCAATCAGCCCCCACTGGGAGGTGTCTCCCAGTTAGGCTACTTGGGGGTCAGTTACCCACTTGAGGAGGCAGTCTGTCTGTTCTCAGATCTCAAACTCCATGCTGGGAGAATGGAGTTCTACTCTCTTCAAAGCTGTCAGACAGGGATGTTTAAGTGTGCAGAAGTTTCAGCTGCCTTTTGTTCAGCTATGCCCTGCCCCTAGAGGTGGAGTCTACAGAGGCAGGCAGGCCTCCTGGAGCTGCGGTGGACTCCACCCAGTTTGAGCTTGCTGGTTGCTTTGTATACCTACTCAAGCCTCAGCAATGACAGATGCCCCTTCCCCAGCCTTGCTGCTGCCTTGGAGTTCAATCTCAGATTGCTGTCCTAGCAGTGAGTGAGGCCCCATGGGTGTGGGATCCTTTGAGCCAGGCGCAGGATATAATCTCCTGGTGTGCCATTTGCTAAGGCCATTGGAAAAGTGCAGTATTAGGGTGGGAGTGTCCTGATTTTCCAGGTACCGTCTGTCATGGCTTCCCTTTGCTAGGAAAAGGAATTGCCCAACCCCTTGTGCTTCCTGGGTGAGGTGATGCACTGCCCTGCTCCATGGGCTGCACCCACTGTCTAACAAGCCCCAGTGAGAGGCACCCAGTACCTCAGTTGGAAATGCAGAAATCACCCATCTTCTGCATTGCTCATGCTGGGAGCTGCAGACTGGAGCTGTTCCTATTTGGCCATCTTGGAACCTAAAAATAAAATTTTAATATATAAATGGGATTAGTAGCATAATTAGTGAGTAAGTTAATAATTTTCCTATTTTAATTATTATCCAGAGTTTGATCTTCAGTTGACTGTATGCTTTCCATGTGCGTATATCTGTGTTGTTTATTGCTATAGCATTGTATGTATACGTTCATCATTATATATCCTTAACAGACTTAGAAATACTAGAAAAACTTAATCGCTGTTTTCTTATTTTGGTTTCCATAACTTACCTTTAAATATGCCTGTGACATTTTAAAATTTATGTTATTATCATTTTTAGCTCTAATATTTCTTTTTTCTTCTTCTTCTTCTTCTTTTTTTTTTTTTTTGGCAGGATCTTGCTCTGTTGCCCAGGTTGGTGTGCAGTGGCACAATCTTGGTTCACTGCAACCTCTACCTCCTGGGCTCAAGTGATCCTCCCACCTGAGCCTCTCAAATAGCCAGGACTACAGGTGTGTACCACCACGCTTGGCTAGTTTTGTATTTTTTTGTAGAGACAGTTTCTCCATGTTGCCTAGGCTGGCCTCAAACTCCTGGGCTCATGTAATTCACCCACCTTCACCTTCCATAGTGCTGGGATTATAGACATAAGCCACATGCCTGGCCTATTTTTATCTCTAACATTTCTTTATTTGTCTCATGGTCTTCCTTTTATTGCAACCATTTGCAATGTAATCAAAGCAATATTTTTGCTTTTTATCACCTATGGATATTAATTCTTCTTATGTTTTCTTCTACTCAGAATATTGCCTCTTTTTCGTCTGTGTTTTTTTCCTCTGTTTTTTGAATTTTATCTCTGACCTCCATGTTAAATACTTTCTCAAATGCTTAATCATCCTAGGCTCCGAGGAACATACATCAAGCTGATATTTGACAACTCTCCATGTGATTTTGTTTGTGGGGCATACGGTGTGGTAGTCATGATGGTGGTGGGGCAGTAGTGCCTGTCAACTGGTGCACTTCATTGTAGATTGATCAGAAGGAAACCCAGGCCATTTATTTGTGGGACTTCCAAAGGTCAATTGCTGTCAGTCTTGAAGTCTTTAATCTCCTGACTTTGGGATTTAGGATTCGAATAGGGAGAGAGCTGGGGACTCACTTTTCAGCAGACAGATTTTCTGTTAATCTCTTATTTTCAGTATCTGGACGTCACTGCCAGCCTTCCTTGTACCTTGTATTCCCAAGGCCCAGTGCTTTTTCAATTAAGACCTTGGAGAGTAAACATCCGGGCTTCTTCCAGAGTGGAGAAGGGACAGGTCCTTGGGGTTCTAGGAAAGACAAGGAGATCTAGATTTCTCACTGCTCCTTAATCAAACTTTCAAGTACGTTTTCTGTTTTTCAGTTCCATCTAGCTTTCCTGACTTCAGAAGTATCTGAAGTAAGAAATATGTGTATATCTGAGGGTGAGGTGGGGCTGTGGTGAGAGTTATCTTGCTTATTTTTGGCCATTCATACCCCAACTACCACCAGCAGCTCACGTGTTATTGTCTTCTCTGTTATGTCAGTTAAAGTACTTTCTATTTTTATTTATTCTCCATTCTCCTTTTCCCATTTTCTCTCTCTTATTTTATGGATTTCTTGCATTTTAATGGGATCTAGAAATCTCAAAAATAGTTATAGTAACAGTGGTAATATGCTATTTGTAAAAACTACATAGGGAGTGATGAGAAATCAGGAAAAATCAACAACGGAAGGCAGTGAATTGGATGGTCTGATGGCCTGTGCCATCAGATCTCTTTAAATAAAGAGATTTTCCTTGTGGGAGTTTGTGAAAAGGGAGGATAAATAATCCAGCAATAAACATTAAGAATAGCTAACCCTCTTCGAGGCCCTGTAGTACTTGGGTTGTGAGCAAAAGCAGCAGCTACCCCTAAGAGGATTACCAAAGAAACAATCTCCTTGAGGTGGGCCAAGTGTCAATGAGCTCCGGAGGTGAAGGAAATTCAATACAAAAGAGGCTGAGGAAGTTGGGAATTTTGTCAGTGTGTTCCAGAAGGCATAATGGAAAGCCTTGGGAGCTTGGTAAAGAGTAAAAATTTGGCTTAGGTTATGAATGTTCAGAGTCCTAATGGATGACTTGCGTTGCTTGGACAACCAGCAGTGACCTAGATAGTGATGAGTGTAAGAATTAAAGGGCTTGTCCTGGTGGTCCATGGAAAAGATGAGTGATCAGTTTTAACAAGAGAAACCTTCTCAGTCCTGGCCTTTTGTATGATTGGGATTGGTGATACAGGTGGTGGTGTGGCTACAGGGACTAAGTCAACAGTATCAGGAGCCCGGGGTAGGATCTCTCGTGTTTAGGAGCATATTGGACTCTATGGCCTTCTTTATAGATTAAAGTAAATGATGTGGTTTACCCAAGCTCACCACAAACTCTAAGGCCTCCACCCACCCAACTGTGACCTAAATCTGCCATCAGTGATACATGCAACCTCAGAAAGCATATCTGGGCTTTATTTTCCTCACCTGTAAAATGAAGATGTTGGCCTACTTCAGTGCTTCTCAAACTTTTCCACCACACGGATCCTGGAGAAACCTGCAGGGGTGGCCTGAATAAACAGCATTTATCACATTGTAGCTTAACATTCAATGTGAAGTTAAATGGGAAATAATATTAGTCCTTGCAATGTGATCATTTCCTGACATATTAATTAGGTTTTACTTTTCTGCTGTAGAGAACCATGCCAAGTTAGAGCTATAAGTGTAGTGCTTCCTGTATTTTTTCTCTTGTTTCATGGAGGTTGTCAGATCTGTGTTTTTTTCTGTTTCATGTTTTTTTCACAGTGTGAGTGAGAAGCTGATGAATGTTATTCATTCTGCCTATCTGTGCATGTCTGAACTCATGCAGACGCCTATTGTAGGTGTAGAATTGGATAATGCAAAGGAAAAACAGCATGGGCCATGAGAGAGATGGCATATTCCCCTCAATCTGTGAGAAGGATAGAGTTTGGGAGCCTGTGTACAGGGCAGACTTAGGCCCCATTCCTGGTTGCACCCAGGAAAGTCTGTGGTGCCACCAAAAGCTTTACCTTGATCTGGAGCCTCCAGAATCAGAGAGTTCCACATCTGAGCTTAACTCTGTTGCAGCAGATTTGTTAGTTTTAAGAGACCTCAGGTCCTTGAACAGAGTATCAGCAACAATGGAGTGAAGATAAGACATTCTTATCCCATTGGAGGGACTTCATGGAGGACTCTCAGATTCTTGTACAACCCTAGAAGGAACCTTCCTGACTATTGCTCAGATTCACTTTTGTGCCAGCTTAGCAGGTGGTAAGAGTCATATTTTACCACATGTAAACTGTCTTGGCCTCCTTTCCTTCACTGGAGAAATGAAAGATAGACCTACATGATTTTTATGGTCACATCCAGCTTTAAAATAAAATGTAATTCTTTTTTTTATCAGACAAGTGATCCTACTCTAAGAATTCCTTCCTACCCCATCTCCCCACCAGTCCCTAACCCCAAGCCCACTCCCTGTTCTAACACAAGTAGTTTCACTAAGCCATTGCACTCTAAGTGAGAGAGAAATATGTTCTTTGCCAGTCCCTCTTGATGCTCTTGTATGTTGGAGTGCTGGAGCTTATTCTGACCATTAAATTAGGAAATGTTGAGCAATTTATTTGTTCTTCCTCCTAGATGAGCCAACTTCAGGAAACACAGTAAAAATAGCAAGCTTCTTCATTTTTTCCTTTTTTTAAAAAGTGTTATTAATTAAAAAGAAACATGATTTAAACCTATGGAACTCAGTAACATTTTTAAAAATCAGAAAAATGTAAGACTTTAGAATACTTAAGAAGTATAAGTTTAAGTTTTAGTAAGCAGTACATTAAAATATAATTTTTTCTTAAGAAAAATATCCTAAAAGGAATTATTTGCTCCTCTGTGTACTTCAGATAAGTAATTTCCCAACCCTTAATGCCAAAAGCATTTATACTTTTGAAGAGAATGAAAGGAAGCAGGGAACTGACACCTCCTTCATTACTCGGTCTGGTTTGTTCTCCATCGCCTTTTCCCCATATAAACCAGAGATATGACAGTCATCACTCCACAACAATCAAAATACCTCTTCATGAATCCTTGAGCACATGGAAACTCCTGAAAACAGTTTCCTCTATTAGCAGTAATATGTGGCAAAGTTAGGGCTTGAGCCCCCATCTTGACACAAATGCCGTAACTATTATACTGTGCTACAGTTGGTAAGCAATGGCATTTACTAAAGATTACATCAAATAATTGTTAAGATTTTAGATTAACAGACCAAAGGTCAAGTTTCAGCCTTGTTACATACTAAAAGAAGAAGTTTCTTGGGATTCCCAGGCAAGATATCCAAATAGGAACAGCTCTGGTCTGCAGCTCCTATCAAGACCAACACAGAAGGCAGGTGATTTCTGCATTTCTAACTGAGATACCTGGCTCATCTCATTGGGACTGGTTAGACAGTGGGTGCAATGCTTATAGAAGTAGTGGTCAGCCTTTAAATAAATGGGAAGTTGAGACTGCTGTTGAACAGTATGAACATGAACATGGCCCAATGACTTTTGGAAACCGCACACACACACACACACACACACACACTCACACAAATATACACAAAAATCCACATTTTTTGGATGGGACAGTGAAGAAAATATTGTCCATCACTTGGAAGAAAATGCCATAGCTGGACTTCCCAATGACACTAAGTGGTCCTCTGGCTGACACACAAGAAGCTTTGAAGGCAATGCTTGCTACTGAGGAGACACGTTTAGTGTTAATGTCAAATGGCTGGCTATTTGAATAAAAAAGGGTGGCTAATAGGGGTTGCTGCCACTGTTAGCAAGCCACTACTCTTATAACCTAGAGAGAAATAGGGAAGCTCTTCTCAGTCTGTCCCTTATTTCTGTGTCACTGACATTAAAGGAAATCAAAGAGCTTGGGTTTTTTTCTCTGGCATTCTATCCCCAGAGTTCTTTTCCTTCCTTAGCATCTCAGACTATCTGGCCTTTCAGTTCTTCCATTAAGAAACATGAGGAGGGCTTTAGTCAGGCAGAATATTTTAGAGGGCCTCAGTTTGTGTTGCCTCAGAGAGGCTGATTTCATTTTTATTTCATCCTTAGTGCACCCAAGGTCAGGGAAGAAGTATTTATCCTCCCTGTGAGAACAAGCAATGCATGGTACAAATGCGAGTCCATCCCTCTCTCCCACCATAGCAACAGTTCAGAACCACACGCTCACCTTGCCCTTGCTCCATTCTGCCAACTTACAAACTATTCTCTAAAATTTATTTCCATCTTATCCTATCCTCAGAACAATATTGAACACCACCTAGATAAAAATTTGAGGATGTCTCAGTCATGGTGTTTCGACTTCTGATTGCAATCTCAGACTGTCCTGAGAAACATCTTTCTCCTAGATGAATCCCCTTTGACTGATCCAACACTAATACCACTCTTTGGTTGCACTTTTACAAAATTGCCTTTCCTTTATCATAGGGAGCCAGCTTGTACTGTGAAAAACGTAATAATAATACTACTTGATCAAAGCCTTATACTCTCAGGCATGGTACTAACAGCTTTATATACATTACATTAAGTCTCAAAATAAAATAACTTATTATCTCCATTTTATAGATGAGAAAATGTAAGCACAGTGCTCAATGAGTAAAGGGTTAATACATTCTAATGTGGAAGACAGGCACATCACTGTGTAGATTAAAAAACTCTTTGAAAGGGCTGTAATGAGAATATTCACAGCTGCTAAGGTCTAAATGTTTGTATCTCCCCAAATTCATATGCTGCAATTCTAATTCTCAAGGTCATGGTATTAAGAGGTCGTATCTTCGGGAGATGATTTGATCATGAGGGAAGAAGTCTCATGCATAAAACTAGTGCCCTTATAAAAGAGGCCCAAGGGAACTTGTTCACCCTGCCCACCAAGTAAGGGGACCCATCGAGACAGTGCTATCTGTGAACCAGGAAATAGGCCTTTACCAAACATCAAATCTGAATCTTGTGCTTTCCAAACTCCAGAACTGTGAAAAATAAATTCCTACCGTTTATAAGCTACTCAGTCTGTGGTATTTTGTTATAACAGCCTGAATGGGTCAAAATAATATATTGTGTGACTATGTCATGGAAGAAGGTCTGATGACTCTGTGGTTCGGACAGTGTGTGGGACCTGGGAGAGGATATTGCGAGAAGTTGTCCTCCCTTATTTGTAAAAGTGCAGGGCAGTTTGGCTGTCATAATAATTTGAGGGAAATACTCTCATTTGGTTTATAGAACCAAAGACGGTACATTCTCACACAACCAGAGCAGTGTATCACAATCGTCTTATCCAAAATGCCATGTTGTGTAAATATCTTTAGCTAGTTTTTGATTTGTTCTGTCTTTTCTGTGGATGACTGAGAGAAATGTGTTTTAACCTCCTAGTACGACTGTAGATTTGCCCATTTCTTTTTGTACTTCCGGTAATTTTTCCTTTCTCTTTCTGTTGAGACATGCTGTTAGATGAATGCAAATTTAGAATAGTTGCTTCTTTCTGGTGAATTGAGTCATTATATAATGACATGTTCCTTTTGATCACTAGTAATGCTTTTCCTTAAAGTCTGTTCTGCTCATTTTAATATAGGCACAAAAGCTTTTTGTTCTTGGTGTTCGCGAAGTATGAGTCTTTTGTGGAATGTGCGCATAAGTTTTTTTTTAAATAAACTTTTTATTTTAGGATAATTTTAGATGTACAAAATTACCTCAAAGATAATACAGACAGTCCCTGTAGACCCTACGTCCAGTTTCCTCTGTGATTCACATGCCATGTTAGTGTGGCACATTTGTTACGATGAATGAATCAATGCTGATATCATATAATTAATATCTGCAGTCTACAAACATCAAAGTGCTTTGCTACACAATACTATTTACCTTTCCACCAAGAAAGATTATAGTTTTTGTATTTCTTAGAAGTGTTCAATTATGCTATATTTCATAGTAAGTTTTCATAAAATACTTGTTAACAAAAGTTGTTATGGAGAATTTTCCTGTAAATGCCAGAGTGGGTAGCCATTTTATTTCTCATTATAAATTATTTCTCATGGAATGATGTGATATGGCATGCATCTTATTGCATTAACTGGGAAAAATATTCTCTCATTTTAAAGAATCAACAAATCTTGCTTTTGTACTTCCTTCGACTTTGATTTTGAAGTCAATTTTTTTTTTTCACACCACAAAGTGCACTCTGTGCTAGTAGGTCCCTGGGTTCATGACAGTGGGTCACTTGTGATAGAGGCCGCTGTAATAGTCCAGGTACAAAAAGGGTGGTGATTTAGGCTTCCTTTAGAGAGGATCTCTGCCAGTGTCTCCACCTAGACACAGATTGCTCAGCTATGCTGGGGTTTTTCTATTGCTCAGACAGAAAAGACCTTTGAGGTCTTTGCATTCCCTGTCTCGTCTCTCTCTGCATATGGCTGGCTGATTCTCAATCTGTAGTTCATAGTTCAAATGTCACATCATCAGAGATGCCTTCTGTGCGTGTTCTACTAGAAGTAGCCACACCCACATGCACCCTCTGCCCCATCACTTACATCATTTTATAAGCTCTAGAATGCTTAAAACCTAAAATCAACGAAGTACTCATACACAGTATCAACAGAAAAGACAGAAATATTGTAACCTACTACTAACTCTAGAAACAAACAAACAAAAAAAGCAAATCTGTATGATTTTAAAAACTGTAAATAAATATGAGGCAAAAGACACATTTTCTGAGTATTTTAAAGAGATTTATTTGGATAATGTAATTTTTTTTGCATACAGAAGTCTTTCCAATTAATAAGATAGCAATGAACCACTCAATAGAAAAAGAAGCAAAAGTCATGAAAGAGGAATTTACAGAATAAGAAAGACACGCCAGGAATAAAGATATGAATATACTTAAGCATATTAAAAATAAAACATGTCCACATTAACATAAATTAATTAAAATTAAATTCACTAATCAAATTCAGCAAAAATTAAGTAGTTAAATAAATTGAAATGTATTGAAGAAACAGTTGCAATGAAAATTTTCAAGAGCAATTTAAAATATCCTTCAGAACTTGACAAAGTAATTTCAAAAATAGAATTATTTTATCCTACAAATATGTTAAAATAGTTCCATAACAATTTACCAACAGTTAGCATTTATTGACTACTTGCAATGTTCCAGATTCTGCTTTGAGCACTAAACATCCAATTTTAACTCAGCTAGCTAGGCACTACTGTTTTCACAATTTTGCACATGAGAAAAATCAGGTAGCAGAGGTGGCCTATCGTGCCCCAGCTCCCCTAGCTAGTCACTAACACAGGCAGAATTAGAATGAGGGCATCCAGATAGATACAGGGCCTGGACACAACTTTTACCCTAAACTGCCTGGCCTCCTGGTAGCATTGTAATGGCACAAAACTGTAAACAATCAAAGTGTTTATTTATAAGAAACTAATTTTTATGGTCATGTAAACTAATTTTTATGGTTATATAAACAAAAAACTACTGCACAGTATTTAAAAGGAATGGAGAATATTTATATATGCTGATATGGAGAGACATCTGCTGTGATCTGAATGCTTATGTCTCTCAAAAATTCATATGTTGAAATCCTCCCTCCACATTGATGGTATTGGAAGGTAGGGCCTTTGGGGGCATGATTAGGTCATGATGGGGTTAGTGCCCTTATAAAAGAAACCCATGAGAAATACCTTGCCCTTCCTCCACATGAGGTTAAAATGAGATGACAAGATGCTCTTTATTAGGAAGCTGGCCCTACCAGACACAGAATCTGCTTGCACTTTGACCTTGGACTTCTCACTCTCCAGAATTGTGCGAAATAAGTATCTGTTTTTATAAGCCACCCAGCCTATGGTATTTTGTTATAGCAGGCTAAATGGATTAGGACAGCATCGAAGACATATTAAGATGAAAAAATCAAAATGAGTATGTTTAGTATAAACTTTCATTTTATATATGTAGATATATACATGTGATTATATAGTATATTTATGTGTATATGTGTGTATATACATATGTGTATACATATACATACACTATATACACATGCACACAGAAACATGCTTATTCATAGACAAATTTGGACTGTTGGAAAGAAAAGATGAATTTCAGTGTTTCAATTTATACTTTTCAGTACATTGAGGATTTTTTCCCCTAATATGTCCACGAGCAGATTGTATTGCTTAAAATAGTAATATTGCTGAAAATAGAACCAGGAAACTATACTTCTATGTCAGCAAGAAAATGCTAAATCAGTGATTCCCATCTGCTCTCACATTTCATGAAATGCATAGAAAAAAGTAATATTTAAGGCCCTTTGAGATGGAGTTGCTGGAAACCTGTTGGACCTGGGATTCTGGCTCCTCAGAGCTCCCCAATAGATTGGAAGCTAGAGGAGATCCACTTCAGTGCACACCTGTGACTTGTTCTTAGCTTGTAGGAATTCACAGTTGAAGTATGGGGAAAGAAAGGGGGAATTCATTTTAGGACCTTGGGTACTGCTGGTGCAACTTCCCTGCACAAAGCAGTGGGAGAACACATACACAGTCTATTTGTGTCTTCTTTTGGAAAATAGGAACTAGTTTTAGTAGTGATCATTTTTTTGTGGCATTTTATAGGCCCAGATTCTGTGATTGACACAAACAAGGCACTGGTTTTAACCAGAATATTCTGCTCTAAAATGGTAATATTTTACCTATTCAGAAGCTTGTTATGTAGCCATATTTGGTGTGTAAATTACCCTCAGTAGAGTTTTTCATTCCATAATGAAATTAGAGTGGGCATGGCTGCAGTTTCTCCAGGTAGATTGCTAAATTGAGGCATGATTACAGCAGGATAAATGTGTCTGTGCACACATGAGCAGACAGCATCTATCTGTTGCTGGTTTAGTGACTGAATTTTCATTCAAGGGAAGCTACGCTTAGAAAAAGAAATATACAGCCACACTTACAGTGCCTGTTATGCCAGGCTCTGGAAAGTGTTTTCTTTCTTTTTTGAGATGGAGTCTGGCTCTGTCGCCCAGGTTGGAGTGTAGTGGCACCATCTCGGCTCACTGCAAGCTCTGCCTCCTGGGTTCATGCCATTCTCCTGCCTCAGCCTCCCGAGTAGCTGGGACTACAGGCGCCCGCCACCACGCCCGGCTAATTTTTTTGTGTTTTTAGTGGAGACGGGGTTTCACCGTGTTAGCCAGGATGGTCTCGATCTCCTGACCTCATGATCCGCCCGCCTCGGCCTCCCAAAGTGCTAGGATTACAGGCGTGAGCCACTGCGCCCAACGTGTTTTCTTATATAATGTTTACAAATAATTTATTTTGAAATAAAACATAAATATTTTCCAAATCAACCAACCAACAGACAAAATCAGTGGATTGAGGAGTATTGCATGTGCTTGTGTAGTTCGTGCCATATCAATAGGCATCCGGTCAGTTGAGGGGAGTGGGCAACTGGAATCTGTAATTTAGCCTACTCTTTGCTTTTCAAATGTGTGCAAGGGTACAGAAGGGCATTAGTCCAGAAGTGGCCCAGGAAACCAATGCAGTAGCTGGGAATATTACTTGGCATCAAACTTCTTCCTCTGGCAAGTGTGGAAATTGTTATAAATGATAAAAGGCCACAAATGCTTTACAGCTCATCCTCTCTAGAGTTTAAATCTACTTCCCAGTTTTAAAATCTAGGCTGGCCTTGTGATTTGTTTTGATCAATAACATCAAAGAAGTGATATTGGGGGAGTTACCAGATATTGGGAGAAGTGATATTGGGGGAGTTACCAGACTAAACCCCAAGTGTCTTGGAACATCTTCTCTCTCCCTCTTGGAATGCAGATGCTATGTAAAACAATATGCACAGAGGATGGCCTAGTAGCAAACCAGCACCTATCTTCAGGCATGTTAGTTGAAACCATCTTAGCTAATCCTGACACAGTTGGACCACGAGATAGCTGCAAGCACTGTGGTCATCTAGGCAAGACTAGTAGAACTGTCCAGATGAATCCAGCCCAAGTAACTGACTGAATTGTGAGCAAATAAGTGGTGGTTGTTTTAAGACACTAAGTTTTGGGTATAGTTTGCCTCCTACTAATAAAATAGCCCCCACCTGAAACAGATATATAGTGTGCGATTAATCAATTAGGGTTTATACATTATAATTCTCTTACTTCCTAACTCATAACTTCAGCAAGTTGTTATTCTTAGTTTTCTTTCCTGTCAGGCAAGAGAAAGAAATAAAAGGCATCCAAAGAGGAAAAAAATGAGTCAAATTTTATTTCTTCATTGACAATATGATTAATTACATAGAAAACCCTAAAGATTCTGCCAAAAGACTTTTAGACCTGATAAACAACTTCAGTAAAGTCTGAGATATAAAACTGATGTGTAAAAGTCACTAGCATTTCTATACATTAGTAATGTTCAATCTGAAAAACAAATCAATAATGAAATCCCATTTACAATAGCCACAAAAAATTAATATACCTAGGAATACATCTAACCAAGGAGGTGAAAGATCTTTAAAAGGAAAACTAAAACACTTCTGAAAAAAAATCATAGACAATGCAAATGAATGGAGAAAAAATTTCATGCTCATAGAATGTAAAAGTAAACATTATTAAAATGGCAATACTGCCCCAAGCAATCTATAGATTTGATGCAATTTCTATCAAATTATCATCATCATTTTTTAACAGAATTAGAAAAAAACTATTCTAAAATTTATATGGAACCAAAAAAGAGCCCAAATATCCAAAGCAGTCCTGTGCAAAAAGAATAAAGCTGGAGGCATCACATTACCCAACTTCAAACTATACTACAAGGCCGTAGGAATCAAAACAGCATGTTACTGGTACAAAAATAGAAACATAGACTAGTGGAACAAAATAGGGAACCCAGAAATAAAGCTGCACACCCACAACCAACTGATCTTCAACAAAGTCAGCAAAAATAAGCAATGGGGAAAGGACTCCTTATTCAATAAATGATACTGAGAAAAATCATTAATCATATGCAGAAAAATAAAACTGGACTCCTACCTATCACGATGTACAAAAATTAAGTCAAGATGGATTAAAGAGTTAGACATAAGATCTCAAACTATGAATATCCTATAAAAAATGAGGAAATACTCTTCTCAACATTGGCCTAGGCAAAAAGTTTATGACTAAGTCCTCAAAAGCAAATGCAATGAAAATAAAAATTGATAAGTGAGACCTAATTAAACTAAGGAGCTTCTGCACAGCCAAAGAAACTATCAGCAAAGTAAACAGACAACCTATAGAATGGGAGAAAATATTAGCAAATTATGCATCTGACAAATAACAAATATTCAGAATTTACAAGGAACTTAGACAAGAAAAAAAAATAATCTCTTTCAAAGGTAGGCAAAGGACATGAACACACATCTCTCAAAAGAAGACATACAAATGGCCAACAAACATTTCAAAAAATGGTCAACATCACTAATAATGAGGGAGATGCACATCAAAACCACAAGGAGATATTATCTCACATCAATTGCAGGGGCTGTTATAAAAAGACAAAAATAACCAATGTCGACAAGGATACAAAGAAAAGAAATACTTACACCCTCCTGGTGGGAATGTTAATTAGTTCAGCCCCTGTAAAAAGCAGTTTGGACATTTCTCAAATAAGCAAAAGTAGAATTACCATTCATGCCAGCAATTCCATTACTGGGTGTATACTCAAAGGACAATAAATTATTCTACCAAAAAGATACCTATATTTGTATGTTTATCACAACACTATTTACAATAACAAAGGGGAAAAATCAAACTAGGTGCTCATCAATGGTGGATTGGTTAAAGAAAATGTTATGTATACACCATGGAATGCTATGCAAACATAAAAAAGAATGAGAGCATGTTCTTTGCAGCAACATGAATGCAGCTGGAGGCCATTATACTAAGTGAATTAATACGGAAATAGATAACCAAGCACTACCTAATCTCACTTATAAGTGGGAGCCAATCATTGGGTACACAGACATAAAGACGGGTGCAACAGACACTGGGGACTCCAAAAAGTGGAAGGAAGAAAGATGGTCAAAGGCTGAAAAACTATCTATTGAGTACTGTGGTCACTATTTGGGTGATGGGATCAGTAGAAGCCCAAGACTCAACATCACACAATATACTCATGTAATAAACCAGCACAAGTATCCCCTGAATCTAAATTTAAAAAAATTTCTTTTCTGTGTAATTTTGATAACAATACCATCTACTATGAAGGGTATTTGTGGGAATTAAATGAGAACATATATCTAAAGTTTACAATGTCTGGAATATAGGAAACATTAAAGAATGTCAGTGATTTTAGATGAAAAAACTGATTGTAGTTTTATCTTATGCATTACATTACATCTAACATAGCATCTTTCCACTAAATGCCATTTTCAAAGTAACACTAGAAGAACAAGAGGAACAGTTTTTGTCAAATATTAAATGATGGTTCTTACAGATTGGAAAATACTACTTTCTCATTTGAATCATTAATATTTAATGGGAAACCTATAAATATCAAGCACTGAAATACAAACTTAAAGAAGACTTGGTTTTATTAGTAATGCAACTCATATACCAAATGTTGAAAATAATATCTTACAGTTGTTAAACTCATATCATTTAATCAGTTATTATAATAGTCGCTTTATTTTATTTATTACTCTGAGGAGTCTTCAGTCACCTAGAAAGAAACACTTTAACACTGCTGTATTTCCAAGACTCAAAATTTAGAAGCTCAACCTCCTGCTCCAATCCCTCTCATTCCTTCCTCTTGCTTAGTCTCATGTTCAATCTCACCACTAGAGGGTCTTATATTCCTGACTATCCTTACTTTCGTATCCTATGGACCTTTTCAGATTTGTGTTAGACCTTTTTTCTTGCCTGGCCATAGTGCTCAGCCATTTTCCCTTTCTATATTCAATGTTCCTAACTGAGGTGGAGAAGGCTCATGAACTAGCCCAGGTGTAATAAAGGATGAATGGTTGGTTCTAGGCACTGGAGTTTGAAGAATCAGAGCTGGCAAGGAGATTACAGCCCAAGGCACTAAACAGGGTGCTAACATACTGAAAGAAGATACACTGTGGTTAAATTAGCTCTTATTTTCATACTATTGTCCTCCAGTGATTGTACAAGAGATGGAAATTCATCAGTTTTACCATTCTATCTCCAACGTGCACAGTAATTTTTTTCCAGTGAATACCAGGGCTGTATCTGTTACATTACTGGTCAGTGATGTGATTTTGGGCTAGGCAGTTAATCTCTCTCCACCTCAGTTACTCATTAGTAAAATAAGAATATGGTAAATATTCTGCAAAGGTGGTCACAATCAATTCATTTCTCCCCTGAACATATATGCTGTTCCACCCATCAGGAGGTAAAATCTAACTCTTATTTTCCTTTTATTAGAATCTGGGCTGGCCTGTGACTTGCTTTGATCAGGAGCACATATAATATGTGGGGCCCAGTGGAAAATAAAACGTGAGTCCCCTTGTTCAGAAATTATTAAGAATTTCAAGATGACCGCAACAGACCAACAAACATAGGTCTTTCTATGCACCAGATTTTGCGCAACTATACAGATCATATGTCCATGAAGCTGGCCT
Organism: Piliocolobus tephrosceles; assembly: GCF_002776525.5. Lineage (NCBI taxonomy): Eukaryota > Metazoa > Chordata > Mammalia > Primates > Cercopithecidae > Piliocolobus > Piliocolobus tephrosceles. Next base: position 182,079,754 of record NC_045435.1, on the reverse strand, counting down.
TGGCCTGACAAGTGGAATGCAGTGAAAGTTATGCTATATTTGTTCTAGGCAGCTTGCCTTAATTGTACAATAAGCATAATAATATACAGGGTTATTATATGCAGTGAGTATATATGAGAACTTTTGGTGAAAATTGCTGTGTATTTAAAATATTTAAAATTTTACTTAAGCTGACTTAAAAATTACAGTTAAAAAAGTGTTAGGGAAAAGTAGAAGACATGTTAGGAGAGACACTTTCTAGTGCAATATGGCTCCCAGGAAAAGAGCTGTAAGAGAGAAAACGTATGGGTGAGCAACAACTTTTCTAATTCTCTACTGCAGTTACTGATATGAGGTAAGGAGGACTAACAGAATTCACTCCAAGATCATGTTCTAGATTTATGGGATGTGCTAATTAAAGTATTCTGCTAATCATGGCATATCACAAATTATCTGATATGAAAGATTAATGGTATTAGAAATAAATGGAATTTAACAATCTTATTATGATGATTAATTATAGATGAGTCAAAGTTATGTAAAAGGATTTATGGAACCAATTCTGGCTAGAGTTTTAGTAGGCTGGTTCAAAATTACAAATCATCACACTGGAAGATTTGAGTCAGTGACAGGAGTGGAAAGTTTATTTTAGAAGATTTTTTTTTTTTTTAAGATGGCCAAATAAGGTACAAGCCAAGTGGAATTTGCTGATTCAATCGTGTACTTATATATCTTGAAGGTCTACCAGGTGCAAACTGCTGTGTTTGGAACTGAGCAAAACTGGCATAGGAAGGGCATATACACAAAGTTTCTTCACTTCATATTGTCATAGTTTGACACAAGGGAATGCTGGCAAAATTAGAGTTCAATAAATCTCAGCCAAGAAAGCAAGCTTAGAGAGTGCCTTCTTGGTGACTATAGGCATACACACACACACACACATATATATACACGCATATACACACACACACAGTCATATATATGTAGGTATGTCACACGAAGAAATATTTAAGAACATGTTTATGAGAATTCTAGAAAGGGGAAACCATTGCACAGGCTTTAGGCATTTACTAGAAATCTGCTACTCACTTGTTATAACTGAGTTTAGGTAATACTAACTATATCTGGAACTTGGATGCCTGGAAAGAAGTAATATCCCAAAAAGTAGATAGGTAACAAGAAATATGAAATTGAAAGGACACAAGAAATTCTTGATAAAATTGTCTACATTTCTTGAACACTGTGAAGAAAACTGAAGTTATAAATCAACTCTGGTTGAATTCATACACTAAGAAATCCAGACAGAAACATGTTTACTTTTCCACCCAAGAAAAGTAATTCAATAAAGAGTTACTGAATATTTACTATCTTCCAAGGTCAGTGGTAGAAACTGGAGGAATGAAGAATAATGAAACATGGTCATGACTTTTGAAGATATCATACCCTAGTGAGTAGAAAGACAGAGAATTACAGATTTTAAATACAGCAGGAAAATGACATAGTAGAGGTCTTAACTGAGTATGTAGGATTTTAGAAAACAGAGTGAGTATCTCTCATTTTACTAATAATTTTATTATTAATAGCAATTAATCATAAGCACACACAGAAAATATGTGTCTTAGTCCACTCAGGCTGCTAGAACAAAATCCCTTAAACTGTGTAATTTGTAAACAACATAAATTTATTTCTCACGGTTCTGCATATTGGGGAGTCTAAGATCAAGACACCAGTAGATTCTGTATCTGGTGAGAATGTGCACTCTGATATACAGATGGCACACCTTCTTGCTGTGTCCTCCCATGGCAGAAGGAGTATTTTGTTTGACATGCCTTTTGTTTTCAGGGAGAGGACCACATTGTTTTTTTCTTTTCTTCTTTTTTGTTTTGCTTTTTAAAATTGATACAAGCTGTTTTTGGCCTGAAGGTCAAGCCCCACTGGGGGCCCATCCTTGTCTGCCCAGGAATCTATCTGTTTTATTTCACACTATCAGTCCCGCCCTTGAAGTGGTACATCTAATTGCCATTAGGATAGGGATGGTGACTGGTCTAACTGCTTCATGCTGACAGGGGGTATTATTTTGGGAAATGGCAGTCAGATATCTCTGTCTCTCTTTCTCTCTCTCTCTCTCTCTTTCTTTCTTTCTCAGAGACCTATTTAAGGGTCCCTGGTAAAAGGGAGTCATCATTTGAGTCTCCATTTGCATGGCCATTTGGAGTTTGATGGGCACTAGGTGAGAAGAAACAGATTTTACAAGGAGGTTAGATATGCAAGGACCAAATATGAGTATAATGCAAACAGGAGCTAAAAAAGGAAAAATCCATGCCAGCGCCAGAGATAAGAAATAAAATAGATTAATCATTCTGAAAACAATGTTGTGGCTAGAGCTGTTTCACCATTGTGAAAGAAATGAAATCTTTTATGAGGTAGGGCAGTTAAATTTTAGAGGAGAAACAGGTGTTTAGGGGAGTAGATAATCCCATGAGTATTCAGGATCAAGGGGTCCTTGGCAAAGACACCTTATGGTGAGGAAGAGAATGGATGTGAGAACAGCAAGTATAAGCAAGACTGTAAAGAGGATATCCTTGGAGGGTTAATTATTAACACTTATCTTTCATGATGTTTAACTTGAGGTCTGTGATTTCTTCACATTGGAATTTTGTGTGCTCTCCTAGGTCAACAGAGTTAATTCTGTCAGTTCCTCAGGTCTTTACTCAAGTATAATAAATTCAAGAATCTATTCCAGTGACCTTCACTGCTGAAGGAGTAGAAAGAAGTTCATTGTAAGGTTCCTTCCAATTTGGGCCTAGAGATGGAGAAAGAGAAGGAAGAGCCTCTACCAGTGCTAAATCCCCTGGATTGAATAGAGGAGGCCCTGGTTCATGGGTTTAGACCTCTGAGAGTTGTTTCTGTTGCTGCTGGATATGAATCAAAGAAGTTGCATATTTAATAAAATCAGAGATTTCTTGGTCTAGCAGGAAATCATTGGTGAGAAAATCTCATTTCAAAGAGACTTAAACCCAGCTTTGAAGGAGTGTTTCTAACAGGTAGTAGGGCCATGGGAAGAAGAATAATCTGGGGGAGATGAGTCTCTTGAGACAGTTTTCTACGGTGCCTTTTGATAAGATCAGTTGTCTTTTCTACCATTCCCAAGAATTGTAGTCTCCAAGCACAATTAAGATGGTATTGTATGCCTAGTGCCTTTGAGACCCTGGGTGACAGCTGCCTGGAATGAGGGGTTATCATCATTCTCGAGGTACTTAGAGAATCCAAAGTGAGGAATTATCTCATTAATTAATACTTTTATCACCTCAGAGGCTTTCTCTGACATGCAAATTCTTCTACCCAGTCAGTGAAGGTATCTACCAGTACTAAGAGGTACCAGATGACCCTTATCTCTGGCATATGGGTGAAATCCATTTGCCATTCTTCTCCCAGGTAGATGCCCATTCTTTGGGTTCTGGAGAAGAGAAGAGAAGCCGTCAGTTGGGGGAATTATTTTTAAGGCGAGTGTAACAAGCATTAATGACCTGTTTGATGACTTTTTTTAAACAGATTTTTACCTGAGAACAATCTTTGAGCCAATTGATAGGTTTTATCTTTTCCTAGGTGGGAGGCTTGATGAAGAATTTTAAGAACTTTCCATTGGCTAGAATCTAGTAGAAGCAGTTTGCCATCCTCCAATTGAGGCCATCCTAAGGGCTGAAGGTATATCCCTAAGAAGTGGCCCATTGTATTTCTGTAGGAGAATATTGAGGTTTTATTTCTCTTATGGAGCACTCCCTAGACAGAGGGGCCTCAAGAGGATCAGAAATCTGGGACCTTGTCCCATGTGTAGGATTTTTTTTTTTTTCCTTGTAGGATAATCAGAACCTCTGCCGACATTGTAGGATTGATCCAGCTCTCCTAGTGGTCATCTCAGGAGAGTCTGCAAAGGACTATCCTAAGGGACTAGGGCAGTAAAGCTCAGAGGTGCCTCCAGCAGGGGAGTAAGCTCCCTCTAATCCTGCTCCTCCTGGTCCATCCTGTTCTCTCTACCCAGGTACTCTGTCTTAAGATTATCCCATCCTAGAAATTCTCATTTTAGGAAGGTCCTGCCTCACTCATGCCCCTACAAAAGATGCCTTGTGAATATGGCCTCATTAAGGTACAGGTCCTCCTTTTGCTACAGGACTTTTTAATGATCGCCATTCTAACTGGTGTGGGATGGTATCGCATTGTGGTTTTGATTTGCATTTCTCTAATGACCAGTGACGATGAGCTTTTTTTTAATGTTTGTTGGCCACATAAATGTCTTATTTTGAAGAGTGTCTCTTCATATCCTTTGCACATTTTTTTTGATGGGGTTGTTTGTTTTTTTCTTGTAAAATTGTTTAAGTTCTTTGTAGATTCTGGATATTAGCCCTTTGTCGGATGGATAGATTGCAAAATTTTTCTCCCATTCTGTAGGTTACCTGTTCACTCTGATGGTAGTTTCTTTTGCTGTGCAGAAGCTCTTTGGTTTAATTAGATTCCATTTGTCAATATTTGCTTTTGTTGCTATTGCCTTTGGTGTTTTAGTCATGAAGTCTTTGCCCATGCCTATGTCCTGATGGTATTGCCTAGGTTTTCTTCTAGAGTTTTTATGGTTTTAGGTCTTATGTTTAAGTCTTTAATCCATCTTGAGTTAAGTTTTGTGTAAGGTTTAAGGAAGGAGTCCAGTTTCAGTGTTCTGCATATGGCTAGCCAGTGTTCCCAGCACCATTTATTAAATAGGGAATCCTTTCCCCATTTCTTGTTTTTGTCAGGTTTGTCAAAGATCAGATGGTTGTAAATGTGTGGCATTATTTCTGAAGCTCCTGTTCTGTTTCATTGATCTACATATCTGTTTTTGGTAAAAACAGCTATTTTGAATAACCTGTCTAAGAGGTCACAGATCTCTGGCAATCCAGGTTGGTCACTGGTGTTTTATTTAGTACTTTTGGTAAAGTAATGTTTTTTTGAATGTTCTTGATGGTTGTAGATGTTCATCAATGTCTGGACATTGGATAATTTTTATTTATTCTATTATTTGTAGTCTCCTCATGGTTATACCCATTATTCTTTAGAAGGCTTTCTAATAATTCAAAGGAGATTGACTGTTGAGGTTCCTAAGCCTGTGGTCACTGAATCCATTTCAGCCCTAGAGGGCGTCCTAAGCCCAGAAACACTGTGACTTGCAGACTCCTAGATACCCACCCCTGGTGGACTTTGGTAAGATGCAGAAAAATTGCCTGGGTTCCCAGGCAATCTGTTTTGTAGTGGGCTGATATAATGGGCTACGGTATTTTGGGTGCTCTGTTTCCCTGTGGTGTGGTTGGCACTGAGTTGTAAGACAGTGTCCCCTGTAATCTTCCCTCTACTTCCCCCAAGCAAAAATGAGTCTCTCCCTATTTTACACTGCCTGGATTTGGAGGAGGGGTGATGTAGGCACTCCTGTGGCTGCTGTAGCTGCAGCTCAGGAAGGGTTACTTCCCAAGCTCACAGCCTCCAAGATTAGCACAGCGCCAGTGCTCACCCAAGGACTGCACTTGCAACAACCTGGTTGCCACTGAAATTTATTCAGGGTCCAAGGCCACTTTAGTTAGCTGATGGTGAAGCAGGCCAAGACAGGTTTCTCTTGACAGGGCAGTGTGTTTCCCTCTGGTTGAGGGCTGATCTAAGTACTCTCACCACGGGCACTCATGGAATTCTGCCCAGTGCTGTGTTCCGCTGTCATGGAACATCACTGAGTTTCAAAGCAGAGTCCCACACTCACTTTGCTCTCCTTCCCTCAAGCACACAAATTCTCTATCCATGCTGCACTGCTTGGGATTGGGGTAGGAGTCACGTAGGTAATGCAAGACTATTCTTTACACACTCTTCAATTCATCTGTTCTTGTTATTATGCTAAAACAAATTACTATGATCTCTCACCTGATTTTTCAGTTCTTGTGAAGGTGCTTTCTTGCATGCATAGTTATTCCATTTGATATTTCTGCTGGGGGAAGATTGCTAGAGGGTTCTATTTAGTCATCTTTCTTTGTTTACTATTTTTCCAACCCTCAAGTCTTTTTTATAAAGGGACTGATCCTGTTCATGAGGGCATCATCCTCATGATCTAACCACCTCCTAAACGCCCCATCTCCAAATACATTGAGTATTAGGTTTCAACATATGAATTTTGTGGGTACACAAGCATTCAGAACATAGCACTATGGCCATTGAGCTCATTTTGGAAATATGAGTTAGTTTGCCAGATGAAGAGAGCAATCTTAGGCCCTGAGAATAGGGGAGAGTTACGACAAAGAATGATGAAGTCAACTTTACAGAATCAGCACAGATTATGTCACTTTTTCTGGAAGTTAAAATCTCACAACAACAACAGAAAGTCTTCAATATCGCACTAACCTTAGTTCTTCTGAGTATACTTCTTTTCAAATGTGTATCTGAGTATCCTTCCAGGTATATATTTTACCTTATTTTTTATCACTGCTCTTTCTTTCAAAACATACAATTGAATTTTTTCCCCCAATGTTTATTATTAGCCATATAATATTTGATCCCCAATAATATTCCTAGGAAGGTACAAAAGTGGAGTGAGGTAGTTTTGGAGTTACAGTCATTTTTACTAGGAAACAGGTAATATTAATATGTCAAGAATTGAGGAGAAGTAGTAAGCATGACTTTTGGCCACTCTTGCTGCTCTCACCTTTTTTACCTCTGGAGTAAATGAAAACTTTTTTCCCCCCAAATATTCAAGTCTTTGATCAAATTCCCATAACAATTTGGTGTTGTCTTGGCAGGTTCTGGAGTAATAAGGACTCTGAGCACAGCAACCCTAGGTAGAGGAAAAGTGAATACTTGGTAATGAGACCTGAGATATTTAATCGAGAAATACTTTGCCATTGGTCAAGGGATAATTCACTAAGCAGTCTCTTTGTCCATTTTGACTTCTGTGTTACCACTACCCACATACTAGGTTTTTTCTGTACATTCCCATGAAAAAATTGTTTATACTTGGACTAGATTGATATGTTATCCCCAGAAAAAGATTAAGGAAACAAAGAGACATACTTTTGTTTAATTTATGCTAGATCATTTTGAAAGTCATTCTCTACTAAGACCATATGACAGGATACTTCCAATTTAAAAATGAGGAAATTATAACTCTAATGATGTTGCTACTTGTCAGCATCCATAGCTGATTTTGTGATAGAACCAATATTTAACCCCTTTTATGTTCTTTCACAGCCCATAGTCTTTTGAAAGTTATACTCCAGCTTCCCCCAACACCCACCCACAGCATTTATATAGATAAGGAGACTAAGAGATATTCTAAGAAAGGTGGGGTGTCTATACTTCACTGTAGTCCAGATATAGCTCCTCCAAGGGCTTTTTGAGATTTTTGAAATATTTGTTACTTCCTCAATGCATAGGAATTCCCACCAATGTAGCAAATCATTCATTCATCCATTCAACACGTATTAATTGAACATCTAATATATTATGAGTACTCTTTTACAGGCTAAACATACGGGTGTGAAAAAATGGACAATGTCCTTGCTCTTATGAAACATTCATTATAATGGGAGGAATAAAAATGAACTGGATAATTTTAGACAGTGATAAGTGCAATAAAATAAATGAAACTATTATTTGAAGCCATTACAAATGTACAGCCAATATTTAGGCCACTGGCCTCAGAGTCAACTCAGTTTTCCTTCTGAATCATAAATGACAAAGCTAATTGAGGTCATGCTCTAATTACTTCTACGATCAAAACATTGATATAATTTCAGAACCAGGTAAACCTATACTGACCACACTCATTCTTGGGTAAAGAGACTGTGACCCAAAGTGGCTAAGAGGTATGTCCAAGATCCCTGGCAAAGGTGATTGAGCCAAAAATTAAACATTTGTATATTTGTTCTCTACCACAAAGACATTTATCTGTCAACAAAAGGAAAATTAGGCCAAACATCTTACAACAATAACAATAAAAACAAAAACAATGTTCAATTTAGGATTAGCTTCAGTTAACCCTATTAGAATGCCTTGCAATATGCTAACATTTATATATCTGGTTTATAGAAAACAATGAGTACATAATGGATCATTCAGTGGGCTGAATACATAAGAAGCTCCTGTGACTTCAATTTAAAATGGTTTGTGAGGATCACTTGATATTTCCAAAAACAACCTCCTAATTGGTCTTTCTGCTTCCCTTTCTCCGCACAACCTATTCGCCACATGGCACTAAAGTAAACTGTTCATGGGAGAAATCAAACGTCACTTCTCGGCTTAAAATCCTCCAATTATTTTTTAGAAGGCTGAGAAATTGATCCAAAACTTCTTGCCAGAGTCTAGAAGTCTCTACCTGATCTGCTCCCATTGAATTTTTTATCTTCTGCTACACTCCTTTCTCATTGTATTCTGCATACACTGGCCTTGCTGCTTCTAAACGATGCTAAGCATATGTTTACACCAGATATTTACATGCTTAAGTCTTTCATATCATTTAGTACTTAACCCAAATATGACTTTCTTAAAAGAATCTCCACCAATCATAATATCTAAAACAGCTCTTCCTCTTATTCAAAAACCTTCCTGTATTGTCATAACAGAACTTACGACTACCTATAATTAAAGTATTTATTTAATGTGTATTGTCTTTCTATCCACTAGAATGTAAAATACACCAAAACAAGGGTCCTGTTCATTTTCTTCTGCTATATCTTCAGCCCCTGAATAAATGACTAACATACAGGAGTGACTCAATCATATATGCTGAGTGAATGTCAGAGAGAAAGAAAGAACTCATTAGCAATAGAGTTCTCCTGGGTCCCAGGTAGCCAACTAGTTGTGTGTAGGGAAAATTGCACTGCACTACTTGGCATATGCAACCTTGAGCTGAGTGCTTTGCTTTGTTTTTGCTGACCCATAGTTTGTATTTCCCAAAAGAAGATATTTGACTGGAGTATCTAAGCTCCATGAGATGTGGAGCATTGCTACGGCAAATTTTTTATCAGTGATGTGAAAAATAACTATACCCCCTCATGTGCAGTTCATATTTAGCTTCCCTCACTCTTTTAAAGTCCCTAGCAAAAAAAAAAATGTAATTTAAAAATAAAATAAGTCAGGTGCAGTGGCTCACACCTGTAATCCCAGCACTTTGGGAGGCCAAGGTGGGAGGATCACCTGAGGTCAGGAGTTCAAGAACAGCCTGGCCGGCATGGTGAAACCTTATCTCTACTAAAAATGCAAAAAGTAGCCAGGTGTGGGGGTACATGCCTGTAATCCCAGCTACTCAGGAGGCTGAGGCAGGAGAATCACTTGAACCTGGGAAGCAGCAGTTGCAGTGAGCCAAGATCGTGCCACTGCACTCCAGCCTGGGTGGCAAGAGTAAAACTCCATCTTGAAAAAATAGAATAGAATAGAATAGAATAGAATAGAATAGAATAGAATAGAA
>NC_045435.1:181977601-182070299 GCF_002776525.5 Piliocolobus tephrosceles | reverse complement strand
AATAGAATAGAATAGAATAGAATAGAATAGAATAGAATAGAATAGAATCAGTGCATACATTCTTTTTTTTTTTTTTCCCCCAAAGGAAAGTTGCTTCATAGTCACTGGGGACTTCTTTCCCCAGAAAGTGGCTGTGTATTTGTCAGGAATTTAAAATTCCTGTAAATAAGTTCACAAGAGACCTATACAAGTACATCTGATGGCACACTAAGATAATAGTGAAGGTCTGAGTATATTCCAGTATACTGCTTAAAATTCACAGGTGGAAGTCAACTATATTGTATGCTACCTTAGGGCATTTCTCACTGAACCAACATTTCAACTGTAGTCTGGTATCAGTGGCATTCTTTCAGCAGACTAACTCACTGTCATGGGCATACATCCCATGTGTGCCTGAAGAGAGTTGTTCAATCTCACATGACAGCACTGTATGAATGTGTGTGTTAGGGAGTGGTCTGTGTGTGTGTGTGAGAGAGAGAGAGAGAGAGAGAGAGAGAGAGAAAACATGTGAATACAATTACTTGACTGATAATAAAATCTACTTGCGCATTGATGATTTCCCTGAAGTTTTACATGCTACATTGTCACCTTTGCTGTTTACTTACCTTTGATTATAGACAAGCCAGACCTTTAGGGATGTAGACTTGTGGCAGAGAACTGTGTGCCAGGGGCAAGGGCAGGAGAGCCTTCCTGGAGAAGTGAGGATCAGGCTTTGGTGTACCTTAATCGTTCTTTTCTTGGGGTTGGCCCCACCTTGGGGGCCCTATCTTGTTCTAGTCTGTAGTTCTGGATGTCTGCCCATACCTCTCTCCCTCTGATCACATTGGCTCAGAAACAAACCCTGATTCCTAGCATTCTGCTGGGCTTCAATTGTGCTACTCCCAAACTAAAATTCTTCCACACTGCCATCCTATGTATGGAACTCATTTCTTTCTCTTAGGGCTCAGTTCAGACCCATCTATCTGACTCACATCCCCAAAACTTGTGTCTCTCATGAGTGGTACTTACTATTATTTTTAAATTTTTAATTCTTGTGGGTACATAGTAGGTCTATATATTTATGGGGTACATGCGATATTTTGATACAGGCATATAATATATAATAATCACAACGGGGTAAGTGGGGTATCCACCCTCTCAAGCATTTATGACTTCTTTGTGTTACAGACATTCCAATTATATCCTTTTAATTATTTAAAAAGGTACAATATATTATTGCTGACTGTAGTTACCCTCTTGTTCTATCATATACTAGATCTCATTCATTCTAACTGTTTTTTTCCACATTAACCATCCCCACTATCTCCACCTCCCATTACCCTTTCCAGGTTCTGGTTACAGTCATTCCACTCTCTATCTCAATGAATTAAGTTGCTTTAATTTTTAGCTCCCACAAATGAATGTGCCTGCCTTATTTTACTTAAGATAATGACCTCCAGTTCTATTCATGTCGTTGCAAATGACAGGATTTCATTTGACTAGTACTCCATTGTTTATATGTACCACATTTTCTTCATCCATTCATCTGTTGATGGGCACTCACGTTGCCTCCAAAGCTTGCCTGCTGTGACTGGTTCTGCAATAAACACAGGAGTGCAGATTTTTGTCTAATATACTGATTTCCTTTTGTTGGAGTAGGGGGGTATATTCCTGTCAGTGAAATTGCTGGATCATATGATAGTACTATTTTTAGTTTTCTGAGGAGCCTCCAAATTGTTCTGCACAGTGACTGTACTAATTTACATTCCCACCAAACAGTGTATAAAGGTTCCCTTTTTCCCACATCCTCACCAGCATTTATTATTGCCTGTCTTTTGGATGAAGACATTTTAACTGGGATGAGAGGATATCTCATTGTAGTTTTGGTTTGCATTTCTCTGATAATCAGTGATGTTGAGCACCTTTCCCTATGCCCGTTTGACATTTGCATGTCTTCTTTTGAAGTGTCTACTCAGATCCTTTGAACATTTTAAAATCAGACTATTATCCTTTCCTATAGAGTTGTTTGAGCTCCTTATATATTCTGATTATTAATTTCTTGTCAGATGGGTAGTTTGCAAATTTTATCCTCCATTCTGTGGGTGGTCTGTTCACTTCATTGATTGTTTCCTTTGCTGTGTAGAAGAGTATCATTGTGTTTTTATAAGGATTGCATTGACTCTGTAGATTGCTTTGGGGAGTATGGACATTTAAAAAGTATTGACCCTTACAGACTATAATGAACATGGAACATCTTTCTGTTTTTTTTGTCTGTGTGTCATTTTCAGTTTCCTCCATTAATGTTTTATAGTTTGCATTATAGAGATCTTTTACTTCTTTCATTAAGTTTATTCCTAGATATTTTATTTTATTTGTAGTTATTGTAAATGCTATTACTTTCTTGATTTCTTTTTCAGATTGTTTGTTGTTGGCATGTAGAGGTGCTACTGACCTTTCTGTGTTGATTTTGCATCCAACAACTTAACTAAATTTGTTTATCAGTGTTATTACCTATCCAGAGTGCTTATTTTAGGTGTGTGAGGTTACACGATTCAGGAGTCAAGATTCCTGGGTTCAAAACCTGGCTTTCCTGTGTTCTAACACTAGTTATTTGTTCTCTTTGAGAGTTAGTTTGCAAATCTGTGAAATGAACCTTACATTTAAATATTTATTGAGTTATTACATGAAAACATACAAGTAAAGCCCTCTATATAATGTCTAACAAATGCTTCAAGTAAATTAACCAGCCAAAGAAAGGTTAGTGTTTGAATTAAAATTTGAATCTGTAAACTTCACTGAAATATTCTATAAATATATAGACCATTACAGGTTGACACAGATTATTATGAAAAATATTATGGGCTACTCAGTATGCTGATTGCAGAAAGAACTCTCAGTGACCCCAATTTATTGCTGTTCTTACTAATCGCTTGACATTTGTAAGAAAAGTGTTAATTAACCTTACCCTAGTCAGTAACTTTAATGCTGCCCTGCAAATTCTGTGTAGTACTTCTGCTAGGTAGTATATTAGTCCTAGCCAAAGCTGAGAAAATTTGCCATTGTTCAACAGTCTACTTACTGGGGGACAATGAGGCTCACATATGTACATGCACATGTATTGTGAATCATCCTTTAAGTGGACCTATGTGTAGTTTGAAAGATATGGCACAAGCATTAGGACACTCCTCTCTGAAACTAAACTGGTCTTCTCTGATGAGTGGCAAAGCATCACTGGGACATTTCTTAGTCCAAATTCAAAGGATATATACATTATCTCCATCAGATGAGTGTGATGTGCTGTAAATGAGGAATTCTTCTCAATATTCTTGTTTTTTTGGAAATTACAAACAGATGTACATATGTATATGTATATACATATATGTGTATATCAGTATATATACTGCTGAGTTTTTTGTATGTATGTTGTTTAATTTTCTCACAGATGCTAATGTAGCATTGTGAAAAGAAATACAGAAAAATGAATTCAGAACATATAAACTTCTAATTCTGCATTTATTATCCATGGAAACTTATATACTGAGTTTTTGATAAAATAGGGATAATTATTCATGACTCACAAAGTCTTGTTAAATACTTACTATATGCCAAGAATTATGCTAGGGTCATTGTGAGTATTGATAAATAATGTAAATATATACAAGTGTGTTTGATGGACCGAAAAGTAATAGGTAGATATTAAGCATCATAATCTTTTTTTATAAGCATGTATAAGTAGTTATAAATAAATAGCATAAATTGTTAAATAAATTATTAGATTTATTTTCTAAAACAAAAATGAGGTTACATGATCAAACGTCAGGTAATAGCAGAAATGAAAAGCATACACAAAAAAGTGCTATTAGTGAACATTTGCTATAAACCAGGCATTGTGCAAAGTATTTTCACATTATGTTATATTGTTAAGAATGTTGTCTTTGAAGGTAGATCATCTGGGTTTCTGGGTTTAATTCTGTCTCTCTTTTTACTAATCCTCTGGGAAAGTTATCATACATCTTTCTTCCTGTTTGTTCATCTGTAAAATGGGTTCGTAACAGTATCTGTCTTATAGAGATAAATAAGCTGATATATTAAAGCACTTGGAGAAATCTCATCTGCACACAACAACAGGCAAATATATATTAGCTAATGTTGTTTTATTATTTAAAAGAACTACCATGTGTTCAAAAGAGGATTTATTGCATGTGTTTGTGTGGTGTGTGTGTCTGTTTTGTGTGGTAGGCAGAATTTCTTAAATGGTCCCTGAAAGATGTCCTTCCTTCACCCCTGGAACCTATAAATCTGATGAGGTATTACTCTCATGATTACATATTGTTATATGGCACTGTCATCATAACATGTGGAGATTAGGCAGGTGGGTCTAATCTAGTCACATGAAGTTTTAAAATCAGAGAATTTTCTCCAGCCAGCGGCAAAAGAAGAAACCAGACAGATTTGCAGTGTGAGAAGGACCTGATGAGCCATTGCTGATTTAAAGGTGGAGGAGGTCACACGAGAAGGCATGTGGGAGGCTTTAGGGAGCTCCACGAGGCTTCTCTGACAGCAAGGAATTGGGGACCTTAGTCCAACAACCACAAATAATTAAATTCAACAACCTCTAAACTCAGAAGAGAGCCCTTAGCCCCAGATGAGAAACAAAGCCCTAGCTAATACCTTGGTTTTAGCCTTGTGATATACTAAGCAGAGAAGTCAGCCACACTGTCTCAGCCTTTTAACTTATAGAACCGTGAGCTAATAAACGAGTGGTGTTTTAAGCTGCTAAATTACTGGTAATTTCTTGTGCACAATGCAAAGCAAATAGAATGTATTTTCCTCAGAAATCTCATCGTTCATTCAGGAGACTTTCCTTTGATGTTAATTAAAATAACACGACTAGAGCTTATATTTTTACAGTATATAAAAAGGTTTTCCTCTTGATATTGATTATTAATTTTGTACTATTAAGGTAAGACTAATACTTCAATGGCAAGGCATTCTAATTTCTGATAAAGCATCATGCTAAACAGGAATAGCTCTTCTATTGCTGCACTCTCTTCCAAGCCTGCAGGAGAATTTGACAACCAGTCACACACTGAACTCAGAATTTGTCTTTGAAGCTTTCTCACATATTGGTCAGGGTTGGCATGTGAGTTGAAACCCATGTATATAGTAATTGAGGTGAACATCGTTTAGTTTTTTCAGAACCATCAACATTTAATTTTTTGAAACCATATAAAGCATAATCAGCAGTATTGCAATCAATCTCCTCTGACAACAGTGGAGCCTCGGGAAGATATCTTGAGATGAGTCCAAATGATTTAGGGAATAGACTGTGGTCTGTAATTGCAAAATAACCCTGCATATATGTGTGTAGGTGACAGGGCTTTCTTCTTAGCCCCATTGCTGCCTACAGCTATGCTTCCTGCTGCATGGAGGAACCCACTTCCAGCAGATGAAAAAGAAGTGAACACACAGAGAAAGACAAAAAAGAGAGAAAATTGAATGAAGAGAGGAAATAAAAAAAACATTAAAAAAGGGGAGGAGAAGAGAAAGTCATGATAATGTTTGAGCGGGTCAAGCTGCGTTGCTGGTTAGATCCAGAGACACTGGTAAATGCGGTGACATCAGCTATCCCATTGCCATATCCATGCCGTGTCGTGGAGTAGAGGGAAGTAGCTCACACAGAAAAAGTGTTGAAGGTTGCCTTGGGAGTTTCTCAGTTTATGGTGAACTCATGAGTTTGTTGAATTATGAGCTCTTGTTTAGACGTTATTTGGTTACATACGATAATCATGAAAATTCATGAGGTGATTTTAGGGTTTTTTTTGGTCAACACAATGAATGTTCATTATCTTTGTGTTTTATTCTTGTGCAGACTTTTCAGCCCTGAAAAGCAGAAGGGACGTATGATAAGTATCGTGCTATACTCTTTCATTCCTGCGACCTGTTCACCGAGAGGTGGACACTGGAGTGGCACTAGGTTCCACAAATGCATGCCAATAGGTGCGAGGGTGTTTTGAATTTTCAAAATATTTTTGAAAAAATTTTATAACGATTTTAAATTCACAGAAATATTAGAAACATAGGACAGAGAGTCCCCATAGACCTCACACATGGTTGCCCTTATTATTATTATTATCTAGCAATAGTATGCTTCAGTCCATGAACACAGAGCACCTCTCAGTTTATTTAGCTCTTTTTAAATGTCTTTATTAGTGTTTTATAGTTTTCTGAATATACTTCCTGTACGTATTTTGTTAGAATTATGCCAAAGTTTCTGATTTTTGGTTCTATTGTAAGTGATATTGGTTTTTTTGATGCCAAATTCCAATTGTTCTTTGCTGTTACATAAGAAAGCAATAGGTTTTTGTACATTGTTTTTGTATTGTATGCTTTTGCTTTCCTCATTTATTAATTCTAAGAATTTTTGTTGATGTTTCTGGGATTTTATACATAGATAATTATGTTATTTTTGAATAGACAGCTTTATTTGTTCCTTTTCAAAGTGAATGCTTCACTTCCTTTTCTTGTCTTACTGTACTAGCTCAGACAACTGGTATGTACTTACTATACTAGCTCAGACAACATATAATAGAAGTGATGAAAGAAAACATCCCTGTCTTCTCCTAAGGTTTACTCTTCCACTTTCTCTGCAAGAGCCACGAAGGTATCTTTCTCAGATCTTCACCTTGAGAATCCAGAAAGCTTCCTGGAGGCAAAACCCATGAAAATGTGGGGGTTCCCCTACAACTGCTGTCACCAGAACTTTCTCACTCACACACACTGGTCTATATTCAGCCTCCAGAAATTCATCACAATTACCATTTCAGTGTTTCTACTAGTTTAAAATTCTAGCAAATTCTTGTCCCGGTAAGAAGATTTCAGCTATGATTCTCTGGCTTCACCTGTCTCTCCTGACTTCAGGGTGGCAATTTACCCTACAACCTCAGTTCTCTAATGGGTCAAGAAAAGTCATTGCTTTTCAGTGTGTTCGGTTTTTAAAATATTACTATTATAAGGATAGGAGTGATGACTCCTACGCTCTTTACATGTCAGAGCTGAATACAGAAGTCCTATAGTGGTTTACTTCAAGCCACACTATATGTCACATTAAAGAGTGTGCTCTTCTCCAGATGTAATCTACTATGCATTTTGAAATCCCATGCCTGATTCTGAACTAAGCAATTCAGAGAAGGGCCCAGGTCCTCACACTCTCCTTAATGGCTTCTCACTAAGTGCCCACTTAAGTTACAGGGTCTTTATTTGCCAGTAAGGGCATCCACCCCCACCATGCTTCTGACATATTGTTTACTGCTCCATGCCCACTACCAAGAGGCATATAGTGAGTGGGTGGTTAATTATTTAAGAAGCGAATAATTACACTAGGGCCTATGCCTGAACAGTTTATTGAGAAAAACCTCAGTTTCCCTAGGTGGTCTGCTCTAACTGTTAAAACATTCTACCCCTTAGAAAGCAGAATTCTGCTTCTTTGTAACTCAATTGTCCTAATTCTGAGCAATTGTAGCTTATCTGAGGTCCCCATGTGAGCCCCGGGTGGCTACTATGTCACATTTCCTGATTGAATACCTCCATTTATCCAGCTGTTCTCCATATAACCTGCTTTCTATTCTGGATAATCTCCTTTGGGTAACCTCTCATTTTTTTTTCTCAATGTCCCATTTATGGCCTCATATGCAGAATTAAATATAACCAGGAGTACTGGGGGCTTGTGGATTAGTCCTATATGTAGTTGAGTATGCTGTGTTTCAGACACCTCCTTTCTGCTATCTATGACTGTGAGACTTGTTTTATGGTGACTTGAAGTTTAATTTACATGTGACAGAAATAGAAAAGGCATCATCTGGCTATGCCTCATTTATTATTATTTAAATAATATGTAAACATATAATGACTTTCATGGTTAGAATCCTTATTTTACTGATTTTGAAGAGTGAGGGTAGAAATCTTTATAGAGATGACTGAGCCTGAAGAATCTCCCTTTGATTATTATTATTACTTTTTCTTTGCAGAAATGAGTATTTTTTTTTCTTTTTCAAATTCAATTTCATAAACCAGTTCAGTAAGCCATATTTTTCTAAGCCAACAGGGACAAAAATATTCTCTAGTCCATCTCCTCACAAAATCCTTTTGATTTTAATGAATTCAGACAGAAAAAATAAAGAATACAAAAGCATTATGCATTTCATCATCTGAGTTTTGTACGTGGCTAACAGCCATTCTTGCATTCAATATCTGCTACCTGATGGTTTTTATAAGAACTGTTGATATTACCAGGGCCACTGTAGGACTGTAGGGTTCAAATATACTTCATTCATTCATTCATTCATTCATTCATTCATCAAATATACAATAAGTTAACATTCCAGGGGAATAGATAGATGCTTAAATAATTCTTTGGGAATAAAGTTTCCATAGTAAGTGTGGCTATTTGTTTAAGCATCTCAGAGTCTGTGAGTGAAATGTAATTTTGGCAAGAGGTTCTTACATTAGATTGCAAACCATATTAAATGACCGACCCTTTTCAAACTGTTTTATATTTCAGTATTTGGGGTCATAAAGTTTTATCTCCCTGGGGAGTTCTTTCCTATCTATCACCCATAAATCTGCCTGGTAACTCCCTTTTTGTTGATGAAACTTGGTTTATTTGACTTTCTCTTCTTTGTGCTTCCTCTACATTGGATATTTTTCTCTTTATAATATCTCTAATGTTTCATTGCAGTAATTCATAAGATTTTCTTACTCTACTGAGCTATATACATTTCCTTCAGATAGTACCACGATATATACCTCGCAGTTCTGGTTCTGAGCCTCTACTTACTTTAAGATGATTAGTATGTCATCAATAATGCTTAATTGAATAACTAAAACTCAAATTTATAAACATATAGAAATGTTTCTGCTAAACCATCCCAGGCAAAGGAATTTCTTACATGAAAGAAAATGCAAGAGATCTGTCATTTTGATGGGAAAAATACATATTTATTCTCACAAACATCTAATTGAAATTTGCCATTTCATTCAGTTCTGTATGTAAATAACAAACCATAGTAGTATGAGCAGTACCCATAACCTTGTCGCTAATACAAATGACAGATATTTTCATATTTTATTACAGTTGTTAAAGATATATCAAAATATTATTTATGCTCAATGCCATTTGTAATAATGTTATTTATTATTACCTAATGATAGGCCTTCATATTTAATACAACAAAAAAAGGCAACTGTGTTACTACATCATAGATTGTTTCTCCAGTACTTTGATAACTAAATGTAACTGTATTTTCTTGGTGATGGTATGGTATGTATGTTATTTTATGTCTTTAGAAACTTTATTCTGAGAAAAGAGTTCATAGGCTTAAATAGACTGAAGAATTGTTCTATGGTACAAAAAATGTTAAATGCATCAAGCCATATTATTTTCATGAAAACTCAATAAAAAGCAAATAAGTTTAGCATATACATCCTTTCTTTTCTATATTTTTAGGACTTGCCCTTGTACCCTCTTTGAGATGCTCTATGTTCATATTTATCCATCACCTCCCCCAAAACGAGTCTGATCTCAGTTACTTGTTTCTGGTGACATATTGATTATCCTTGAATTACAAGAATTCTAAAGAGTAATGCTTCCTTGGAGACGCTTTTCCTTTTTATTATGGAGTAAAATGTGCTGCCAATGTTTAAAATGATTTTACAAAATAGCTCGATGATGGTAAGGTTAGAGAAATAATTTTTAGAAAGGTAGAACATAAAAACACATTTCAAGAAATTAGGAATATCCAACAATATTCAATCTGATAATTATTGTTATTTTCAAAATTAAAAAATTTTAAAGTGGAAACGGTGGTTTTTACTAATACATTACAAGGATAACATTTTGTTCTAACCAATGGGAGCATGCACACCTTCTACAGAGAGTAATTCTTCCAGGGTGTTCACATTGCCTAAACCTATGGAACAACAAACAGGAACAGAAATAGAACAATACTATTTTGGAAGAAAATACTCTCAGGATCAAATTTTAACAAATTTAGACACAAAAACTGAAAGTTGATTGTGATATCAGCTCTGACATTAAAAAGTGAGATTGAAACATGGATTTATATGAGATACCGGACACATGCACCAAATGATGAGGAAGAATCATGCCTAGACATGGGAAGGACAGGAAGGTAAAAGAGGGAAGTGGTTAATAAATATTAGGAAACTTCCTAAAGGGAATTTTCTGCCAACTTTGAAAAGAGTGCAGAGTATCACTGAAGCCATCATTGGTCTAGAAGCTTCAGGAAAGCAATGCTATTGGAATGAAATGCAACTTTAGAATCTGAATGATGGAAGATAATCAAATAATATGAAAAAGAACAAGTTTTTAGTGATGTTGCTTGCAGTTCAACAAAACACACTTGTTTTTTGCTGTTGTTGTTTTGTTTTTGTTTTTGCTTTTTAGAGGTGCTTCCCTATTTGCTTGTTCACTCTGTACACAAGACTCGTGACAGTAGTATCTTCAAGGACCCAATAGCATTGTTGCCAAAAACAGTAATTTTAACACAAGAATTTTTGGAAGATGGCAATAGGACTTGTTAAAAATGATTAAGTTTCCTTCAGTAATACACTAATAGAGTTTGCCGTCTGCACATAGAAAAGAAACTATAAGGACTTTACATTGGTTTAATTGCCTGTTACCAATCATTTATGCATAGGTTATAACTATTAACTGTTGTCATGAAGGGCATAATCTTATATTATTAGGCTTATTAAATGTACAGATTTTCCGTATGGCTCCTTTTTTTTCTGAATTGTTAGGAGTTGATGAAGACTGAGCTAGAACATGGTGGGTCTTCAAGAAATAGTACTGTTGCTGATATAGATAGAGTAGCCATGTTCCACATGTTGACCACAAACTAGCTCTCAAAGGAGAAGGATCTTCAAGAAAGTCTAAATGGCTTTCTGTGGGAAGAATGAGCTCTCCATTCTCCCCAAGGACCAAAATGATTGAATCATTTTCCCACTGATTCCCCTCAAACACATTTGATTTTTCTTTCCCAGCAACTTCTCCAGTTCAAGTTCTGGCTCCAGCCCAAATGCAGATGCAAGCAGGATTCCAGGGTTGGAGAGCTACAAGGAATGAAAAGAAATACACAATATGTGTTGGGAACCTATGCAACAAGATGTAGAGGAAGAAGTTAAGCCTGGAGTGTGTGTTATGCCTGGAGTGTGTGTTATAGAAGTGTTTGCTGGTAGGCTGAGAATAATTGGAGAAGGTGGGCCGGGCGCGGTGGCTCAAGCCTGTAATCCCAGCACTTTGGGAGGCCGAGACGGGCGGATCACGAGGTCAGGAGATCGAGACCATCCTGGCTAACATGGTAAAACCCCGTCTCTACTAAAAAATACAAAAAACTAGCCGGGCGTGGTGGCGGGCACTTGTAGTCCCAGCTACTCGGGAGGCTGAAGCAGGAGAATGGCATAAACCCGGGAGGCAGAGCTTGCAGTGAGCTGAGATCCGGCCACTGTACTCCAGCCTGGGTAATAGAGCGAGACTCCGCCTCAAAAGAAAAAAAAATAATAATAATAATAATAATTGGAGAAGGTATGATCTGAGAGAGCTGAAAAATGTGAACCTAAGATGAAAGGTAGGCTCTTAGAGTGGCAAAAAGGCTAGAGAAAGCCTCATTCTTTGCTCAGAAAAGATCAATGACTGTTGAGTGTCTATGTTCAGTATGGCTTCCATCCTCCTCCCTTTTAAAAAATACAGCTTTATTGAGTAACAATTGACATACAATAAAGTGCATATATTTAAGGTGTAGAATTTGGTAAGTTTTGAAATATGTATACATCTGTGAAATCATCACTCCTCAAAAGTGTCCTCATGCCCCTTTGTAACTTCTTTCTCCTGACCCTCACTGCCACCCCAACTCTGTCCCCAGGCAAACACTGATCTATATTCTGCCTTTACAGATTAGTTTAAATTTTCTAGAATTCCAAATAAATGAAGTAACACAATATGTTCACCCTTTGGGTTGACTTTTTTCACTCAACAAAATTATTTTGAGATTTACATATGTTTTTGCATGTATTAATAGTTCATTTTTTTATTGATGTATAGTATACCACCGTATAATTATATTACAATTTGTTTATTCACTGGTTGATGAATATTTGAGTTATTTTCAGTTTTGGGGGTATTACAAATACAATTCCTATGAACATTTGTGTACATGTCTTTGTTTGGAAATATGCTTTCACTTCTCTTCGATAAATACCCAGGAGAGGAGAGTATATACATCATACAAATATATAGCCTTAATTTGTTAAGAAACTCTCAAACTGCTTTCCAAAGTAGTTACATAAGAGTTTTAGTTCCTCCATCTCCTCACTAACACTTGATATGATCTTTTAAATTTTAGTCATTCTAATTGGTGTCTAGTGTTTTTTTTTTTTAATTTTATTATACTTTAAGTTCTAGGGTGGTACATGTGCATAATGTGCAGGTTTGTTACATATGTATACTTGTGCCATGTTGGTGTGCTGCACCCATCAACTCGTCAGCACCCATCAATTCGTCATTTATATCAGGTATAACTCCCAATGCAATCCCTCCCACGCGCCCCCTCCCCATGATAGGCCCCGGTGTGTGATGTTCCCCTTCCCGAGTCCAAGTGTTCTCATTGTTCAGTTCCCACCTATGAGTGAGAACATGCAGTGTTTGGTTTTCTGTTCTTGTGATAGTTTGCTAAGAATGATGGTTTCCAGCTGCATCCATGTCCCTACAAAGGATGCAAACTCATCCTTTTTTATGGCTGCCTAGTATTCCATGGTGTATATGTGCCACATTTTCTTAATCCAGTCTGTCACAGATGGACATTTGGGTTGATTCCAAGTCTTTGCTATTGTGAATAGTGCCGCAATAAACATATGTGTGCATGTGTCTTTATAGCAGCATGATTTATAATCCTTTGGGTATATACCCAGTAGTGGGATGGCTGGGTCATATGGTACATCTAGTTCTAGATCCTTGAGGAATTGCCATACTGTTTTCCATAATGGTTGAACTAGTTTACAATCCCACCAACAGTGTAAAAGTGTTCCTATTTCTCCACATCCTCTCCAGCACCTGTTGTTTCCTGACTTTTTAATGATTGCCGTTCTAACTGGTGTGAGATGGTATCTCATTGTGGTTTTGATTTGCATTTCTCTGATGGCCAGTGATGATGAGCATTTTTTCATGTGTCTGTTGCCTGTATGAATGTCTTCTTTTGAGAAATGTCTGTTCATATCCTTTGCCCACTTTTTGATGGGGTTGTTTGTTTTTTTCTTGTAAATTTGTTTGAGTTCTTTGTAGGTTCTGGATATTAGCCCTTTGTCAGATGAGTACATTGCAAAAATTTTCTCCCATTCTGTAGGTTGCCTGTTCACTCTGATGGTAGTTTCTTTTGCTGTGCAGAAGCTCTTTAGTTTAATTAGATCCCATTTGTCAATTTTGGCTTTTGCTGCTATTGCTTTTGGTGTTTCAGACATGAAGTCCTTGCCCATGCCTATGTCCTGAATGGTACTACCTAGGTTTTCTTCTAGGGTTTTTATGGTATTAGGTCTAACATTTAAGTCTCTAATCCATCTTGAATTAATCTTCGTATAAGGAGTAAGGAAAGGATCCAGTTTCAGCTTTCTACTTATGGCTAGCCAATTTTCCCAGCACCATTTATTAAATAGGGAATCCTTTCCCCATTTCTTGTTTCTCTCAGGTTTGTCAAAGATCAGATGGCTGTAGATGTGTGGTATTATTTCTGAGGACTCTGTTCTGTTCCATTGGTCTATGTCTCTGTTTTGGTACCAGTACCATGCTGTTTTGGTTACTGTAGCCTTGTAGTATAGTTTGAAGTCAGGTAGCATGATGCCTCCAGCTTTGTTCTTTTGACTTAGGATTGTCTTGGCAATGCGGGCTCTTTTTCGGTTCCATATGAACTTTAAAGCAGTTTTTTTCCAATTCTGTGAAGAAACTCATTGGTAGCTTGATGGGGATGGCATTGAATCTATAAATAACCTTGGGCAGTATGGCCATTTTCACGATATTGATTCTTCCTATCCATGAGCATGGTATGTTCTTCCATTTGTTTGTGTCCTCTTTGATTTCACTGAGCAGTGGTTTGTAGTCCTCCTTGAAGAGGTCCTTTACATCCCTTGTAAGTTGGATTCCTAGGTATTTTATTCTCTTTGAAGCAATTGTGAATGGAAGTTCATTCCTGATTTGGCTCTCTGTTTGTCTGTTACTGGTGTATAAGAATGCTTGTGATTTTTGCACATTAATTTTGTATCCTGAGACTTTGCTGAAGTTGCTTATCAGCTTAAAGAGATTTTGGGCTGAGACGATGGGGTTTTCTAAATATACAATCATGTCATCTGCAAACAGGGACAATTTGACTTCTTTTCCTAACTGAATACCCTTGATTTCTTTCTCTTGCCTGATTGCCCTAGCCAGAACTTCCAACACTGTGTTGAATAGGAGTGGTGAGAGAGGGCATCCCTGTCTTGTGCCAGTTTTCAAAGGGAATTTTTCCAGTTTTTTCCCATTCAGTATGATATTGGCTGTGGGTTTGTCATAAATAGCACTTATTATTTTAAGGTACGTTCCATCAATACCGAATTTATTGAGCGTTTTTAGCATGAAGGGCTGTTGAATTTTGTCAAAAGCCTTTTCTGCATCTATTGAGATAATCATGTGGTTCTTGTCTTTGGCTCTGTTTATATGCTGGATTACGTTTATTGATTTGCGAATGTTGAACCAGCCTCGCATCCCAGGGATGAAGCCCACTTGATCATGGTGGATAAGCTTTTTGATGTGCTGCTGAATCCGGTTTGCCAGTAGTTTATTGAGGATTTTTGCATCAATGTTCATCAGGGATATTGGTCTAAAATTCTCTTTTTTTGTTGTGTCTCTGCCAGACTTTGGTATCAGGATGATGTTGGCCTCATAAAATGAGTTAGGGAGGATTCCCTCTTTTACTATTGATTGGAATAGTTTCAGAAGGAATGGTACCAGCTCCTCCTTGTACCTCTGGTGGAATTCAGCTGTGAATCCATCTGGTCCTGGACTTTTTTTGGTTGGTAGGCTATTAATTATTGTCTCAATTTCAGAGCCTGCTATTGGTCTATTTAGGGATTCAACTTCTTCCTGGTTTAGTCTTGGGAGAGTGTACGTGTCCAGGAAATTATCCATTTCTTCTAGATTTTCTAGGTGATTTGCGTAGAGGTGTTTATAGTATTCTCTGATGGTAGTTTGTATTTCTGTGGGATCAGTGGTGATATCCCCTTTATCATTTTTTATTGTGTCTATTTGATTCTTCTCTCTTTTCTTCCTTATTAGTCTTGCTAGTGGTCTGTCAATTTTGTTGATCTTTTCAAAAAACCAACTCCTGGATTCATTGATTTTTTGGAGGGTTTTTTGTGTCTCTATCTCCTTCAGTTCTGCTCTGATCTTAGTTATTTCTTGCCTTCTGCTAGCTTTTGAATGTGTTTGCTCTTGCCTCTCTAGTTCTTTTAATTGTGATGTTAGAATGTCAATTTTAGATCTTTCCAGCTTTCTCTTTTGGGCATTTAGTGCTATAAATTTCCTTCTACACACTGCTTTAAATGTGTCCCAGAGATGCTGGTATGTTGTATCTTTGTTGTCATTGGTTTCAAAGAACATCTTTATTTCTGCCTTCATTTCGTTATGTACCCAGTAGTCATTCAGGAGCAAGTTGTTCAGTTTCCATGTAGTTGAGCGGTTTTGATTGAGTTTCTTAGTCCTGAGTTCTAGTTTGATTGCACTGTGGTCAGAGAGACAGTTTGTTATAATTTCTGTTCTTTTACATTTGCTGAGGAGTGCTTTACTTCCAATTATGTGGTCAAGTTTGGAATAAGTGCGATGTGGTGCTGAGAAGAATGTATATTCTGTTGATTTGGGGTGGAGAGTTCTATATTTGTCTATTAGGTCCACTTGGTGCAGAGATGAGTTCAATTCCTAGATATCCTTGTTAACTTTCTGTCTCGTTGATCTGTCTAATGTTGACAGTGGAGTGTTGAAGTCTCCCATTATTATTGTATGGGAGTCTAAGTCTCTTTGTAAGTCTCTAAGGACTTGCTTTATGAATCTGGGTGCTCCTGTATTGGGTGCATATATATTTAGGATAGTTAGCTCTTCCTGTTGAATTGATCCCTTTACCATTATGTAATGGCCTTCTTTGTCTCTTTTGATCTTTGATGGTTTAAAGTCTGTTTTATCAGAGACTAGAATTGCAACCCCTGCTTGTCTTTGTTCTCCATTTGCTTGGTAGATCTTCCTCCATCCCTTTATTTTGAGCCTATGTATGTCTCTGCATGTGAGATGGGTCTCCTGAATACAGCAGACTGATGGGTCTTGACTCTTTATCCAGTTTGCCAGTCTGTGTCTTTTAATTGGAGCATTTAGTCCATTTACATTTAAGGTTAATATTGTTATATGTGAACTTGATCCTGCCATTATGATATTAACTGGTTATTTTGCTCATTATTTGATGCAGTTTCTTCCTAACCTCGATGGTCTTTACATTTTGGCATGTTTTTGCAATGGCTGGTACCGGTTGTTCCTTTCCATGTTTAGGGCTTCCTTCAGGGTCTCTTGTAAGGCAGGCCTGGTGGTTACAAAATCTCTCAGCATTTGCCTGTCTGTAAGGGATTTTATTTCTCCTTCACTTATGAAACTTAGTTTGGCTGGATATGAAATTCTGGGTTGAAAATTCTTTTCTTTAAGAATGTTGAATATTGGCCCCCACTCTCTTCTGGCTTGTAGAGTTTCTGCCGAGAGATCTGCTGTTAGTCTGATAGGCTTCCCTTTGTGGGTAATCCGACCTTTCTCTCTGGCTGCCCTTCATTGCCAGATTCACCAAAGTTGAAATGAAGGAAAAAATCTTAAGGTGTCTAGTGTTTTGTTATTGCATTTTTAGTTTTGTAATTTCAGTTCTCACTTCCCTAATGATTGATATTGACTACCTTTTCAAGTGTTTATCTGAAACCTGTGCATCTTCTTTAATTTCTTTATTTGCTTTTAAAAGTTTTTTAAAAAGGTGAGGTCTCACTTTGTCACCCACGCTGGAGTGCAGTGGCACAATCATAGCTCACTGCTGCCTCAAATTCCTAGGCTCAAGCAATTCTCCCACCTCAGCCTCCCAAGTAGCTGGGACTAGAGAGGTGTGTGCTACTACGACTGGCTAATTTTTAATTTTTTTTTGTAGAGATGGGTTCCTGCCATCTTTCCCAGGCTAGTGTGGAACTACTAGGCTCAACTGATCATCTCACCTTGGCCTCCCAAAGTTCTGGGATTACAGGTATGAGCCACTGTGCCAGGCCACCTGTGTACCTTCTGTGGTGAAGTTTCCGTTTAAACACTTTGGCCATTTGTAACTGGTGGTTAATTTTAGTTTTAACTATTTTTTGTATTCCTATGAAGTTTCAAAATTTCTTTATATATTTTGTATAAAAATGCTTTATGAGATATGTAAGTTGCCATTCTTTCTTTCAGTCTTTGGCTCATCTTTTCATTCTCAATGGAGATCTTTGCAGCTTCTTTTCTGTTGTGTGGCTCTCTCCTCTTCAGTGCTCTATCTTGTGAACTGTAGCTGCCTTGTTAACTCAGAATGTCAGCTCCAGGAGTCCACTTGGCCCAGGCTTGATTCCCCACTCATTTCTATGGCCTAAAAATTCTCTGAAAATAGTAAAATGGGCAATTATAGGATCATCTCAATTGCTTTCCATTTCTTAGAAGTTATTGTCATTCCTTGCTTGATGTCTAATGTCTTAAAAACTGTAGTTTTATATATTTTGTCAATTTTTTTGTTCCTTCAGGCAAGAAGACAAATTGTACCTTATTATTTCATAGTGGCCAGAACCAGAAGTCAGAGACCAATTTTGGGAATGGATACTGGATACTATAATTGCAATTGAAAAACAGTCTTTTATTTTCTGCTGCTTTAACAAAAATACAATAGACTAGGTAGCTTAAACAACAGACCCCTGGGATAATGCACCATAGAAATTAATAATATAAATGAAGGATACATGTTTCTTTCGTAAAGTGGAATAAAGGTAGGTACTCAGGCAGAAGTTTTAGGAAAAAGAAGACATGGATGTCGAGGAGCTAGAAATTGATTATTTTAAATTACCCTTGCTCCTATAATCCTTGGGACAATTTCATGTACTCACGTTGGTATCCAAGTTTGAGGAAAACTACTCTCTGCAAGACAGAGATAGAGCAATGGAAATTAACATAGTATATGGGAGAGGCAGTACATTGTTCTCTTCTTGGGCCAGAATTTTGTGTAATGTGAAGCCTAAAGCCTTTCATTAGAAGTTGGGAAATTGGTCTCCGACTTCACTAGCAGTGGGATCTTCAACCAAACACTCTGGTTCCCGAGTCTATGTTCCCATCTATGAAATAAAGGCAGTCAAGTCTCTTACAACTTTAATTTTCAGTGGCTCTAGTTTGAATGATAGCATGCAATTCAATATGGGGAATTGGCATCTGGGTAGGTTTTGGAGATCCTTGAAGGTCAGGTAAAGAATACTAGGCTTCTAAAATTTGACATTTTGTTGGGTTTCTGATGTGAATCATTGTCAATGATCAGTAATTGAATGGCAAGAATACATACAGCCACAAGGCTCAAAAGCAATAGAAAGCATTTGAGGATTATAAGTCATTTTCAGTTATCCAGGGTCTGGCCCTAACCACTAATGAGAGTAATGGAAGAAAAGGCATAATGATAACATTTGTGCTTTGGGGTATATACTATTTAATATTCACTCAATAATCTTAAACAGTCCCCCAAATGTGATTCAGCTAGTTTCATTTTATAGATTAAAAATATATATTAGAGAGGATGTACATATGCTGGCCAAGGTCACACAGTAACTACATAGAGGAACCAGGACTCAACCTTAGGGGTGCATCTTATCCCAAACCCCACGGTCTTTACGTCACAATTACTGCGTCAAGTATTCTGTGTTGTGAGCCTGAGCACATGGATTTGAGCAGCATCTTGTTCTGTATTCAGTTCTTTTAAACACTTTCAAGTCTTATAATCCATAATTTTAATTTAACTCATTGTCATTATAAATGAGGTCTAGACAAGGTGCCTCCTGTAAGCTCTAGGAAGGAAAAAAAGAGTAATAACTTTTGGAAGTCACACTAAAAAAAACTACAAACTATAGGAAGATTTAGAATAAACACAGGATGGTTATGTACCAAATCACCATAAGTCTTTTTCTACCCTGTAAGAGACAATAAAAACAGTCTGTATTTGACAATCTTGCACCTAACTTTAAGCATTCACAGATTTCTTATTTTACTGTTTCCATGACAACACATGGCATTTTAGGTATGTTTTTCAAAGAAAGGTGGAATTTACTTGCAGTGTTAAATTGAATTTTTCTCCTTTTCCTCACCTGTTTTATTCACAGATACTTAGAAGGTACAGCAATTTCACATTCCTTTCAGAATTTCAGTGCCATTTTTCTATGTTAGATGCAGATTAAATGATTTCAACTTCAATTCCTTATTCTGAGTCTAGTATTTTTATAGGGGAAAAAAAGTTTTCTTAAGGTTGCTCTATTCAACAAACAGTATTCATTATAATAGGAATGTTCCACAAAGTTATATTCATTTTTTTGTAACTTTCAAATTTGTAAGTGCTTAGTATTTTAGACACTCACTGCTAAATTTGGACGTAGCTCTCTATTTGCTCTGCGTAGAGTTTCTCTTTTATTCCATCTGCTAGTAAATAATTAAATGAGGAAGAAATCAATAAATACTTGGGAAGGATTTGAGAATTGAATAAACAATTACTTTTGAAGTAATTTTTAAAATTTAGAAAACAGATTATTTTAGAGTGAAATGTTTGATGGTTAAAGAATAATTTATTTGGGGGATGGAAAAATACTGGATATTTATTGAACATTTATAGTTGTATTACTTAGGATTTTCCAGAGAACCAAACCACTGTGTGTGTGTGTGTGTGTGTGTGTGTGTGTGTGTGTGTGTGTGGAGAGAGAGAGATCTTGGTTGAATTTAGTGAACTGGCTCACACTGTTGTGAAGGCTTTGTAAGCCCAACATTTGTAGGATAGGCTGGCAAGCTGGAGACCCAGGGAAGAGTTGTAGTTTGAGTCCAAAGGTGGTCTGCTGACAGAATTTCTTCTTGCTGAGAGGAGGTTAGTATTTTGTCCTATTAAGACCTTCAACTGATGGAGTGAGGTCCACGCACAGGATTAGGGGTAATCCACTCTACTCAGCATCCATTGATTTAAATGTTAATCTCTTCCAAAAAAATGTTCACAGAAACATCCAGAATAATGTTTCTTCAAATATCTGGGCACTGTGGCCCAGCCGAGTTGAACACAAACTTGATCATCACAGTATATTGTGCCAGGCACTGTGCTAGGGGCTGGTTTTTAAAAGATGACCTTGCAGAACCAACCCAGGACAGTGAAATCTTTTGGCTTCTACTTCCAATTATGCATCCAGGCATATTGATTATGTGTTGAATACCTAGAATATGCCAAACATAGTTGCTGCCTGTGGGGATTAGTCTAACGAGGGAATTATCACATCATAGAAAGCCACTGGGAATTGTTGTATATCTTAGAGATTGAGTCCCTTGCTTGGCATCAAGTGCTCTTTAACATTGGAGGCAATATTGCTTAGAAAGCAGCTTTTTATATTTGTGTGGCATTTAATAGTATCCCAAGCACATTAATATTTATTGTTTGAGTATCACAACAATCTGTGACATAGCAAGGATGATATTTCATTCTCGCTTCACCAAAGAGGAGCCTGCAGTGTTATCCATCTGAGCAAGCAGTGACATCTCCAATCTCTTTGTTTCTAGACTCCTGACGGATGTTCTAGGAGTGAGTCATTTCCTCAGGGCTACACAATCATGAGAAGAAGCCAAAACTTGGATTTCTTTTGGTCTATGCCTGGAGTTTGTGTTCTATCAGCTTTTATATATTATTTTCACTGTGTGTATGTGTGTGTGTGTATGAGTTGAGAGACATCCTCTGTTTCTTGTTTCCAAAGCCAAACCCAGGGAATTCGGAACTCACAAACATCCTCTCCCGCCCATTCTCTGTGGGCTGCCTAATAGCTGCTTTCACAGGATTATTTCCCAGCTGGGTAGTTTCCAAAAGTATATTTACTAGGAACAAAGATTTTCATCCTGCTTTTCAGATCTCTAATAGTATTTCAAAGCCTGAAAACAAAAGGAATGCACGACTGGGTGATTAAGAAATTTGAAGTGGGTGGGAAGTAAACTGAAATAGCTGATGAAACAAAAACAGAAAGGAACTTGCATTTATGTCTTGGGCTCTCTCCAGTTAACACTTCTATCCCTTCCAGTGTGCATGTGCCCAACACCTTCTCATCACCCTGCAGTTAACTCTTCCTAATAAGGAAGGCACTTTTGAGGCTGATTTAACCTGATTCATTCTCTAGAAGTAGCAAATCTTAAGGCAGAGGCAGGGCAATGTGGTGGAAAGAGTAGGCATTCTGGTGTCAGGTAGATTGCCATTTATTTTACGGGAGATTATTGGTAAGTCACACAATACCCCAGACTCCCAATTTCTTTATCTTGTGAGGGTGAAATTAATCAATACATTTGTGTGTGCCTATAGTAGGTAATGTTCAGTATTCTTAGCCCTCTTTCACTTTAAACAAAAAAGAACGACAATTATTACAAAATTTTAAAGACCCTAAGATATGAAGAGAAGAATTCTGTCACCAAAGCTTTTTTTTGTGGAAGGGGCCTGCTGGCCATGTCCCTCATCACACATCCGACCTACCTTCAGGACTGTCTCAAGTTTTTCAGCTACGTTCAAATGAGTGACCTACTAACTCAAGGTAGATATAAGGCCTTCCCCCAAATTACGGCTACATACTGCTTTGGTTTGACCTCGTGTTTATCTCAGTGGAAATACTGAGTACCAGGGACTTTTCCAAACTGAGAAAAACTGCTGCTTTTAAAGGACTTCCGTTTTTCTGGGCAGTTACAAATTTGAAGGCAGAATATTTGTTTGTTTTTGAGACAAGGTTCCAGGCTGGAATGCAGTGGTGCAATCGTAGCTTACTATAGCCTTGACCTGCCAGGCTCAAAGGATCCTTCTGCCTCAGTCTACCAAATAGCTGAGACTACAGGTGTGCACCACCACACTCGGACTTGAAGACAGAGTTTTGAAGTTCAAGATCTGCTCCCTACTTTTAGTTTAAAATAGTCCTTTTGGTCATAGCTATGCTGCAAAGAGTTATGATACATTTGTAATAAGGAAATGTTAGTTTCTACTTTGTCTGCTTTGGCTTTACCAAGTTCTTTCCATTTCAAAGTCACTTAAAATTTTTTCTTTCACAGGGAGTTTTTTTTTTTTTAATGGGTGGAATTTTTTTGTTGTTTATAACTATTAAGTTGATAAAATTTAAAATTATAAAAAATTTTAAGATAGTATAAAAAATCATATATACACTTGACATAACTTCAGAAATTTTTTATATTTTCCCTCTCTCTGGCTCTCATTTGGTTTCTGAAACATTTGAAATTGACTAGGATACGTGGTCCCTCCTTACTTCTGAATACTTCAGTGTGCATTCCCTAAGGAAGGACAAGCGCTTTCCCTTAACATCAAATGTTCACCCACTAGTTTTGGCACTCATTTATGATTTCCTAACACCATCATTTCATACATATTTATTAATCAGCAGTCTACTGAAAGGAAGAGTTGTCCCTTATTAATTATTTATATCAGTATGGGCTCATAGATTTTTATATCTTATTTGGTGGGTTATAAGCCATTAGTATTTTATTTATTTTGATTTTCAAATTATTTTAGATTTGGCTAGTGGGGAACCCTTCACTATAGCTCTGGTGCGTTTGGTGTGTTCTTATTTGTTTTTAGCATGCACTGGCTTGACGGAATGTCTCCACGTTCATCTTTTACATATGCTGCCTTAACCTGGGAACCAGCCTTTACTCCAAGGAGTCCTGGCACTAGGTATACTCCTTGTTAATAGTGTATTATTGCTTCTAGATCCACTCAGCAACAGAGTTAGTAAATATCTTTATCAATTATAAACTTTGGGCTAATTCAATCCCAAGGCAGCACCACCACGGGTGTATTCTAGTCTCTTCTCTTTCCTTATCTGTAACATCCTTCACTAACATTGAAAAACCTGGCTTTCATTATCCTAAATACATTGACTCATTTGATCAAGTCTGTAATACAGTGAAGGCAGAAGAAAGGGCAGAAAAGCAAGGTCTTTAATACCTGCTGGTCACCGTTGCCACTCTAGAAAACCACACTGGTGGCTGAGAGGAAACACTACCTCCACGTCGCTTAGCCTGTTCTTTCTTTTCAAAGAGAGATTATGGGTGGTGTGAAATGTCGTGACTCCGAATTTGACAGTCCACATTACCATTGTCACCACTCGGCACCACAAGTAGAGATGGCGTTTATTACATTTCCAGGCCAGAGTTTCTGAAATGATCCTTTTGAGGTTAGGGAAAAGAAACTTCATTCTTAGTTGCAATGGTATAAAGTCTAAGAACATTTGATGGGGGTTCATCCGATTCTGTTAACTGGTTAAGAGTCTGTTGCTGTACATTTGGATGAAAATTTTCTAAAGCAGCAGTTTATATCTCAAGAAGAAATGTGTGATATCAGAATCTATTTTCTCCATCAAATTCAGATCTCATCCAAGGGGCCAACCCAGTAAGACATACCTCTTTCCCAACAAGGAGACTGATGGTCCTAGAATCAGTGAGGTATTTATTCGGTGTAAAGTTATGAGGCCAAAGGGGAATCTGAAGCACAAAAATATTTTCAAAATTATATAAAGAAGGTTAGAAAGTACTATGAAGGGTCAGGTTTGAAAGGTGAAGCAAGAGCAAAAATGGGGAGAGATAAAACGAAGTCAGACATAAGGACATCTGAGGAATATCAGGATGCTCAGGAGGCGTAGAAAAGCAAGTAGCAAAGGACTACAGAGAGCAACAGGGTGGGGCAGCCTGCTGTGGCAGCAACAGGGTGGTGGTTCTGTGACACTTGGGCTTAAAGACATTGGGCAGATCCAGACATACTATAATCACATGATTTCTCCCTAAATAGTAGACCTTACAGAGCAATCATTTTTACCACAGCATCTCTTCTTGTCATCCCAAGCTAGTTTTCTATAAAAAGCGTGTACAGAGAGACTCGCAGTAGCAATGAACTCCTTCGAAGCAGGTGATCATGACCATTCTGCCTCCTCTTGCAGCCTTGTTTTATGTTAATCATTTGTCACACAAACTGATAGTGTTAAAAAAAGAAGACAAAGGAAAGCAATTGCTACGAAACACCCTGCTTTGGAGCTTGATAGCTTTGTTTAAATATCTACTTGATCACTTAATAGGTGTGTGTGTGTGTGTGTGTGTGTATGTTTGCATGTATGTGTATTTTATCTGACTTTATTGTGCCTCAGTTTCCTCATAAATAAAATGGGATTAAAAGAACCTACTCATAGTGCAGTTTTGAAGATTATAAAACACTGAGAGTAACTGGCATATAATATATTCCTAATAATATTAGCTATTATGTTAGTCTGGCTGTTATTATTTTTATATTTTAAAAAGCATTATAGTATCTCCATTTCCCAGCAGGTTTTTGAGACAGATAAGTAGACTATTACTGCAGCTTTATATAAACAATCTAAGGATTAAGGAAATAAAACTTTCTGAACTATATAGAACTGATGAGTGGCAAAGATGGGATGCTCAGGCCATGGATTCTACAATTCATGTTCATTCACTGAGACCATTCAGCCCTAATACCACCTTTCTACCCTCTACCCCTCTGTAACTCTTGAAGGTATATTTGGGGTCTCCTGTTATGTCAAAGTGTTCTTTCTGGGATAGAACAAATGCTTTCTTCCTGGGAGTAGAGAAAGTGGGATGGCCTTCTTAACTTTGGAAGTTTCTAATCTAGAATGAAACACCTATATCTTAAACACTTCTTGTGCCACTTCTTTTATTCCAGCCATTCCTGCTGCAACCAGCTACCTGTGGTGTAACCTGACAGCTCCTTGCCTCAGTACTTCTGGCTTTCTGTCTGAAGGTTTGTTGTTGTTGTTGTTGTTGTTGTTTTTGAGGCATTGAAGGTACCTACTGCATGCACAAACACAGCTTGATATTTTTAGGAAGCTTACATCCCATGAAATAACACTTGACAAAAAGGAAATGAGAACACATGGTAATAGCTTCCTCTTCCAGCCCTATGGTGGACAATTCAGAAGTCTATTCTATGGGTTCCTCAAGGGCACTGGCAGGATTCAACTTCAATTGCCCACTCAAGAGGCAAAGTCAGCTCAAGAGTTTTTCTTCTTCCCTCTTTCACTTTCCTCTGTCTTCCATTTCCCATTTCACTTCCTTAAGATTGCTTTCTGACTTAGATTACCTTCAGCAATTTGTTTTTGGATCGTACTTCTTTTTTATTATGATTTTATTCTGATATAGGCTCTACTTTGTAATAACATTTAAGTTTTCTGCAATTTTAATTAAAAATTTTATTGTGTATATTTAAGCTTTACAACTTCATATTTTGAAATACATAGAGAAATGATTACCTTACAGTGAAACAAATTAACATACCCATCACCTTACATATTTACCTTTTCTGTGTGTGTATGTGGTAAGATCACTTAAAACCTACCTTCCTAGCAAATTTTCAGTGTACAATATTAGTTAATAACTAATAATTAGTTAATAGTTGGTATTATTAACTAATATTGTGTTATACAATGAAAAACTGCATGCCCTCATTTCAGGCTGTCGTTTACGGGGGGAACCAGTCTCCAGTATCCCTGCTCCTACCCACGTAAGTGGAATTCTCTCACTTGAAACTGAACTGATCTTTAGACTTGGAGAACTCGAGGCATTCTATACTAGTATTCATATTAGTCTTCCTGCTTGTCTGACAATGGTCTTCAACCTGCGTTTTGCTATCAGGTTTTTTGCCTTGTTAAGTTATCTGGTCAGCCACTCAGCAAATACTTGTCATATTATTTCTACCATAAACCTGACCTGGAAGTTCAGAAAAGATACTGTGCCTGTGGCCAGACAGTTGAGGAAGCAGCGAAAGAATAGATATGCAGATAAATCATTTACTAAAATCAGAAGAATGAGCTTTCACTTGTTCTTGTGTGTGTGTGCATGTGTATACACATTTTTTTCCACAATTATATAACAAGAATGTAATAATATAATAACAAGAATGTATATGTGTTCTTGTTATATAAATGTGGAAAGATTTCCTTCCTCTAACTGAGGTTTGGGTCTGCAAGGTAGTATCTCTCAGTAGGTTTTCAGGTACCTGCTCCTCTAAGACAGTGGTTCTCAAACTCAAAGGAGCATCAGAGTCACCTGGCAACTTGTTAGCATACAGATTGCTGGGCACACCCTCAGAGTTTCTGATTCAGTAGTTTTGGGTTCAGGCCCTCAAATTTGCACCTTTAGCAGTTTCTCAGGTGATGCTGTACTGCTGTTTCTGGACCACACTTGAGAGCCACCTAAGAAGAAAAGGTCATTGACTGCTCTTGCCTCAAACCATTCTGGCGGAATCCCTTCATCAATGGTTTATTTAGAATCCTGAAAAGATCGAGGAAGCTTGTGAACTTTATTCCCACAGTTCTTGTAAGGAAATATCTTTGAGACCTATTAATTGTACTGCTTTGAAGCCTTCCTTACCTCTTTTTTATTCTTACCTTTGGAATGCATGTTCATTATTCTCAAAATGACCTGGAAAAATTCCATCCATGACCACAATCTATGCATCAAATGAAGCTTTCCTCATTAATCTTCCAACTCTAGGTGCATAATCTCTGTGACCACCGTTCTTTTATATGCTTCAGTTTTATCAGGGAAATTGGGGAAGGCTTTGAAATGGGCAAGAAAACATTATCTTATGTCCTGTCTAGCTCATCCATCAAAGTTATCACCCTTTTTTTTTTTATTATCTCTGAACTATTTTACAACTCTAGAAAATGCACAAAACATAATCATGCAAATGATTTGTGTCCATAGAAATGCAAACTAATTGCATCTAGTAGAATGCAATTATTGACCATTGGATGGAGTTATTTTCATTTATTTGCAAATCCATTTCAAAAATCTCTCTTTCTGCTCTTTGAATTCTCTGTTGAATCAGCTGTATCATCTTATTTGTTCTCTCATTAATTAAAGAGATAAATACGACCTTTGAATCTTTCACATGTTTATTTTTTATTTGTGTGAGAGCCATAATTGTGCTTTCTTTAGATAATTATCTGTTAACAACAATACCAATCATCACACTGAATTCTAGTGGCTTAGTTGTATCGAAAGCATCCCTCTACTCACCTTGCTGTAAGCTTCTAGAACTCTGACACCATCTTTATCTTTATATTCTCAGATTCTAACACAGTGCTTACAGTGGGTGTTTAATAAATATTTGTTAAGTAGATAAAAAGCATGTTGCTTTAGGACAGAAGATAGAAAATGAGAAAAGTAGGCAGAATCTAGTCTTTAAAGGTTTTGAAATACCATTTTAAAGAGTTTGAGCTTTATCCAGAGCGTACAAGCTCCTGAGGAACCATTTAAGACTTTCAGATAATCAAATTCGCAATTGAGAATGATCCCTCTCTGCAACAAAGAGGTTGTATTTAAAGAAAGGAACCCTGGAGACAGATAGACCATTAAAAACTATTACAGCAAATGCACCGAGAGACCTTACATTCCATCTCTAGAAACTCAGTCATCATGTGTACATTTTCTGTTTTCATGGCATCATCGTTCCTCTTGCAGTTTCTGTCTCTTGGGATGGAGTAATTTGGGTTCCCAAAATCCTAGTACCATGACTGTGTCACTGTACTCAAATACATCTGTATATGGGTACTATCTGCCTAAGTCTTTTCAGATAGCTTCTTCATATTGTGCTAGATTTTCTGTTGTAGGAACACCCTACTGTTACAACTGGATTCCCATGAAACTCCATTGATTGCCTGGCTACTCTTCTGCTAGCTTTCACTTCATGCTCTGTTGTTTTATTCTGCTTACATAATTAGCCTATGTCTTTTGCATTGATTCCATCTCCCTCCAACTACAGTTGAGACCCTGGCCCCTTCTGTTCAGTTGAGTTCTGGGCCATGTTTTGCTGGATTCAACAAAGTCCATAATTATATAACTATCATTTTGAAAATGTGGTTACCAATGTTGCAACTAAGTTCATCTTCATCATAGTGATTCTGTGTGGTTCAAATGAAATAACCAGATGTCAAATCACACTTAAATTTATTAAGTTTCATACAAGTTTAACATCCTATTATTAAAAATAAAATTGAATAATTAGATACAACGGCAGTAATTTAAGGAGAGTTTGTAGATTGAAACTGTGCAAATGAAAGAGAATAAAGTGAAGCAGTTATGGAAAGTTACTCTTTTCTCTGTGAAGGAGAATAATAACATAACTGAATTAGATTGGCTGCTGAAAATTGACTTAGCAATTTTTACATCTATTTTGGTTCCATCTTCTCACAAACTGAAATTCTGTTATTTTGCTATTATGAATAAAGATGGCAATTTAAGAGCAAAATGTATCCAAATGCCTTTAAACCTTAGAAATGTTCTAATATAATATCCTTCCCCCCTATATATTTCATCATTCTTATATTTATGACCTGAATATCAAATTTTCAATGACGTTTGCTGATGTTTTACATGATCACGACTCCAAGTTTTGTGGTCAAGCAGAACGTGGGAAGTAATTATCTCCTCATGTGCATCAGATCACAAGTTTTTCCTAAAATAAGCTCTGAAATTTGGCTTTCTGATGATTTTTTAAAATGTACTTTTAAAGTAGTCACCTAATGTTTCAAAAAAGGTGACATAAAAAGGAAAATAAGGTTCTTTCTTGGCTGATAAAATAGTCAGTAGGTATGTACCCAAAAATATTTTGCTAACCTTTGATTCATCTCACTAACTTATTGAAATCAATAAAATTACATTTCTAAAGAATTCATATTCCATTACTTCCAGGTAATGCCACTACAGGGTTTTTGTTGAATTAAAGAGTAAAAGCTCCAAATCAATTCTACTAGCAGAAACTTTATTGAGGAGACGAAAGGGAGGAGGGCAAATTTATAACTAATATAGATTTTGTTGATGAAAAAGAGAATAAAACTAAGAATTTTACCTGAGTTAGGATGGTAATTGGCAGATTTCCATTTAATGTGAATGGAAAAATCAACATAAATTTACATGTTTCATGTAATCAGCAAAAGTAGAGAACTTGTAAGCAGGAATATTAAAAGCAAGGAAACAACCAGCCAAGTCTAGATCTCACCTGCTATTATTCAAAATAAATATAAGTATTTATAATAAATATTTCTCTCATAAAAATAGTTTCATTTTTTTTTCTTCTTTTTTTGGGGGAAACAAAATATAGTAAGAAATGCAGGGGCAAAGATAACAAAACATCTATGATTTAATAATTATAACTACCATGATGGTGACAAAGCTTCATTTTACTGAAACTTTTTCTTTTCAATGGCACCTGAAAGATGAGTTAAGACGGA
This sequence comes from Piliocolobus tephrosceles, assembly GCF_002776525.5. NCBI lineage: Eukaryota > Metazoa > Chordata > Mammalia > Primates > Cercopithecidae > Piliocolobus > Piliocolobus tephrosceles. The sequence goes on along the minus strand of NC_045435.1, from coordinate 182,040,668 downwards.
GTTGTTGTTATTACATTTTACTGATGGAGAGATTGAAACATAAAAAAGAAATATCTCACTTCTAAGAAGTGGATTTTTATGCAGTGCTTGAATTACTGTTTGCAAAATATTTCAATGTCCTCATAACTTCTAAGAGATTTATAAAGCGCCCCTATCTATTTTTCTATTTTCTTACAAGGGTAGCTGGTTGATTTGAATTGAAAATATGCACATTTTTGAGATGAGAACCTCGTCATTGAGGAAATGCAACAAAACACTTTACATTGTGAGAGTTTGGATTTGGGTCTTCTCAATGGTTGTTTTCCTTCTGATTCACGTTTGTGTAGATTTTGAAAAAGCTAGTGTATTTATTATCTTCTTTACCCTTTGTCAAATAGAAAACAATGCACAAGATCTATATATACATCTAGAATGTCTGATATAAAAGTCTCTAAGTTATTTACTTTGCTTAATTCAGTTGCCTGTTATGGTTGAAAACTCATATGACATGCAAAAGATAGATCTGCAGAAAGAGAACCTTTTATTGCTGTAAGAAAAGATCTCATGCTAAATCACTATTGAATGCAAGTATAAAAAGTGGAAATAAATCAGCATCTTAACAGTGATTTATAGTGCTCTTATTATTTTTAGCAGTTTAATAGCTATTAAAAATAAATTTAAGTAAACATTATATATTCTCTAAAATGGCTAATGGTCACAGAAAACAAGTTGCTAGGATTGTAGGGTTTCCTGAAATAAACATCTTCAGCTTTCCTTACTCCTCAATGGAATCAATGATGTTGACAGATCAGTAGGCAGCCAGGGCATAATTTTCCCCCATGAAGACTGAAAAACAAACAAAAAGATAGTGTTCTTAGTGATCACATTTATCTTCTACCAATTTATAAATCTTTAAAATATAAAACACACTTATGGTACAGTAGTAACTTTGATTAGATAATAGTTGTTGCTAACTTTAAAGGGAAAAAGAAGCTGTGTCAGTAGACATCTCTAAATTTGAAAGAAAAACAAATATACTTTCTTCTTAGAATAATATGGAAAAGAGATGCAATCAAATTATGCTTCTATTAGTATTCATATGAAAAAATTTGCAGACAGTGAAAGAACTGTATTTTTCAATCCAAAGTGTTTGAAATATTGAAACATAGAATATTTAAATATTAGTTTTCTTTTTTGACACAGGATCTCGCTCTGTTACCCAAGCTGGAATGCAGTGGTGCCATCATAGTTCACTGCAGTCTCCACCCCTGGGCTCAAGCGATCCTCCCACCTCAGCCTTCCTTGTAGCTGGGACTACAGGTGCATGCCACCATGTCCAGTTAATTGTCAGCATTTTTTTTTTTTGAGACGGAGTCTCACTTGGTTGCCCAGGCTGGAGTGCAGTGGCCGGATCTCAGCTCACTGCAAGTTCCGCCTCCCGGGTTCACGCCATTCTCCTGCCTCAGCCTCCCGAGTAGCTGGGACTACAGGCGCCCGCCACCTCGCCCGGCTAGTTTTTTGTATTTTTTTAGTAGAGACGGGGTTTCACCATATTAGCCAGGATGGTCTCGATCTCCTGACCTCGTGATCCGCCCGTCTCGGCCTCCCAAAGTGCTGGGATTACAGGCTTGAGCCACTGCGCCCGGCCTGTCAGCATTTTTTGTAAAGACAGGGTCTCATTGTGTTGCCTAGGCCAAAATATTAGTAATTTTAAATTAAAAGTATTTTTTCTGCTAATTGTATAACCTTTCGTAGTTTCTGATTCTTATTTGAAAATGTGTATCGTGTTATTGCAGAAGATGTTGTGTGGATGGAATAAAACAAACCTTGTAAACCTGCTCAGCATGCTAGCTCCTCCTAGTTTTACTACCAGCACGATGTACATTCAACTTTTAGAACTTATTAATATAGAGATCTTTCTGGACAGAATTTTTTATTAGTAACAAAATTGGGCTAATTCGGGCAGTTAAAGGCCTCATATTGCATTATTCCACTTATATAAAATGTTTAGAATAGGTAAATCTATAGAGGCAGAAGGGAGATTAGTGAGTACCAGGGTCTGTGGGGAGTGAGGAATGGGGAGTGACTGCTTAATGGATATGAGCTGATTTCTTTTTGAGGCGATGAAAATGTTCTGGAATTAGATCGTGATGATGGTTGCATGGCATGGTGAGTATACTGAAAACCACTGAGTGTGATACTTTAAAATGATGAATTTTATATTATATGAATTTTATCTCAATAAAAGCTAAGGCTACATTTTTAAATTTGAGGCATTCAGATATAAAATATAGGGAAAAATGAGAAAAGGCTACTGAAGAGTTAACTCCTTTCTTGAAAATTCTCACCATCACTCTCCACAAGTCACCTGCCCTTGTTTACCAAAATGCCAACCCTCTCACATTGCAGAAAGCTTCATTGTATTCCTTTACAAACTGTTCCGCAACAATGATCTTTTTTTGTTTAACTTTAAACTTCTTGAGTACCTACCTACCACAACCTATGTGACTGATTTATCAATTCTTTTTCTTTATTAATCTGGCTTTTTATCATCACCAAGCACAGAATTTGTTATTTCTAAGATTACTAGTTGGTTGATCCTTTCACAATATCTTACGAAAGTTTTCAAATACGTGGCAAAGTTGAAAAAATTCATACAGAGTACCTGTTTACCTAACATGTCGATCTTACTATTAATATTTTACTGTACTTTATCACATTTCTATTTTTCAATCCATCCTTCTATCCTTTAACAATCATTTTGTGACGAAAATCAGTCACTCATCTTGTTTGACGTCTCTAAAACACTTGATGTTGCTGACAACTATTTCTGAAAACCTTTTCATTTTTCAACAAGTCTCATCTGTTTCTCAAGTATTTGAAATTGCCAATTATTGGTATGTTTCAAAATTCTCTCCTTTCTTTGTGCCAGTATTCCTTTCACTTCAGTGATCATGCTTCTTGGGATCCATAGTGCCTGTTCTTTGATCCCTGTTCATCTGCATTAGAAACTCATACCATGCAGACTGGTTTCATGATGCGTAACTACTAATTTAAATGACTCTCAATTATCTGTACATACTTGTCTGTTTTCTTGGCATGCTATTTCGAACACAGCCCCATCTCTTCAGATTCAACATACTCCTCACACACCTGCTTCCTGTCTGGTTTTGAGCAGATAATCTTCCCATTTACTTCATAGAGAATATAAAACATATCATATGAAAAATCCTTTTATACTCACCTCACATCTACCAGCATATGTTCTCTGCCTGAAACAGTCTTTTCCCCTTTTACAAAACCAGCTAATTCATTAAGCCACTCATTGAGATGGGGGGCATTGAAATAGCAACAGAAGAGTTAGAAATGTGTAAAAGTTGGTTAGGATATGAATTGGTTTTGAATATGAGTTTGAGAGGACTTTGAGATGTCTAGGAGGATCTGTGCAGTAGCTATGGAAAATACAGATCTCTGAGGCTTTTCTGTTCTGAGGAAGTTTGGTTTGGAGATTCAAATGCATGAGTCCTCTACATGTAGGTGGCAACTAATGCTGGAGATGTGGATGAGCAGACTATAAAGGAAGAAGGGGGTTGTTTCATCATTTAATAGCTGACAAGAAAATACAGAAAAGTGGCCTAGAATATTGTAGAAAAAGTAAATGTAATGACAGTCAAGTCCTTAGGTACTAAAGTTCCAGGGGCCACATTTCAGAAACTGACTTAAAGGTACTAATTATATTTTCCTATAAATGATATTTTATGTATAAAAATACTATTAAAATTATTTGCTCACTAACCAATTAAAGATAAAGAAAAAAACATGCAAGGTAATAAAGGCAATTCAGCACTGGATAAATTAGAACACAATACTTTCATATAATGTGGGAAAAATTGGAATGAATATGAAAACACACTATAAAAAGAGGTTATCCCATTTTAAATGAGAATCACATAAAACACATCAAATTTGGTGTTTTAAGGTAATAGATGTGAGTAAGTAATAGGTTATTTTTCAAGAAATTGAGTATCCTTTATGAAGGAGTAATTTAATATGTGTCATCTGTTAACAAAAGTTTAAGTGGGGTTGGTAATTCTTGGAGTAAAAAACAAATGGTGTCTTTAACAAGTCTATTTAGAAAAATCTACAACTATCTGATCTTTGACAAACCTGACAAAAACAAGCAATGGGGAAAGGATTCCCTATTTAATAAATGGTGCTGGGAAAACTGGCTAGCCATATATAGAAAACTGAAACTGGACCCCTTCCCCTTACACCTTATACAAAAATTAACACAAGATGGATTAAAGACTTAAATGTAAAACCCAAAATCATAAAACCCCTAGAAGAAAACCTAGGCAATGCCATTTAGGGCATAAGCATGGGCAAAGGCTTCATGACTAAAACACCAAAAGCAATGATAACAAGAGCACAAATTGACAAATAAGGTCTAGTTAAACTAAAGAGCTTCTGCACAGCAAAATAAACTATCATCAGAGTGAACAGGCAACCTATGGAATGGGAGAATATTTTTGCAACCTACCCACCTGACAAAGGTCTAATATCCAGAATTTACAAGGAACTTAAACAAATTTACAAGAAAAAAAACCCCATCAAAAAGTAGACAAAGGATATGAATAATCACTTCTCAAAAGACGACACACAGTCAACGAACATATAAAAAAAAACTCAACATCACTAATCATTAGATGAATGCAAATCAAAACCACAATGAAATACCATCTCATGCCAGTCAGAATGGCAATTATTATAAAGTCAAGAAACAATAAATGCTGGCGAGGCTGTGGAGAAATAGGAATGCTTTTACACTGTTGGTGGGAATGTAAATTAGTCTAACCATTGTGGAAGACAGTATGGCGATTCCTCAAGGGTCTAGAATCAGAAATACCATTTGACCTAGCAATCGCATTGCTGAGTATATACCCAAAGGAATATAAATCATTCTGCTATAAGGATGCATGAACACATATGTTTTTTGTGACACCGTTCTCAATAGCAAAGTAATGGAAACAACCTAAATGTCCATCAATGATAAACTAGATAAAGAAAATGTGGCACATATATACTGTGGAATACTATGCAGCCATAAAAAGAAATGAGATCATGCCCTTTGAAGGGACATGGATGAAGCTGGAAGCCATCATCCTCAGCAAACTAACACAGGAACAGAAAACCAAACACTGAATGTTCTTACTCATAAGTGGGAGTTGAACAATGAGAACACATAGACACAGGGAAGTTAACAACACACACTAAGGCTGTTGGGTGGTGGGAGGCGAGGGCAGACAACTTAGAGGATGGGTCAATAGGTGCAGCAAACCACTGTGGCACATGTATACCTATGTAACAAACCTGTAAATTCTGTACATGTATCCTGGAACATAAGCAAAATAAAAAAAAAAAAAAATAAAGACAGACATTTTTTAGTCAAAAAAAAAAAAAAAAAAAAAGAAAAGAAAAGAAAGATAAGCCATTAAAGTAAGAGGAAGAAGATCAATTTTAATATAACTTAAAATAATATTTTGCTAGTTATCAACTGATACATTTGTTATAGAAACTTGAAAAGTGCTGACAAATAAAAATAAGAAAATAGATATTTCTATCATTCAGAGATAATTATAGTTTATATTTTGATGTCATGTTTTCAGGATTTGGAAAATAGCTTTTATAGCAATCTGAGTTTCAAATGCAGTGATAGAGCTATGAATGGTGATATAACTATGCATCAGTTTAATTGGTTGTATTCTGTATGCTGATTGGAACCAGGCCAATTTTAAAGTTAGGATGAGGAGATTCAGACATCATGCAAGTACAAGGAAGACAGAGCATGCTTGTTTTCCCTGCAGAATAAAAGAAGTTTTTATTTGCTATGGACTGAATTTTGTTTCCCCCAAATTCGAATGTTGAAGCCCTAACTCCCAAGGTGATAGTATTTGGAGATGGGGTCTTTGGGGATAATCAGGTTTAGATGAGATAATGAGGGTAGAGCCCCCATGATGAGATTTATACCCTAATAAGAAGAGGAAACACCAGAGCTCTCTGTCATGTGAGGACACAGGGATAAGATAGCCATTTGCGAGAACTTGACCATGCTGGCTCTGATCATGGACTTCCAGCTTTCATCGCTGTGAGAAATGAATTTATGTTGTTTAAGCTACTCAATTTATGGTATTTTGTTACAGAAGTCCCAGCTGCCTAAGACATCACTTCAAATATTTAGACAACCAAAATGGTAAGAGGGAGAGAAAAATGAAGGGAGGCAAAAGAAGGTATATGCAAAGCACTCAGTATTTTCTTTCTAGTAAGTCACCAGCAAGAAGGTAAGGGATTTTGATTCAAAATCATTACACTCCCCAAAGCTGCTGAAGCATCTTTGAGAATAAGCACAAAGGAATCATGGAACAGGTTAGCCGAAAAGCCATTCCAGGCACCAGTCTATGATGAGGTCTTGAAGCAGAATACCCTTGAATTCAGGGTCCGGTTACCTCACTCCACATGTAACTTTCACTATGTAATAGATAAAAAAGAAATTTGTCTTCCTCCCACCAAAGCTGACAGTATTTCTGTATAAAACTTAATTAATAAAATGAACAAACCAAACAGAAAAAATATTCTACTAGCTAATACAAAGCCATCTTTATTATTTTTGCAGTGCCTATGTGTATATGGCATAATATACCTATAAAGTGTATTACCATAAATCCAGCCAGTTGACAGTTTACTGAAGTAATTGTAAGTAACCAAGATTCTGAAATGACTAGAGAAGCATGACATAGTTTACAAAACAAATTGTAGTAACTTTTTCATTTGATCACTTTTAATTTTATCTGGGTTTTATATGCACAGAATTTTGAAATGGAAATAATTCTAATAATCTCGTATAGAATTCCTTCCAACTTTTGATTCCAGATGTCCCAAATTTGCTTATTTCAGAAATTCATGTTTCTAGAAAATATGATTTTCCTCCCTTTTTTGATATTAAAATTTTATATATAGCTGTTTATTTCTTGGAAGCTAAGGATTTCATTCTCTTAAAACTACCACATCTGTCATTTTCCTGCCATATTACTAATATAATAAAATAAGTTACTAGGTTAAATCTATATTTCAGGTTTGCATTATGATGTTTATATAAATATATTTATATTTCACATCTGATTGAAAAGGAGAGCAGAAATGGGTTGGGAAAATTATTCTGAATTTTCCTTTAATAAATTTCAACTTGGAAATGGCTCATATTGACACTCCAGACTGTTCAATACAAAGAAAGATTGTGCATTGGGAAGAAGCAGGCCAGTGAGTCAAACCAGTCATCTCAGCCAGTATTAAATTTGGCATTTAACTAACAGTTAAATAGAAGGACATTTTGTGGTTAGGTGATAGTAGAGTTCTTTCAATATTTTAAAGCATTTATTATTAGTGATTGGTTAGATTCTAATCCAAATATACTTAACATTAATATTTAAGTCATTTAGACTTAAAATTCATTACGAATTTTATAAATTTAAAAATATTCTTAAAATTAATTATTGACAAGAGTATTCATTTACAGTCTGCAGAAAGTATCTAGAGTATTTTTAAAAGCTTTCTTAAAACATATTTTGATGAAATTCACCCGTTTGAAGTATATGATTCAGTGTTGTGGGGTATATGCATGGCATTATGCAACCATCAATTTTAGAACATTTTGATGATATCAAACAGAAACCTTGTATGTATTAGCTGTCATTTATCATCTCCCTGCCACCACTTCCCACCTCGGACAACTATTAATCTACTTTCTGTCTCTATAGATTTATCCATCCTTGTGATTTCATATAAATGAAATCATACAATATGTGGCCTTTTGTGACTGACCTCTTTCACTCAGCATGATGTTTTTAAAATTCATCAGTGTTGTAACATATATCAGCACTGAATTGTATGGATATACCACTAAGACTCTCCATTGACATCTGCATCTCATTCACTCTTACCTGCAGATATCTTAGATTTGGCACATGTAAACTTAACTAGAGGACACACTCTACACCTGACAAGAAAAAACTGAGTTGTAGAGCCTCAGAAGAAATGCAATGGCTGGGTTAATGGAAACCTATAGTGATGGTAAATGTCAGATCACTATTTCCTGGAAAACTACTCTACATTACCCCAATTGTAGGCTACTTAAGAAAACCTTACTTTTCTGACATAGTGTATGAGTAGGTGCCAAAATCATGGACAGAAAAAGGAGAAGGATGATTACATTTAGACTTTTTGCAAAAGTAGAAAATCTTGCTCTCAGTTTCCTACCTAAATGGAAATCTCAGTTGCCAACATTTTGCAGGAGAGGTACTCACATTTAAGAGTCTAAAAGTAATTACCAGAAATGTATTTAAGTCCATTACTAAATCTTTTAGTGTTAGATATATATGAGTATTGTGATCCACTTCTGCTCTTTTAATATATTAAATTGTACTGCTAGACTTTTGGAGATGGCATATTCACAATAATAGGTAGACACAGTGTACCATTTCTCTAATGGAAAAATAAGATATCTACTCATATTTAAGTACTTTTTTTCTCAGTAGTCATAAACTACAATCTGTCATTTAGCAAAGGTGCCTATCTATGGAGGTAATTACATATTTTAAGACAAGTTCAACAAAAGAACATAAGGCAAGGTTATGTTGAAATAAATAGTGTCATACAGCATACTAAAAAATGTATAAAAATAAATATTGTTTGTTTGCTTTGTGCCAAAGGCACTACATTTGAAAGAATGCATGTGACCAAAATTATTTATATCCTTATAAACTGGATATTTATATTACTTCTATATATATGTCACATTTTTCTTTTATTTATAAAATATCTTATTAAGCTCCTAATTGAAATGGATGGCTATATTAGAGAACTTGGCAGTACACAAAAATAAGTGTACAGCCAAAATGCCTTCCTTCTGAGAGCTTATAAACTAAGAAAAGCAATGCAATCAAGTAAGTGTTAATTAACCAAGCAATAATTAATCACCTGGGTCTGTGAGAGGAACCAATAATTTAAAGAAATTTAAAATTTCAGATTTGCAGGAATTTCATTTTTCTTTGATAACCTATATTGATTTCTGTCTCATCACAAGGTTGAAATTGCTTGTTTTCCTTACTATACCAATAGGCCATCTGAAAGACTTAGCACAGTGCCTGGCGCAAAGTAAAATCTAGTAATTACTCATAGTTGCTACATCAGCACAAAGGTTGAATTGGCAAAACAGACTCACATGATTCAAATATCCAACAGCAAACTTTACCAACTATAAAAAGAATAAAGCAAGAAAACAATATAATCACAACAGTCTCTTTCTTACACTCTGGCTCGAAGTTCGACTTTGCAGTAGCAGACAATACTAACAAAATGTTTAGAACATTGTTCACAAGGGAAGCTGCCTAGGTTTAGGACTTCTCAGTATTTATTTTTCCTTACTCACACAGAGAAAGTATCTTTCTATTCTCTGTTCAACCATGGCCCACAACCCTTAGTCATGAGTGTTTCCCCAACTAGTCTCATTCCCCATCCTCAGCTCTAGCTTCTGTGTAGTTCTTTGGTTTAAAATGTCATCTTTAGGTTGGGAGCAGTGGCTCATGCCTGTAATCCCAGCACTTTGGGAGGCCAAGGTCACTTGAGGTCAGAAGTTTGAGGCAAGCCTGGTCAACATGGTGAAACCCTGTCTCTATTAAAAATACAAAAATTAGCCAGGCATGGTGGTGCATGCCTGTAATTGCAGCTACTCAGGTGGCTGAGGCAAGAGAATCGCTTGAACCTGGGAGGCGGAGGTTGCAGTGAGCTGAGATCACACTAATGCACTCCAGCCTGGGCAAGAGAGCAAGACTCTGTCTCAAAAAATCATTGTCTTAGTATATTCTTGCTTCTTGGTCCTTGGATATACCTGCTTTCTAGTCCTTGTTTCTTCAATCTATTTCTATTCACAGTCCAGAATTTTCACATTATTTGAATTTAATGAGAATGTGGAGAAATGGTAGCTATGGTTCAGGTGGGATCAGAACTTATAAAAACTAGAAAAGGAGTGAAGATGGCTGATTAGTAGCAACTGCAGTCTGTAGCTCTCCCCGAGAAGAACCATAGCAATGAGTGAATTCTGCATCTTTGACTGAGGGATCTGAGTTCTTTCACTGGGACTGACTAGGTGATTGGCACGACCCACAAACAGAGGGGAAAGCAGGGTGGGGCGATGGCCCACCCAGGAGTGGCAGGGAAGGGGATGCTCCCTCTCCTGCCAAGGGAGGCAGTGAGTGATTGTGCTAGCCTGTCCAGAAAATCATGTTTTTCCCATGGATCAGGAGATCCCCTCATGAGCCCATGCTTCCAAGGCTTTGGGTGCCAAATAGAGCTATGCAGACTCTTGGCAGCTGCTCAGGTCAGTGGCTGCAGGGGCAGGCACTGAGACACAGGAATTGTTTTGTTTGTTTGGGACAGAGTCTTGCCCTGTCACCCAGGCTGGAGGGCAGTGGTGCTATCTCAGCTCACAGGAACCTCCTTCTCCCAGGTTCAAGCGATTCTCTTGCCTCTGCCTCCCAAGTAGCCACCACACCCCGCTAATTTGTGTATTTTTAGTAGAGACGGGGCTTCACCATGTTGGCCAGGCTGATCTTGAACTCCTGACCTCAAGCGATCTGCCCACTTCAGCCTCCCACGGTGAGCCACCGTGCCTGACCTTCAGGAGTTGTTTCGCATACTCCAGTCCCAGGAATTCTGATGAGGCAGGAAATCATCCACTGCTGAAGGAAGGGGGCTTAAACCAGAGATCAAAGTGACATTGTTTAGTTGGCCCCACTCCTAGGAAACCTCACAAGCTTAGACCCACTGGCTTGGAATCCCTGCCAGCTTAGTGGCAGCAGGCTGGAGACCGCCTAAGATAATTGAGTTCTCGGGGGGAGGGGTGGCTGCCATCTCTGTAGCTCCAGTTGGCTGTTTTCCCCTGCCGGTCCTGGGGGACTGGGAGGTTTGGACTGGGAGGAATTCCCCACAGTGCAGCACAGTGGCTGTGGCAGATCGTGGCCAGACTGCTTCTCTAAGTGCGACCACTATCTATCCCTCATCACTAGATGAAGCCTTCCCGCAGGAATTTGAGCAACTCCAGTCATGGGTTTACAGATGGAACTCTGACCTCCTTTGGGAGCAGCCTCTGAGGGGAGGGGTGGCTGTGACCCTCATGATTCAGCTTACTTAGTCTTTCCTTCCAGTTGGCTCTGGAGAGTCTGGACAGTCCAGATAAGGGGGATTTGCCCCATTGCAGGATACCCTCTCTGCCAAGGGACAGCCAGACTGCTTCTTTAAGCAGGTCCCTGATCCCATTCCTCCTGTCTGGGCAAGACCTCCCAACAGGGGTTGCCAGATACTTCATACAGGAGCGTTCCGGCCAGCATCAGGTGGGTGCCCCTCTGGGACAGAGTGCCCACAGGAAGGAGCAGGCTGCCATCTTTGCTGTTTTGCAGCCTCCACTCATTATACCTCCAAGTGTGGGAGGGACCCAGGAAAATAGTGTCTGGAGTGGACCCCCAGCAACCCAAATCAGTTCTGTGGAAGAAGGGACTGATTGTTAAAAGAAAACAGACCAACAGAAAGCAACAACTACAACAACATTAACAAAAAAGACTCCACAAAAAACCCCATCCAAAGGTCAGCAGCCTAAAAGATTGAAGGTAGATAAACCCACAAAAATGAGAAAGAATCAATGCAAAAATGTGGAAAACTCAAAAACCCAGAGTGCCTGTTCTCCAAATGATTGCACCACCTCTCCAACAAGAGCACAGAACTGAGCCAAGGCTGAGATGGATGAATTAACAGAAGTAGGCTTCAGAAATTCAGAACTTAACTGAGCTAAAGGAGTATGTTCTAACCCAATGCAAGAAGCTAAGTATAATGATAAAACATTACAGGAGCTGATAACCAGAATAATCAGTTTAGAGAGGAAGATATACAACCTGATGAAGCTGAAAAACACAACACAAGAACTTAACAATGCAATCACAAGTGTCGATAGCTACGTAGACCTAGTGGTAGAAAGACTCTCAGAGCTTGAAGACTATCTTGCTGAAATAAGACAGACAAGATTAGAGAAAAAAGAATGAAAAGAAATGAACAAAATTTCAGAGAAATATGCGATTATGTAAAAAGATGGAACCTACAACCGATTGGGGTACCTGAAAGAGATGGGGAGAATGGAACCAAGTTGGAAAATGTCCAGGAGAATGTCCTCAGTCTAGCAAGACAGGCCAACATTCAAATTCAGGAAATCCAGGGAGCTCCAGTAAGACTTCAAACAAACAAAGATCAGAAAAGAAAAGAAGGGAATTACATAATGGTAAAGAGTTCAATTCAACAAGAAGAGCTAACTAACCTAAATATATATGTACCCAATACAGGAGCAGTCATATTTATAAAACAAGTTCTTAGAGACCTACAAAGAGACTTAGGCTCCCACACAATAATACTGGGAGACTTTAACACCACACCATCCAAATTAGATCATCAAAACAGAAAATTAACAAACATATTCAAGACCTGAACTCAGTTCTAAATCGAGTGCACTTGATAAGTATCTACAGAACTCTCTACCCAAAAACAATAGAATATACATTCTTCTTGGTGCCACATGGCACTAATTCTAAAATTGATCATATAATTGAAAGTAAGACACTTCTCAGAAAATGTAAAAGAAGTGAAATCATAACAAACAGTCTCTCAGACCACAGAACAATTAAATTAGAACTCAAGATTAAAAAATTCACTAAAAACCAAACAACTACATGGAAATTGAACAACCTGCTCCTGAATGATCTCTGGGTAATTAATGAAATCAAGGCAGAAATCAAGAAGTACTTTGAAGACAATGAAAACAAAGAGACAATGTACGAGAATCTCTAGGATGCAGTTAAAGCAGTGTTAAGAGGGAAATTTATAGCACTAAATGCCCACATCAAAAAGCTAGAAAGATCTCAAAGTGACATCCTAACAGCACAACTAAACGAACTAGAGAATTGAGAGCAAACAAACCCCAAATCTGGCAGAAGACAAGAAATAATCAAGATCAGAGCAGAAATGAAGGAGATAGAGACACGAAATCTCTTCAAAAATCAACAAATCCAGGTGCTGGTTTTTTGAAAAAAATAAAATAAAATAGATAGACTGCTAGCTAGATTAAGAAGAAGAAAAGAAAGAAGAATCAAATAGATACAATCAGAAATGATAAAGAGGATATCACCACTGACCACACAGAATTACAAACAACTATAAGAGAATACTATAAATACCTATCTACCCATAAACTAGAAAATCTGGAAGAAATGGATGAATTCTTGGATGCATACACCCTCCCAAGACTGAATCAGGAAGAGGTTGAATCACTGACTAGAACAACAGTAAGTTCTGAAATTGAGGCAGTAATAAATAGCCTACCAACCAAAAAAAAGCCTAGGGTCAGGTGGATTTATAGCAGAATTCTACCAGAGTTACAAAGAGGAGCTGTTACCATTTCTTCTGAAATTATTCCAAACAATTGAAAAGGAGGGGACTCTTCCTTAACTCATGTTATGAGACCAGCAACACCTGACATGAAAACCTGGCAGAGATACAACAAAAAAGAAATCTTCAGGCCAATATTCCTGATGAATATTGATGTAGAAATCCTCAATAAATTACTAACAAACCAAATCCAGCAGCACATCAAAAAGCTTATACATGACGATCAAGTAGGCTTCGTCCCCAGGATACAAGGTTGGTTCAACATACGCAAATCAATAAATGTAACTCATCACATAAACAGAACTAAAGCCCAAAACTACATGATTATCTCAACAAATGCAGAAAAGGCCTTTGATAAAATTCAATATTCATTTGTGTTAAAAACTTTCAACAAACTACATATTGAAGGAACATACAATAAAATAATAAGAACCATTTATTACAAATGCACAACCAATATTATACTGAATGAACAAAAAGCTGGAAGTATTCCCCTTGAAAACTGGCACAGGAAAAAGATGCCCTCTCTCATCACTCCTATTCAACATAGTATTGGAAGTTCTGGCCAGGGCAATCAGGCAAGAGAAAGAAATAAAGGTTATTCAGGTAGGAAGAGAGGAACTCAAATTGTCTTTGCTTGCAGATAACATGATCCTATATTTAGAAAACCCCATTGTTTCAGCACAAGGCTTCTTAAGCTGATAGTCAACTTCAGCAAAGTCTTTGGATACAAAATCATTGTGCAAAAACCACAGGCATTCCTGCACCCCAACAACAGACAAGTAGAGAAGCAAATAATAAGTGACCTCCCATTCACAATTGCTCTAAAGAGAATAAAATACCTAAGAATACAACTAACAAGGGAAATGAAGGACCTTTTCAAGAACTACAAACCACTGATCAAGGAAACAAGAGAGGACACAAACAAACGGATGCCCATGGATAGAAAAAATCAGTACTGCAAAAATGGCCATATTGCCCAAAGTAATAGATTCAATGTTATTCCCATCAAACTGTCATTGACATTCTTCACAGAATTAGAAAAAAACTATTTAAAAATTCATATGAAGCAAAGGAGCCCATATAGTGAAGAGAATCCTAAGCAAAAAGAACAAAGCTGGAGGCTTCATGCTACCTGACTTCATATTACACTGCAAGGCTACAGTAACCAAAATAGCATCTGATCTTTGACAAACCTGATGAAAACAAGCAATGGGGAAAGGATTTTCTATTTAATAAATGGTGCAAGGAGAACTGGCTAGCCATATGAAGAAAGTTGAAACTGGATCTGTTCCTTACACCTTATACAAAAATTAAATCAAGATGGATTAAAGACTTAAATGTAAAACCCAAAACTTTAAAAATCCTAGAAGAAAATCTAGGCAATATCATTTAGGACAGAGGTAAGGGTAAATATTTCATGATGAAGATGCTAAAAACAATTGCAACAGAAGCAAAAATTGACAAATGAGATCTAATTAAACAGCTCTGCATAGCCAAAGAAACTATCATCAGATCACAAAGACAACATACAGAATAGGAGAAAATTTTTTCAATCTATCCATCTGACAAAGGTCTAATATCCAGAGTCTACAAGGAACTTAAACAAATTTACAAGAAAAAAAAATAATCCCATTAATAAGTGGGCAAACGACACGAACTAACACTTCTGAAAAGATGGTATTTTTTTGCAGCCAACAAAGAGAAAAGCTCAGCGTCTCTGATCATTAGAGAAATGCAAATCAAAACCACAAAAGAGATACTATCTCGCGCCAGTCAGAATGGCAATTACTATGAAATCAAGAAACAACTGGTGAGGCTGTGGAGAAATAGGAATGCTTTTACACTGTTGGTAGGAATGTAAATTATTAAACCATTGGGAAAGATAGTGTGGCAATTCCTCAAAGACCTAAAATCAGAAATACCATTTAACCCAGCAATCCCATTACATGGTATATACCTAAAGGAATAGAAATCATTGTATTATAAAGATACATACACATGTATGTTCATTGCAGCACTATACACCACAGTAAAGACATGGAATAAACCCAGATGCCCATCAAAGACAGATTGGATAAAGAATATGTGGTACATATACCACCATGGAATACTACACAGCCATAAATAGGAAAAAGATCATGTCCTTTGCAGGGACATCGATGGAGTTGGAAGCCATTATCCTCAGCAAAGTAATGCAGGAACAAAAAACCAAACCCTGCACATTCTTATTTATAAGTGGGAAATGAACAATGAGATGTGGACATGGGGAGGGGAACAACACATACTCTGGCCTGTCATGAGAGAGAGAGTTTGAGGGGATGGGAGAGCATCAGGAAAAATAGCTAATGCATGTGGGGCTTAATACTTAGGTGATGGGTTGATAGGTACAGGAAACCACCATGTAACAAATGTGCACATCCTGCACACGTACCACAGAACTTAAAATAAATAAATATTTAAAAACATAATATATAAAAATGTATAAAATCTTACTAAACAGTCTTTAGATACATTTTCTTCAGCTGCTCTGTGTAAGCAGACCTGGCAACCTCATGGGGTGTTTTAGAATAATACTTTTAGTTCAAAAGCATCGAAAGTGGTGCCATTTGAGTTCTTCTGTACAGTGAAATCTCTATCTGGTCATATTTAGGTCTAGTACATCTTTGAGGTACTTTGGAATTACCACAACCCTTATTAGAAGTATTTATGTCAGTATGTCTGACTGACACTGGCATGTCAGTAACTTAGAGATTGTGTTATTTTGGGCAAGTTGTTTGAAAACTGTGGGTTTTCATTTTCTTAAGTAAAATAATAGGAGAATCATTATATTTGTCTCACAAAGTAGTTATCAAGCATAGAAGCAGCAGCAAATCCTTATAAAATGTAAATTAACATTCCTATTATTTTACTCTATTTTGAATGTATACATTCTTTATTGTATCAACCATTTTAATTTATCCTGGGTAAGAATAGAGCTGGATATTTTCATTTTTACAGTCCTCCGTTATATTCTTCTTAAATCCTTGTGAAACACATTTGCTTTTGAATATACCTCCCACTGGCTTGTATAGTACTAAAAGTTTTTAAATATTAAAATCCTAAATGTATGACCAGATTTTAGGGGAATAGAGTATTCGTTTATAGCTAATCTTACAAATTATTCATTATGGAGGTTACCACAATGCTCTGCAGGTGATGTCTGCTGGCTAAGGGTACTATTGGAAAATACTAATTTTCCTCTGATAAAAAGTGGCAGAAAATATTTTGTGATTAGGTTAAGACTACAGTCTGGGACTATTAATCAGGTGGTTGATAAGTGTACACAGAGATCTGAAATCATGTGCATTGTCTAGCTTTGACTTCCAATGATCCACAGGTGGATAGTTGGGTTTGCATAAAAGAATGACAAAATCACTTGGCTATTATTTTAAAATCCTGAAAATAAAACTAATTAATCCACTTATGTATTTCAGACATAATTGTTCCATCAAAATTAGGTTAGTAGAGAAAAAATATATTCTGGTTTTGTGAGGATTAAATGAGATGATATATGCAAAGTCCAATAATTGGTACATAGTAAGTACTCAATAAATGATATCTATTGTATCCTTAAGAATAACCACATATAATTACTAAATTTCTAATTACTAAAGTTTTCATGTCTGCTAATGTAGCCGTTATTTGAAAAATCTGGTTAAATTGTTTTTAATCCCAGTCCACCTATCATGAGGACCAATCAAGTATCTTTAATGGTGGGAGCCCTTTATTTTATGATAGCTACGAGTAAGTGTTGCTGCTTCTTAAATAGAGACTGCATCTAAATGCGTATTGAGGTTGAGTACAACTCTGGGACTAGGATTTTCATATAAAAGGAAGTAAAAAGCATAATTTTCCAGAATGCACTGTGATAGAATTACTGGGATAGGGAGCTTTAGATTAGGACCCTTCTTAGCATTCAAGAGGTAAATACTTACCTGCCTATCCATGCAAATCATGCTTTTTTGTTACATATTCATTCTGCCTCTCAGGGAAGGTATAGTATGAAACATCTCACTACAAAAAAGTTGGTGTGGGGGTGTGGGGACATCATGCCATAGCATGCTTCGATTATGACAGAGAAAGGCTCAACATGAGGAGGCACTTACAGACTTTCATTTGTTGTATTTTGTATCTTGATGACATTTAAGATGCACACACTTGTTCAGAACGAGTAAAGCTGCGAGTTTTATTCCATCATTCATATGGCTGGTGTCATGTTTGTTTGTTTTTTTCAATTTTTGTCTGATTGTTAACATTTCAATGGTTGCATGTTTTCTCTCTGGAATATCAAGATTTTAAAGTGGGATGTTATTAAGTGGAGGCCCTTCTATATCTCATCGAAACCATTTATCTTGATATCTACTCTATTTCTAACTGCGTAGAGCATTTCATCCTTTGTTAGTGGTAGGTGAGTTCTAAAGAACATGAAGAGAGTAAAACCAGTGTCTTGGTTTGCTAGGACTGCCATAACAAATTACCACAAACTGGCTGGTTTAAACAAAAGAAATGTATTGTCTCACAGTTCTGAAAGACAGAAACCCAAGGTAAAGGTGTCATCAGGGTTGGTTCCTTCTGAAAATTTTCAGAGAAAATCCATTTCACGCCTCTAGCCCAGCTTCTGATGGTTTGCTGGCAATCTTTGGCTTTTCTTGGCTTGTAGAAATATCACCTCTATCTCTCTCTTCATCTCCACATGACATTCTCCCTGTGTGCATGTCTGTCTTCAAATTTCCCCTTTCTATAAGGACACTGGTCATATTGGATGACAACATAGCCTAATGACTTCATTTTAACCTGATTACCTCTGTAAAAGACACTGTCTGCAAATAAGGCCACATTCTAAGGGATAAGGCTTAAAGTATGAATTTTAGGGCAACACAATTCAACCCATATAACAATAAGTCACTGTAGTTCAGATTTTTAAGGAATATTCGTAATTGTAATGTAGCATGAAAGGGCAAATGGACTTCTTTCTGGGTGTCATGGGAATATGGATAGAACAGCTCACTAAGTAATTATCATCCCAGAACTTTAAAATTCAGATTGAGATTGCAGGAAGAAAGCATGCTATTTATTGAATAATAGTAATAATAAATATCGCCTCAACAGTGCCAGGAAAATGCTCACGATTTCAGCACCAAAATGATATGTTATCCCTTGTTTACCCTTGTTTTTGCCATTCCTTTAAATTTTTTTCACTTGGTCCTTCTTTTTTCTTCTATCTTCTTTTCTCTCTTCTTTCATCTTTCTCATTATCTGTCTGTGACTCCTTATCTAAAATCTTTATAACAATGTGGCCAGTATCGACTTAAAGCATGCTTACTCCTTCACTTTAAATTATTTTAAGGAATAATAGTCAAACGGAGATTGAAGATAAATGTTATTTCTAGAGAAATTGTGGTGTGACATTAAAGAAAACAAACACAAACATATGCATACAAAAAAAGAAGAAAGAAAAAAATATTCCAACAAATAACCTAATCCCATCCTACCCACATAGCATCTGTGAAACATCTCATCACCATCTTTCCTTGGTGGGTGTGAGTGAAAAGCAGGAGGAAAGGAAGGAAGAGGAGATGACATCTGTGTTTACGTCTCCCTAGGTGTTAGCTGTGTGTTTGTGACTCATTGCTTTATGCTTTCTTAGCAGGGTCCATTTCACATTTTTCTGGACAGATTTCAGGTGGGCTGTGTGATTAGTTAACACTGTAGTCTCATGTTTGTGCCAGGTGTTACCTTAATAAGCAATCTGACCAGAATTATTGTTTTCTGAAAAACACATTTATTCAGAGAAATCAGCTCTGATTTTGATTCTATGGGTTTGAAAGAAACAGATGCTAACGGAACCATAAACCATGGCAAAACAAAAAGCTTTTTTCTCTTTGTTATCTCATCCAGAATAAATGTGCAGGTCTAGCATTGAACCTGATCTTAGGATGCACTTAGATTCTGTCCCTACTAATAAAGCAGGAACACTTACTGATAACCATGACAAGCAAGATTTACTGTCACTGCCACTGCAATCATTTGGCCATTTTATGTGTGGAGAATTTAGAATGGGCCCAGACTCTAGTGCGCTCCTGGGTTGGGGAGAATTTCTCTGCAGATGTGGAGGCCTCACAGCTGACAACAATGCAATGGGATGTAGGACATAGTTAAGGGTGCACGTTTGAAGGAAAGAAAATACCCTGATTAGAAGTGCCTGGTAATGGTAGAAGTTTGCAGAGATTGTTATGAAAATAATAGAAAAATGTGTCTTAAAAGCCCATAAGACAATTTAATTTCACTGTCATTGAATGAGACAAAGGCACTTTTTACTGCTTATGAGTTATAGCTGACTTCTGTTATTCTCCTTCACACATATGTGTGTGTGTGTGTGTGTGTGTGTCTCATATATGTGAATAAAAATTTAAAAGTAGTGTATAACAGTATTTCTAAACTTGCAAAAAATTTCAAGTAATCCTGTTTAGGACAATAAGGGTGATATATCTTTATCTAGGATTTGGAATTAACTTGTAAATGAGTAACTCCAAGAAACTGTTACAGAGGAGCAAGAAACCCTTTATTAAGTACAAAATTATTAGATGCCAAGGTTATTGCAGCGTGGGTGCCAGTGGACTTGGATTTCTGTCTAAACAGTGAGAAAAGCTAAAAAGAAAAGTTGTAGTTCCTGTTTAGAATCTGTGAAACTTCTGGAATTGCCTAAAATGTTTGTTCATGCTTGTATTTGATCTTACACCTACCACCATATCCAATAACACTCCACGAAATACAGAGCCAAAATTGGTAAGAAGTCTGTACTTGTGGTATAGACTTTAGGTTAATATAAAAGTGTTTTAACAAAAGCATACTGTGATCAAACCGAAATGATTCATAATGAAGTCAGTTACACAGAGATGCTTAAAGAGGAGGAAAATAAATATCTGACTCCTTTCATTCTTCCTTTTTCCATTTATTAAAATATAACATTTACATTTTATAGGATTTCTCTTCCTGATTCATCACATGTGAGTTTTTCAATCTGCTACACAAGTAATGTAACGGAAGCCTTCAAGTTTAAGTCATTCAGTTGTATACAGACATTGTTTACTGGATATATTCCTTGACTCCAGCCCTTATTTCTCCCAGCTAGCTAAGATATTAGCGGATACCCTATCAGTGCTAAAGATTTTTTTTTCCCAAGTCAAGGAGGATATATGTAGTCTCTCAGATGCACTTTGGGAACATCTGAAGTGTAAGCTAAGTACCACTCGGGATTTCACAAAAAGGAGACTCAGTTTCTGGCTCTAATTCATATTTTCATTGGTCCATTACATTTCAGACATTCATTTTCTATCACTAATTGTATTTCATCTGTGTCGTTCTTACTACAATGAGCTTGTCCCAGTGGGGCCCTTTTAGCATATCTGTCTCTTTCTCAGTTTAGGTGAGAATTCCAATTTTCTTGCCCAATATTTGCTTCTCCACCTGTAAGTCACACTGATTGTTCTCAAAAGAAGGTGAAAGGATACTAGCTGTGTGAAAAAGACAAGGTTGATTGTTTTGTGAGCTTTAAGCAGTACTATTCTAGAGGAAGTTCTTGTTCTCTAAGAAACTAAGACTCAGAAGGTATGATCAAGTCCTTGCTGATGTAGGCCTGAGGATTGATAATCCCGCTCTCTAGTAATAAATTGACTCCTACAAAGATATGTGCGTTCACTTATCTTATTGTTTTCCTTCAATCAATTTCCCAATAGGTTGGCTTAATGAGAAAGCAAAAATTAATCTCATCTCTTACCTGCTCTCCTTTCTAACTGAAATAAAGTCTCACTTGAAAGTGAATAAGTTGAGATATTTTCCATTCTCATGTGCTGAAATGGTTTTTGCTGTCGGGTTGGGATTGCTGGCAGCTACTAGAAGTGTGATGTACAAGAACCCGACACTCAACTTGCAGCTCTGCTCACTGGTGTATCATTTTCAACCTAGCACTTCAGATAATTATGCATTTGGCCCATCTTTCCTTATAGAATGTACATTCTATGGATGGAGAGCCCAGATATTATTCACTTTTATACTGCCCCATGCCTCGGGCATAGTTAATACCTACATTGATCTTATCAGTATAGAAGATGTGCCTGTGTTAAGTGAGTGATTTAGCCTGAAGCCCGAAGTTGTTGTCATTTGCAGTTTTCTCTTTCCCTGCCTGCCCAAATCCTTTCCCGTTGTCTCTGATGATGTCTGTCATTTATCAGACTTCTCCCAGTGTTTGAATAAATAATAAAAAGCGATGGAAATTGTGTGACCACATAAAATATTGCGTGTGGAGTGATCCAAGTGTTATTATTTCATTACAGTTATCTAAAGTTCACTTAGCAAAAAGGGTAATGGAATCCACATATTTGTACTTGCTAAGATCTGTTTTTGTTGCTTTTGTTGTTGTTGTTTGGGGTATAAGTAGGAAAAGACACTTCCCATGAAATTCACTTTAAAATGTTTTCCCAGTGGTCAGTGAGCATAAGAACACTGGCTGATGCTAGGCCAGAAGAATGGCAGCCCTAAAGTGTCTGAAGTCAGGTGCAGTTAGGTTACAAAGAGTCAGCATGTGTAATCCTGAGATAAGCAATGTCTAAGAAATCTCTATCCTAACACATGAGAGCATGGAGCCAGAGGAAGATATAGCCACCATAACCAAAAACAGCATGGAGCAAGAACTCTTAAGTAGATACAGAAGGAAGACTGTTCTCCTAGCCTCTCCATTTAGGACTATAAGCAATTCTTGGGTGAGAAACCCAGAGTTTCTTTGCAGAAACTATGACATGTTTCTTGTACAGCAATGTAACTGTGCACAGTAAATTCTATGCATTTATTGCAAAGCATCTCAGATATGCTTAACAAATCTTTCATTAACTTACATCACAAATTAATAATTACATACCATTGGTATTCTATGTAGATTTCTAAGAAGAATTCTATGTAGATTTCTGAAATAGGTGGTTCTTCCTTGGCAATTAAAAATTAAGCATTCTATGCTCTCAGGAGGCAAAACCATGTAAGCTGCCCGTTAGGTATGTTTGCATTAAGGAGATTTATTCTGACTAGGTGTTTCATTTGTCATATTTGCATAATGGCAGTGTTTTCTGCAGTAACTGTGCATACACCTGTGCAGTATATCAAACACACATGGTCAGAGGCAGGCCTAAAGGAAAAGACCTAAGCATTGTTATTAATATTTTTAAAAGTGACAAACAACAATAAATATCCTTCTTAGATAAAGGAAAGATTGATATGCCCTTCAGTGCTAAATATGTTATGAAGGCCTTTCATATATGTCTCATGTACAATTGTTACAAATAATAATTATTTTTATCATTTCTACAGTTACTAAAAATAAAGTGATTTCCTTATAATCTCACCTTTTCCTGGCAATCATCTCAAATTCTCTTTCCCCAAATTGATTGAACCCAATCTCAAAATCTATAGGAAACAGTTTTTTCAAATTTGTAAAATCATGATTCATGAAAAGATATAATTCTTGCAAATGTCTAATCAGGAAATTTTAAGAAGCAGTGTCCTTATGTATTTGATACCTGAGTGTTTTATTCTGTCCTGTTTTCTATTCAGCTCCATTCATTTCATTTTATTTCCTTTCATTCTATTCTATTGTTTTATTTTGAAAAATCATGAAGGTAGGTAATGACTTGCAGTTTGAATATCAGTGACCTTTTTCTCCTCCTAGTATGGCTCTGACTTCTCTACACATTAAGCTTTACTAAGTGGATGAGAAAAAGGAGATCATGTTGTTAAGGCGGAACACAAAAACTCCAGCTTGGCAAATAATAACTTCCCTGAGCTTATAAATGTGTTGGTGAGCCGAACGTTTCCTTTGAACACTCCGCAGATTTTAGATTGCCCTTTGGACTGTGACGATCAGACAGTAATACATGCCTCTCTGTAGCAAATGTGAGTGCTCATTATCTCCCCATCTGGCTAGGAGAATACATTTGGCTGTTCTTTGAGGAAGTGATATTTAATTTTAAGGATTTATCATTCTGATTGATGTTCAGCAGTTGAGGATGATGAGGTATGAGAGACTGACTCAATAGTGTGATGATGGATCGTCGTACCTACTCAGGAACGGGTAAAAGCAGTTCTCTTAATGGTTTCATTCAGTGTGTTACATAGCTCCCTTGTGTCTCTTTGCCTCAGATCTGGTCTCTAGAATATATATGCATCAGTAAAAAGAGAAGTACATTACACCAAACCAAGGCATATGGACAATTAATTTCAAATTGAAACCAATATTGGATAATGACCGGGCAATGGCGCTTGATGTGAACACCAACTCAAATTATGAGGAAAGCCATTGGATGGGAGAAGAGATTACTGTCTTGGGTTCTAATTGTTTTTTATTAACAATACAGAGGAGAATATAAAAGAGATTTTATATTTGGCTCTCTCTTTTTAATCCTTCTGTGTAACGTGTAAGATCAAGATGTCCTATTCATTTTATATATGTTGTTTTTCTCAGCGTCGTACAACTTAGCACTGCTTAAAATCTTATCTGGGGTGACGTCAGGAGGATGGTGAAGTAGGAAGCACCAAGAATCTGATTCTCCACACAGAAAACAATTGTACTGGCAGAAACTGTTTGATGTAACTATTTTGGAAATCTGGAGTCTATTTGAAAGCTTGCAGTTTGCAGAGGAAAACATGGTTAGTAAACTGTTTAATTTAGCCAACTTCAGCCTTTAGGGTAGTAGCAGCTACCCACCCCCTAGCCCTGCGTTAGGTAGTCATGTTACGCCTGTTTTTGGTGTGGCTTCCTGGAGCCAAGATGGACAAGCAAGAGTTTGTCGTCCATGTATCCAGTTTCCGAGTTCTGATTGCTGACAGTTATTTCTGATCACTCAGGTTCAGGCACAGCGGCTGGCTACCACTGTCATGGTTATCACTGTCTTAAGTCCCACCCCTTTTCTTCTTTTAGAAGCCAGGCATTTAAAGATTAGAATATCCAAAAACAACCACACATATCAGGGCATTTAGAAAGCCACCATGCAAGCCCATGGAAGGACATAGACCCAGAACTAAGTCCTGAGATGACCTTAAGCTTTCACCTCAGGCAAATCCTCAGCACAGAGATACCCTTCAACAATAAAAAAGACATCTTCTGGAAGCAGAGGAAGAATACAATTTCCAGAGTTAACACAATGTAAGGTTGAAATAGACAGTTTTCAATTTCAAAAAACTACAAGGCATTAAAAAAACCTCAGAAATGTATAGCCCACTTGAAGGAACAAAAAAACTCAGTCATCTCTGAGGAATCCTAGATTTTGATTTAATAAATACTTTAAAATAACTATCTTAAAAGTTGCACAAAGAGCTGAAGAAGGACACAGACAAAGATAGGAAAATGATGCTCCAGGCTTATCTTGTATATTTTCTGCCCTAGTCCTGGAATCAGCCGTTTCTCCAAGGAGCACTAGTCCCTATTATCAGGGAATAATATTAGAACCCAAACTCTGGGTACTCAAAGTGCTAATTGCTGCTAGACAGACAGACCTAAAACTAAATGTGTTTATACTAACTTGTGTTTATGCACATACCTATACATAATTAATAACTATCCACATCAATATATTAAGTTAAACATGAATTCACACTGGTGTGTTAAACTAATCCATTATCAAGTGAATCCTTGCTTTTCCATGAACTCTAACTCCAACAGTAAGAAGATTGGCTCCCACTTTCTGCCATCCATCTACTTGATTGTTCTGTTCTGGAATACGTGTGTAGCAGGATCAGAATTGCTAACCTGTACACCCCTGGGAAACAACTATATCAACTAAAGTATAGTGCTTAAGTACAGTTCCTTTTGTCTTCAGTCTTACAGACTCCACTCATTTCTGAAGTTACTTAGGTCAGTACGTTTTCTCCCAATCTCCTTCAGGGAGTCTGGCACATATATTTGTAATACAGTTAGATTCTCTTTTCAGTCTGCATGTTTTTTTCTGAGATCTTCCAGCCTCCTAAACTATTTTTTAAATTTGCAAACACTGAGGATTGCCCCTTGTATTGTAAAGATTTATGGGTTTTGTCAAATGCATAATGTCTTGTATGCAACTTAAAAAATCATGCAGAATAATTTTATTGCCCTAACAATTCCCTGTGCTTCACTTTTTAATCCCTACCTCCTCCTGAATTCCTAGCAACCACTTACAATTTTACTGTCTGTATAATTTTACTGTTTGCTAGTATGCCATATAATTGGAGTCATACCAGTTGTAGCCTTTTCAGTTGTCTTCTTTCAGTTAGCAATGTCTATTTAAGAGTCCTCCATGTCTTTTCATGGTTTGATGGCTCATTTCTTTTTATTGCAGGATAATAGTCTACTCGTACCCAATTGGTGGATGTACTAGTTTATTTAGCCGTTAACCCACTGAAGAATATCTTGATTGCTTCCAATGTTGGATTATAAATAATGCTGTCATAAGCATTCATGTGTAAGATTTTTGTTTGGACGTGAGGTTTTAAATCAGTTGTGTAAATATCCAAGAGTGGGACTGCTGGATCATCTGATAAGACTCTGTTGAGCTTTGTAAGAGCTGCCAAATTGTCTTTCAGATTGGCAGTACCATTTTGCATTTGCACCATCAAATGAATTAGAGTTCCTATTGCCTCAAATAGCCTCAGCATTTGCTATTGTTAGTTTTTTTGTCATCTCTAGGTTCTCTATTTACTATTTCCTCTCCTACCTAGGGGCCACATTATCCAGTTTTTCATGTGTGTAATAGTTATTGATTGTATGTTTGTCATTGTCAATGCTATATTTTTGAGCGTGTAACTTTGGTTTTTCATTTTAAAAAATATTGACTTTCAATCTGGAAGATGGTTACTTTACTGGGAGCTTAGCTTGATCTTGACAAAGTCTGGTTTTAGCTTTTATAAATTAAGTCTACAGTATTCCTTATCCTTATCTTTATTCTTGGGCCAGGGTACCTCTACTCCTAATGTATGGGCTTTCAGGGGCTTTAACTGAATGCTCAGGGTATTCAATTAGGTTTTTTAAACTATATCTGGTTGTAACTTCAGAATGTATGGTGCTATGTGTCTTTTAACAGATTTGCTTCACTCATACACCACCTTCTTTGATAGGCATCACAGAATACTGCTTTGCACATGTAGGGCAGTCCCCCTAGATACACAGTGCACATGTACGGTAGTCCCCCTAGATACCTCTTGAAACACTTTCTGTGTTTCAATTACCTGAAGTCTACTGGAGTCTGAAAATAGGTGAGGGCAGTACAATAAAATATTTTGGGGGAGGGGGAGAGAGAGAGAGAAAGGGAGTGTGTGTATGTGTGTGTGTGAAGGAGAGAGACCATTCGCATACTTTATTACAGAATATTGTTATAATTGTTTTATTTTATTTTATTATTATTGTTAATCTCTTACTGTGCCTAATATATAGATGAAACTTCATCATAGGTATCTTTGCATAGAAAAGCATAGTATATGTAGGGTTTAGTACTATCTGAGTTTCAGGCATCCACTGGGGATCAGGGAGTATATCCCTTGTAGGTAAGGGGAGATTACTATATAGTTAAATATTTGCTCAACAGTGCAAGGAAACTTCTATCAGACTGTGAGGCTCCCTCTTTGTACATCTTCTTCCTATCTAGTGTCTTGTTCCAGAAATTCTAGCCATCATTTTACCTTCTAACTCTGATCTTTGTTTCCTCCACTAGTGAAGCTCCTACTCTCTGCTTAGAACTCATTTCCCTGTGGTGATATTTAAAAATTTCCCCAGAGAGAAAATTAGGCTGAAGTGGAACTCATCTCCCATGGTACCCCAGGGATCAGAGTACTATCCTTTTTGCCCTCCAATGTCCTCAAACAATTGCATTGTAAATTTTGTATATTTTATAATTGTTTACAGTGTGAGAGGGGACAGATACATCCAATAATTCATCATGATCAGAATCAGAACAAGTTGATATTTGCTTTTTGAAGAAACTTTTTTTGATAAATTTAATCCTAACCTGATTTCTTAAACATATTTTTGTTTAAAAAGTTAGAGATTTTAGTATCGCCATTTAGACAATTTATTTTTATGTATAACGTGAGTTAAGATATAATTTCATATTTTACCATATGGATAATTAATTATTTCTGCACCATGAATTTAGTATCTAACTTTGACCCATCCTTTACAGTCACTGTGCGTATAGCCAGAACGAGGCAGATTCAGGATTTCCAAATATAGATGTTAAGAAAGGAAAACTGTGGTCCAAAAAATACCAAGTACTACTAATACATTACTCACAGCTTTAAAAAGCAGAATAACTAAAAATGAATAAAAATTACAATGTTTATTTCTTGCAATTTAATAAACTGTAGAAATGATCCAAAGAATGTCACACTTAACATTTCATTTCCTCTGGGATTTTAAAATGATGTTTAATTGCAAGATGGTGCCCTTTGAATAAGACCCTGTTTACAAGTGTTAAATTTCAAGCTGGCTACTTCCATGGTTCTCCATAATGTGTCTCCATGGAGTAGCATATAAACTCCAGGGGAAGATTTATAAATCAAGAAAAATCAGATGCTTCTGTGTCACCAGATTGCTCACCTACCCATTCCCAAGGTTGCAACCAGATTTGCAATTCAAATTATTTCAGAATAAAATTTTTAGTTTCATTTAGTGTTATATAATATTATTTTATTTTTGTGAGTTATTTGAGAGGTAATGAATAGGAATATACTACTTTGGTCTACTAATAAACATTACGCTTTTTGAACTGGTCTTGATAGGAGAGTAGTGACTTAAATACTACATACCCTTAACAGAAATTAGGCATTTGGCCTAATGTAACTCTGCAATTCTATAGTTTAGCTTTCTTGTCCTGACTTGTGGAAAGATGGTTAACATATCTGTCCACAAATTGTTCCATAAAGAGTTGGCATGTGTTCAGAACAAACTGAATTTTATCTCAAATGCCACACTTCCCTATATTAGAAATTAAGGCAGTGGCTAGACCTTATGAGGTGGAATGGAGGAGTCATCTTATCCTTTTCATAATATTCAATGTCCTTGTCTCTAGCACTGTATCTGAAATGTTAATAATCATAGGATATCTCTTGCTATCCATTCCTGTCCATAGCCATTCGAGGCATATTAGTAGATTAAAAATAGAGTTAAGAGAAAGGTAAAAATCTTGGTGACACGTGGAGACAAATGCTTTTCTAAGATACCATAGCCACTTTTGGTTATGGGGCATATGCTTTCTAGTAAGGGTAATGGAAATAAATATTAAGGTAAGGGGGTAAGATTGCAGAAGTGGGTTGTGAGCCCACTGTGATGAGTTCTCTGGATGTTTCTTTCTGACCCGTCACCATCCTGCCTATTCCTACTCATACCTGCAACACCTTGAAGTTCTTTCTTTTCCAATTGACTTCTTACTGTATTCTTAGCAAAGACAAAATATTCCTTGTGTCCCTGAGACATAGTCAGGGTAAATACATTCCACGGAATGTTGCTAAAGAGATATTTTGTAGCTAATTCAAAAGCATAGTGAAATGTATGGCTACAGTTTTTTAAATCTGCCTGTGTATTAGTCTGTTCTCACACTGCTAATAAAGACATACCCGAGGCTGGGTAATTTATAAAGAAAAGAGGTTTAATTGACTCACAGTTCCACAGGCCTGAAAAGACCTCAGGAAACTTACAATCATGGCAGAAGAAGAAACAAACACATCCTTCTTCACATGGTGGCAGGAAAGAGAAGTGCCGAGCAAAAGCGGGAAAGGCCCATTATGAAACCATCAGATCTTGTGAGAACTCACACACTATCACGAGAAGAGTAGCATGGGGGTAACTGCCTCTGTGATTCAATTACCTCCCACCAGGTCTCACCCATGATATGTGGGGATTATGGGAACTATAATTTAAGATGAGATTTGGGTGGGGACACAGCTAAACAATATATGCCTGAGATAAATGACATCTTTGAATTAAAGAAGCATTTTCTCAAAAATCTTTGACGGAATTAATGATTCAGGTAAAAAGCAAAGTGGTTGCTTGTCTGCTTGAGAAAATGGTCAAATGTAGAGTTTATTGGATAAAGGTGAAAAGATGTCTGAGTTTCTCTGATTTAGTACTTTCAATATGGAAGTGACTAAAGAACACAAATAGAGAAAACTGCATTGACCAAAAGTAATTGTTAATTAAACAAAACTCCTATGAAGCTTGTTATGAGCAAAGAAATCAAGCTGTTTTAATCACCTGGCAAGACATTGTAAGAGTTTTCTGATCATATAAAAAGTTTCAATTAAAATAGCATGCTGGAATTCAAGGAACATATCTAATTGAAATGTCTGAGCTATAAATACAGTAAAAATGCTGTTTTAGGGGTAACAGCTTTATTGAGATATAAATCAAATACCCATTTAAAATACACAACCCAGTGGATTTTAGTATATTTGTAGGTGTTTGTAATCTTACCACAGTTAGATTTAGTACATTTTTTTGTCAAATCAAAATTGTTACTACTTCCCAGCCCTCTTTTCTTTCCCCATCCTACACAGCCCTAATCTAATCA
Source organism: Piliocolobus tephrosceles (assembly GCF_002776525.5). Classification (NCBI taxonomy): domain Eukaryota; kingdom Metazoa; phylum Chordata; class Mammalia; order Primates; family Cercopithecidae; genus Piliocolobus; species Piliocolobus tephrosceles. The sequence continues at coordinate 182,010,534 of NC_045435.1, read as the reverse complement.
AAGTACTAATCTACTACTAATACCAGTACTAATCTAGTACTAACAACAGTACTTATCTACTAATCACAGTACTAATATACCTAATCATAGTACTAATCTACTTTTTGTTTCTACAGTTTTCCCTTTTCTGGACACGTTATATGAATGGAATCATATAAATATGTATTTTGTGACTGTTTTCTTTCATTCAGCATAATGTTTTCAAGCGTCATTCATGTAGTAGCATACATCAGTATTGTCATGCAGTGCATAATAATGTTTAGGTCAATGACACACCACATGTATGATGGTGGTCCCATAAGATTATAATAAAGGGGGATTCAAGATGGCTTAGTAGATACAGCTAGTATGTGCCTCTGTCACAGGGAGGAAACAAAATAACAAGTAGATATTCACGCTTTGAATAGAATATCTAAGAGAGAACACTGGGTTCAACAGAAAAGCAATGGAAAGGACCAAAAGCAAAAAAAGAAGGAATTTAGGTAGTCAGCTTGGTCAGGTAGGGCTGGGAGTCAAGATAAGTTCCTGGACTTAAGAAAGAGGTTAGTGAGAGACCCCAGGGCTCCACATTCCCACCACAAACCTTTTAATCCCAGCTAAGGGAGAGCTCTCATCCCACACAGGCCTAAAGACTAACATAGGAAGCTGCCTAGAGATTGCAGAGACATTGCTCCCCACAGGGAACTCAGGCTGAGTCCCACAGTCCTCCACGTTCTGTGAAGTTGCAGTTTGGCACTATTCTGAGAACTAAACCCCCAATAATCTGCATCCTGCCCTGGAGTTAGGACTGCTGCTGCTGCTACTTCCAGGCCAAGTAGGGAGAGAGGAGGCCAGGTACTTTCACAAGCCTCAAGGACAAATGCCTCTGACACTGCTGCAGGCTGCTATGGAACTGAGGCACAAGGAAACTGTGCATCTCATAACTACCTGCCTACCCTACACTGAGAGTGACTCCTCCCTCTCCAGTGGAAGACCTGCAGTGCAGCTGCCACTACCTACACCTGAACATTCTACCAGCAGTCTGGGAAAATTCCTGCCCCTGCTTATCACAGCTAATGTGTGAATGTGCTACAAGGGTGGTAAATAGATGTCTGTCAGCCTGGTCCTGTCCGCCTGGTACTCAAACATGATACTTATGGGACTAGAGATTGCCCCACCCCGTCCACTACCGTTGGCATCTGAATACTCCTCCTGGAGTATGAAGTCAGGCTGAACCAACCTGCCAATACCTCCATAGCTGACACCCACCCACACATGTCACCCACCAGTGGGCCAGGACACTGACTTGCCCAACCTGTTACAGCCACTGCCAACACCAACATGGATCACTTGGATTCCAATGGGTTGCTCCACCGCTGCTGCTACCATCACCCACATCACACTTGTTGCCCAGGGACCCAAGAACACACCCACATGCCTAGACCACTGCTGCCACTACCAGCATCTGAGCAAGCCAACTGGAAGCGAAGAATTGGCCTGCCTGGACCCACTGACACCAGTTCAAGCGAATGTCACCCTGAGGCCCAAGAACAAGCATGCTCAGCCCATTCTTACACCACTGGGGCCCAAAGACTAGCCCACTTGACACCCTAGTCCCCAGCAAAACTCCACAACAGCCTCTACTAATGACTGCATTCTAACCCATCAAGAAAATCAGATACCACTGACACTGTTTACAGCCAAATAAATCACACTGAAATTATGGTACTGCATGCAGCCAAAGTCAAAGTGCTTAGTGTAACCAACAAAATATATGCTTCTTCAGGAAAAAGTCCTTCCCTACAAAAGAAAATTTAAAACATTGGAAGAAACTAGTATTACACCAGATGCACAGATGTCAATGTAAAGACACAGGAAACATGAAAAATTCAGAAAATATAATACCTCCAAAGGAACACAATAATTCTCCAGCAACAGATCCCAATAAAAAATTCACAAAATTCTGGATAAAAAAATTCAAAATACTAATTTTAAAAAAGTTCAGCAAGACACAAGAGAATTCCGAAAAACAATATAGAGAACTCAAAAAACAGGATTCAGGATATAATTAAGAAATTTATCATAGATAGATATTTTTTAAAAGAACCAAACAAAAATTCTGGAACTAAAGAATTCACTGAATGAAATACAAAAATACATTCCAAAACTTCAACAATAGACTAGATCAAGCCAAATAAAAAAATCTAAAAACTTGAAGATAGGTATTTTCAAATAACCCAGTCAGAAAAAAAAAAATTAATAATATAAAAGAAAGAGCAAAGCCTTTTGACATTATAGACAACATAAACCGACAGAATAATCAAATTACCATTGTCCCTGAGGGTGAAGATTAAAAAATTTAGAAAATCTAACAAAATGTTAGATGAAAACTTCCCAAATCTAAGGAAAGACCTAGACATCCAAACACAAGAGGATCAAAGACCTCTAAACAGATATAGTGCAAAAATGTCTTCTCCACAGCACATTATAGTCAAACTATATAAAAGTCAAAGCAAAAGAGAGAATACTAAAAAAAGAGCAAGATAAAAATGTCTTGTCGTCTATAAAGGAATCCCCATCAGACTAAATTGGCCTCTAAGAAGAAACCTGACAGGCCAGGAGAGAAAGGGATGACATATTCAAACTGCTGAAAGAAAATACTGGCACCCAGGGATACTATATGCAGTGAAATTATCCTTCATAAATAAAGGGGAAATGATTTTTTCCTATGTAAGAAAATGCTTAGGGAATTCATCACCACTAGACCAGTACTACAAGAAATGTTCAAGGGAGTCTTAAAGTTAAAAGTGAAAAGATGACGTTTACTGTCATGAAAACACACAAAGTATAAAACTTACTGGTTTTGGTTATAAAAACAAACACACAAATGAGGAAGACAAAGGACTCAAATGGAACTCCTTCAGTAAAACATCAAACTACAATGACAAATATTAAGAGAAAAATAAAGGGAGAAAGAATAAACAAAACAAGCAAAAACAATGAAGAATATAACAGTAATAAAACTTCATGTATCAGTAATAGCCTTGAATGTAAATGAATTAAATTATCCACTTAAAATATACAAACTGTCTGAATAGGTAAAACAACATGATCAAACTCTACAATGCCTACAAGAAACATAGTTTACCTGCAGAGAAATATGTAGTCGTAAGAAAAGGAATGGAAAAAATATTCTACGCATACAGAAACCAGAAATGAGCAGGAGCTACTATACTTATATCAGATAAAATAGATTTTAAGTCAAAACAGTAACAAAAAACAGAAAAAACCATATAATAAGGTATCAATCCAGCAAGAAGATATAATGATTCTAAATGTGTTTGCACCAAACACTGGAGTACCCATATTCATAAGAAAACATTACTAGATATAAAGAGAAAGATAGACTCCAGTATAAAAATAGAGAGGGGAGGACTTTAAAACCCCTCTCAGCATTAGACAGATTATCTAGAAAAAAATAAACAAAGAAATATTGAATTAAAATTCTAGAGCAAATGGACCGAACAGATATTACAGAACATTTTATAGAACAACTTCAGAATATACAGTCTGCTCATCAGCGCAGGGAGCATTCTCCAGAATAGACCATATATTATGCCACAAAATAAGTCTCAACAAATTTTAAGAAGTCAAAATCATATCAAGTAGCTCCTCAAAACACAATGGAATAAAACTAGAAATAAATACTAAGAGGGAGTATTTGGAAACTATAAAAATACATGGAAATTAAACAATATGCTTCTAAACAATAAGCCAATGAAGACATTAAGATAGAAATCAAAAAATATCTTAAAACAAATGAAAATGGAAACACAACATACCAAAACCTGTAGAATATGGCAAAAGCAGTGCTAAGAGGGAAGTTTATAGCAATGAATGCCTATCAAACAGTAGAAATCAAAACAGTAGAAATATTTCAAACAAACAATCTAAGATGTATCTCAAAGTACTAGAAAAGCAAAGGCGAACCAAAGCTGTAAATTACCTGAAAGAAAGACAATAAGAAAGATCAGAGTAGAGCTAAATGATATAGAGACTAAAAAAGCAACACAGAGGATGAACAAAACAAAAAGTTAGCTCTTTGAAAGAACAAACAAAAAATTGATAAACTGTTAGCTAGAGTAATGAAGAAAAGAAAAAGAGGAACTCAATTCAGATTAGAAATGAAACAGGAGACATTACAACTGATACCACAGAAATACAAAAGGACACCAGAGACTATTATGAACAAGTGTATGCTAACAAACTGGAAAACCTAGAAGAAAAGATTAAATTTCCAGAAACTAAACCAATATTGACTAGGAAGAAATAGAAAACCTGAAGAGACCAATAAAGAATATCAACACCGAATCAGTAATAAAAAGTCTCTCATAAAAAGAAAATCCCAGGCCTGAATGTATGCACAGTCAAATTCCATGAACCATATAAATAACTATTACCAATCCTCCTGAAACTATTCCAAAAAACTGAAGAGGAGGGGACTCCCCCTAACTCATTCTATGAGGTCAACACTATCTTGACACAAAAACCAAATAAGGGCATGACATGAAAAAAGAAAATGGCGAGACAATATCCCTGATGAACATCGATGCCAAAGTCCGCAACAAAATCCTAGCAAACTAAATCCTGCAGCACATCAAAAAGCTAACATACTATGACCAAAGGGGATTTACACCATGGATTCAAGGATGGTTCAATATATGCAAATCAATAAATGTGATACATTACATCAACAGAATGAAGAACAAAAACCATATGATCATCTTAATAGATGTGTAGAAAGCATTTAATAAAACTCAACATTCCTTAATGATTAAAAAAACCCACTCTTGCCAGTTAGAATGGTGATAGTTAAAAAGTCAGGAAACAACATGCTGGAGAGGATGTGGAAAAATAGGAGAAATAGGAATGCTTTTACACTGTTGGTGGGAGTTCAACCATTGTAGAAGACAGTGTGGCGATTCCTCAAGGATCCAGAACCAGAAATACCATTTGACCCAGCAATCCCATTACTGGGTAAATACCAAAAGGATTATAAATCATTCCACTATAAAGACACATGCACACGTATGTTTATTGCAGCACCCTTCACAACAGTAAAGACTTGGAACCAACCCAAATTTTCCTCAATAATAGACTGGATAAAGAAAATATGGCACATATACACCATGGAACTCTATGCAGTTATAAAAAAAGGATGAGTTTATGTCCTTTGCAGGGACATGCATGATGCTGGAAACCATCATTCTCAGCAAACTATCACAAGAACAGAAAACCAAACACCACATAGTCTCACTCATAAGTGGGAGTCGAACAATGAGAACATATGGACATAGGGATGGGAACATCACACACTGGGGCCTATCGGGGGTGGGGGACTGGGGTAGTGATAACATTAGGAGAAATATCTAATGTAGATGGGGGGTTGATAGGTGCAGCAAACCACCATGGCACGTATGTACCTATGTAACAAACCTGCACGTTCTTCACATGTACCCCAGAACTTAAAGTATAATAATAAAAAAAGCACTCTCCAAACTAGGAATAGAAGAAACTTACCTCAAAATAATAAACACCATACATGTCAAATCCACAGATAACATCAACTGAATAGAGAAAAGCTGAAAGCTCTTTCTCTAAGATCTGGAACAAGACAATAATGCTTGCTTTTACCATGCCTGTTCAAAATATCTGGAAGTCCTAGCCAGAACAATCAGACAAGAAGAAGACATAAAAGGCATTCATATTGGAAAAGAGGATGCAAAATTATCTCTGTCTGCAGATGATATGATCTTATATCGAGAAAAACATAAAGACTCCATCAAAATCTCCTAGATCTGATAAATTCAGGTAACAGGTAGGATATGAAATCCACACATAAAAATCAGCAGTGTTTCTATACTTCAATAATGAGACGACTGAGAAAGAAATCAAGAATGCAATTTCATTTATAGTAGCTAACAACAATACTAATGAATAAATTTAACCAAGAAGAAATATCTCTATGAGAGAAACTATAAAACATTGATGAGTTTTTTAAATTTTTATTTTTAAATTGTTTGCTACATGGTCATATCTAAATTTGTTTATGAATCTAAAGTCTCAACTGAGCTAATTTCAAATATTGGTTTCTTCTCACTGAAGCCCTAACCCCACCCTCCTTACTTTTTTAAGTGTGGTATATACATCTTTTATGTCTATTGAGTAAATTACATATCACTGAATACTCCTAGGTGTACACTTAAATGAACCTTGTCTTTTTTCCTGTTAGTCCGTCTTTTGTCAGTTAATTTGCAGGCCCCCACTACTGGATCCAAGATGGAAAAGGAAAAGTTGTTCTCCCAACATGGGATCTCTGTGACAATGTGATAAAATGAAAACAGAGATGTGACGTTTACTATTAATTATCTGAGAAAAAAAGGAATACAAATATACATGTATATTTTCTTGTATAAAATGTGGAAGGATAAAACATAAAAAACTAAGCAATACAATGATTTCCTATGGGTAAGAGAGAAAATAGGTTGAATGGGCTAGCAATATAAGTTAAATTACATTGCATAAAACTCATTTTCCATTTTAAACCTTGAACAACATACTTACATAATTCTAAACAAAAACTAAGTAAGAGTCTAATCTTTATGTGTTGAATAAACTGTAACAAACGAACTATTTATTTCAATTGGTTGTTATAACCACAGAGAGACAAACTTTAAAACACAGTAATTTGCTTGAACATTTCTTTCTTTTTTAGGTGGAGTCTCACTCTGTCGCCCAGGCTGGAGTACAGTGACATGATCTGGGTTCACTACAACCTTCACTTCCCAGGTCCAAGTGATTCTCCTGTCTCAGTCCCCCGAGTAGCTGGGATTACAGGCACACACCACCATGCCTGGCTAATTTTTTTTGTATTTTTGGTAGAGACAGGGTTTCACCATGTTGGCCAGGCTTGTCTCAAACTCCTGACCTAAGGTGATCTGCCCACCTCAGCCTCCCAAAGTGCTGGGATTACAGGCGTGAGTCACCGCGCCCGGTCTGCTTGAGCATTTCTAATGGGATATATAATATACCTTATTGAGGAGGAAAACCTTTTGTTCTGCCCTCTTATATTAAATAATTAGGGGTTTGTGAATTAAAGTGACAAAAGACAGATGATCAAGAAAAAGAATTAATCATACATGAAGAGTTCACAAAACCTAACTAAAGGAGGCAGTTAGAACTTGGGGCTCATATACCATCTTAATAGAGGAAGAAGGGAGGACCAAGGTGCCTAAAGGAAATCAATGACTTCTTAATAAAGAGAGCGGGGAAGAGGCTGAGCACGGTGGCTCAGGCTTGTAATCCCAGCACTTTGGGAGGCCGAGGCACGTGGATCACTTGAGGTCAGGAATTTGAGACTAGCCTGACCAACATGGCGAAAGCCTATCGCTACTAAAAATACAAAGATTAGCCAGGCGTGGTGGCATGAGCCTGTAATCCCAGCTACTCCTGAGGCTGAGGCAGGGAGAATTACTTGAACCTGGGAGGTGGAGGTTGCAGTGAGCCGAGATCACACGACTGCACTCCAGCTGGGAAGACAGTGAGACTCCATCTAAAAAAAAAGAGGGGGTGGGAAGAGAGGGTATTTATGGAAAAATGACTGTAGGACAGATAAATAAGTCCTTAGTAGAAAAGATAAATGGGTCCTTAGGAGAATAGGTGGGAAATGTGATAGTTTTGTTACAGTCTAAGTTTTAAGTGTGATGTTTACTTCTAGCCTCTGACTTCTAGTCTCCAATGAAAGAATCAATATTCTCTGGTTGCTCCTGGAAAGGGATTTATGATGATAGTAGAGCTTTTGAGCATTTGTTTTTTCTGAGTCTGTGACTTGAGGCAGATAAGGGAGTTAAAGGGAGGAGCCCATTCTCAAATGTCTTCTCCTCCAAACAACTTTTATGCTACAGTGACATAGTCTGGACTTATTCAACCCAACTGAAAATAAAACTGCCACTAAAATGCATTGCTTTTGGCAATCAATTGTTAGTGCAAAAGTTGATATTGTTAGCCTCAAAATGGCTAATCTAAGAGTTATTGGCCTTGAAAAGGAGGGTAGAGAAAGAGATAGGGGTAGAAAGTTTATTCAAAGGGATAATATCAGAGAACTTCCTAAATCTAGAGAAAGATATCAACATTTGAGTACAAGAAGGTTATAGAACACCAAACAGATTAAATCCAAAGAAGACTACCTCAAGGCATTTAATAATTAAACTCCCACATGTCAAGGATAAAGAAAGGATCCTAAAAGCAGCAAAAACAAAAGAAACATGTAACATACAATGGAGCTCCAATTCATCTGGCAGCACACTTTTCAGTGGAAACCTTGCAAGTCAGGAGAGAGTGGCATGGCATGTTTAACTTCTGAAGGAAAAAATCTTTTACCCAAGAATAGTATATCTGATAAAAAAAAAAAAAAAAAAAAAAAAAAAAACACTTTAAGCATGAAGGAGAAATAAAGATCTTCCCAGATAAAGCAAAGTTGGGAGGTTTCATCAATACTAGACTTGTCCTACAAGAAATGCTAAAAGGAGTTCTTCAGTCTAAGAGAAAAAGATGTTAATGAGCAGGAAGAAGTCATATAAAGGTACACAATTCACTGTTAATAGTGAGCACACAAAAAACACAGAATATTATAGCACTGCAATTATGGTGTGTAAAGAACTCTTTACTTAAGAGGAAGACCAAATTATAAACCAAAGAAAAATTATAACTACAACTCGTAAAGACATAGACAGCAAAATAAAATATAATGAGAAACAACAAGAAGTTAAACAACAGAGGAACAAAGTTAAATTGTAGAGTTTTTATTAGTTTTCATTTTGCATGTGTGTTTATGCAATCAGTGTTAAGTTGTCATCAGTTTAAAATAATGAGTTATTTGAGATAGTATTTGCAAGCCTCACTAAAACCTCAAATCAAAAAACATACAGTGGGTACACAAAAAATAAAAAGCAAGAAAGTAAAGCATACCACCAGAGAAAATCACCTTCACTAAAACGAAGAAAGGAAGAAAGAAATAAAAGACCACAAAAATAATCAGAAAACACAGAACAAAATGGTGATGTACAGTAACACTGAAGGCAAATAGATTAAATTCTCTGGTCAAAAGACACGAAAGTGGCTGAATGGATGAAAAAACAAGACCCAATGAACAGACCAATAACAAATAATGAGATCGAAGTCATAATAAAAAATCTCCCAGTAAAGAAAAGTCCAAGATCCATGGCTTCAGCGCTGAATTCTACCAAACATTTAAAGAACTGATGTCAATCCCACTCAAACTGTTCCAAAAAATAGAGGATGGAACACTCCCAAGCTTACTCTAAAGACCAGTATCACCCTGATACCAAAACCAAACAAAGATACAGAAAATGAAGAAAACTGCAGACTGGTGTCTCTGATGAGTATTCATGCAAAAGCCCTCAACAAAATACTGGGAAACAAAATTCAAGAATACATTAAAGATTATTCATCATGACCAAGTGGGATTTATTCCAGTGAGGCAAGTATGGTTATTTTGTTGCAAATGAGGTTTGCCCTTATGAAGAAAAAGACATACTGGAAAATTATTGAGTGCGATTTAGTAAATAAAAATATCACTATGAATCCCTTTTCTTCTTACATATACATATTTCTTAGATTTACGCACTGAAACAGTGACAACCCCAGCTGAAAGCAGTTCTGGGGCATGACATACACAGATACATTCAGATCATCTTTTCATAGTAGATAAAAAGGAAGCTTTCAAAGACTCAAAAGGTCTCAAAAATCATGGCATGTAAATCACTTATATATAGTATGAAAAAATTTAAAAAAACTATTAAAAACAACAACAATAAAAACTTGTTAATGAATACATAATGTAAAAAGACATACATTCTCACATCAAAAATTCAAAACATGGGGATGAAAAATGGAAGAAAATACAGAGTAAAAATGTAATTTTTTTTTGTTTTGGTAATTTCAGCAAACAAACTTAGTTGTTATCAGTTTAATATAACCTGTTAGAACTATAATATGTTTTGTTTTATAACCAGAAAACAGAAACTTGCAATAGATGCACTAAAAATGAAAAGCAAGGAATGAAAACATATTACTACAGAAAATCATACAACCATGAAGGAAGATAGTAAAAGTGGAGAAAAGGAAGAATGAATCTACAAGCAAGTAGAAAGCAATGAACAAAATGGAAGTAATATGTCCTTACTTATTAATAAATACCCTGAATGTAAATGGACTAAATCCTTCAAGTAAAATACATAGAGTGTCTGGATGGATAAGAAAACAAAAATTAGTTATATGCTACCTACCAATAGACTCAATTTTCCCTATAAGGACACACATAGACTGAAAGTAAGGGATTGAAAAATGATATTCCATGCAGGTGGAAATTGAGGAGTATCTATACCTATACCAGATAAAATAGACTTTAAAGCAAAACTCATAAAAAGAGACAAAAAATACATTATATAATAATAAAGGGGTCAATACAACTAGAGGATATAGTAGTTATAAATGTATTTATGCACTCAACATTGGAGCACCAAAATGTATAAAGCAAATATTGATAAACCTAAAGAGATAAATAGACTGCAATACAATAATGGTAGAAGACTTCAACACCTTACTCTCAGCAATGAACACATCATGCAAATAGAAAATCAACAAACAGGGAAGTTAAACTGTACTCTAGATCAATGGACCTTAAAAACATTTACAGAATGTTTCATATGATACTTGAGGGAAACACATATTTCTCAAAAGCACATAGAACATTCTCCAGGACATGTCATATTTTAGACATTAAAAAAACTCAGCAAATTTAAATCAAAATCATGTCAAGTATCTTTTCTGACCCCAATGGAATAAAACTAGAAATCAGTAACAGAATAAAGTTTGGAAAATGCACAAATACATGGATGTTAAACAACATGCTCCTGAATAACCAAAGGATAAATGAAGAAATCAAAATGGTTTACAAAAATTATTGAGACAAATAAAAATGGAAACACAACATACCAAAACCTATGTGATTCAGCAGAGCTCTATAAGGAAATTTTGTGTTAGTAAATTCCTACATCAGTAAAGTAGAAAAATCTTAAATAAACAACCTAATGTTACACCTTAGAAAAACCTAGAAAAGCGAGAGATGAACTAAACCAATATTAGTAGAGGAAAAAAAATAAAAATCAGAGCAGGCATAAACAAAAGAGACTTACAAAACTACAAAAGATCAGTATTAATAATGAAATAAACAGTTGAGCTTTTTGTGAAAAGATAAAAAGGACAAACCTTTTGCAAGACTAAGTAAAGAAAAGAGAGAGAGGATGCAAATTAACAGAATCAGAGATAAAAAGAAAAACATTACAAATGATACCAAACAACTTCAAAAGATAATAAGGGACAGCTCTGAACAATTATATGCCAAAAAAACTGGAAAAACTTAGAGGAAATGAACAAATTCCTGAACACCTACAGCTTACAAAATTGCATCATGAAGAAATAGAAAACCTAAACAGACCAATAATCAGAAACAAGTTTGAATCAGTAATAAAAACGCCCATAAAAAAGGCAAAAACCCACAGACCGATGGCTTCACTGCTGACTTCCACCAAACACTTAAAGAACGAATACCAATTTTTCTCAACCTCTTCCAAAATATTAAAGAGGAAGGATGTCTTGGTCCATTTTCTGTTACTTTTAACAAAATGCCTGAAACTGGGTAATTTATAAAGAGAATTTTTTTACTTTTCTCTTTTTCTTTTTTTTTTTCTTTTTGAGACAGACTCTCACTCTGTCACCCAGGCTGGAGTGCTGTGGTGCGATCTCAGCTTGTTGTGACCCCCACCTCCCAGGTTCAAGTGATTCTCCTGCGTCAGTCTTCTAAGTAGCTGGGATTACAGGTGCATGCAACCATGCCTGGTTAATTTTTGTATTTTTAGTAGAGATGGGGTTTCCCCATGTTGGCCAGGCTGGTCTCAAACTCCTGACATCAGGTGATCCACCCACCTCAGCCTCCCAAAGTGCTGGGATTACAGGGGTGAGCCACTGTGCCCCACTTGATAAATTTATTTCTTACATTTATGGAGGCTGAGAAGTACAAGGTCAAAGGCTTCATCTGATGAGGGGCTTTTGGCTGGTGGAGACCCTCTGTAAAGTCCAGAGGAGGTGCAGAGTATCACATGGTGAGGGGACTGAATGTGCTGGCTCAGGACTCTTTTTCTTCTCATAAAGTCTTATTCCCAGAGTAACCCACTTATCCATTAACCCATTAATCCATTAATCCATTATTGGATTAATCCCTTCATGAGGGGAGAGCACTCATTACCCAGTCTACTCTTAAAGGCCGACCTCTCAGTGTTGCCACATTGGGAATTAAGTTTTAACATGAGATTTGGAGGCAACAAATATGCAACCTTTAGCAAGAAATTTCTTCCAAACTCATTCTTTTAGGCCAGCATTACCCTGACAGTAAAACCAGACAAGGACATGACAAGAAAGGAAAACCACATGCCAATCAATATCTCTGATGGACACACATGCAAAGATCCTCAACAAAACACAATCAAATAAAATTCAACAATGCATTTAAAAAAATCACTGTAATCACATGGGATTCACCCCAGGAATTCAAGGATGGTTCACTACACACAAATCAATAAACATGATACATCACATTGAAAGAATTAAGGATAAAACAACATGATCATTTCAATAGACATGGAAAAATATTTGATAGAATTCAGCATGTCTTCATAGTAAAAACTCTCAGCAAATTAGGTAAAGATGAAACACACCTCAACATAATGTTAACAAAAAATAACAAGGTCTTATTTGGAGAGGAGACTTTATTTCATATAAAAGGTTATAGCTTGCAAGGTGATCATCCTGTAGGATGGGAAGCATAGCCTTAGGCAAAGACAACAGATAAGTACTTCAAAGGAGGAAAGCTGAGACAGAAATTTATGCTTGATTTGTTGGTTAGGTATACATATTCAACAGGTAACAGGATAAGCTATGATTATTCATGAAGGTGGTTCTAAAACATGTACTAAACAAACGTGCATGTTACAACATATGATCCATTTTCACCTAGGAGTGGAGACTTAACAGTTAGAGGTATTAAATTTAGGCTCTATACATCAAAAGGTGAAGCAGGGACATGAAGGCGTTCAAATGCACAGCCTCTGTAAACCAGCCAGAACTAGTCCATGTCAGTGGTCTTCTTATCTACAGAAAATTACTGAAATCAGTCTCTTACCCAATCAAGTCTGTAGTTGTGGCCTGTGGACTAGAGGGTCAGTTAGCATCTGAAATTGAGCTGTAAATTGTTTAAATATTGCTTATATCAAGGCTAGTGCTTATTTAGCTGCTAGAGAAAAAGAAAAACCTTGTGGCAGTTAGAACATAGTTTATTCTTCAAGTGTAAGGCTGCATGACTTAACCCTTGCCTGGCATAGCATTAAGTGTTTTTACAGTTTGTTATCTTCTTACCACAAAGAGTCTATTCTGGTCAGTCTTATAATCTCTATTTTAACATTAATACTGGTCAGTTTTTGTCTAAACCATAAAACGGCATGAGTATAACAAGGCCTATCCAACCTCCTATCTTATCATGACCAGAAACTCAGTTTTTAAAGTTTCTCTGGGGTACCCTTGGCCAAAAGAAGGTCCATTCAGTTGGCTGAGGGGCCTGACATTTTAATTTTGGTTTATGTATTAAATGTCATACAAGATAAACCCACAACTAACATCATAATGAACAGGGAAAAACTGAAAACTTTACGTGTAAGACCTGGGTCAGGACAAGGACGCCCATATTTACCACTTGTATTAAACATAGTACTGGAAATTCTAGTCAGAGAAATTGGGCAAGAGAAAGAAATAAAGAGTATGTAAATTGAAAAGGAGGAGGTTGAATTGTCCCTGTTTGCAAATGACATAATTGTATATATTAAAAAACCCTAAAGATGCCACCAAAAAAACTATCAGAACTGATAAACCAATTCAATAAAGATGTAGCATACAAATCAACATACAAAAGTCAGTAGTGTTTTATATTCTAATAGTGAATGATCTGAAAAAGAAATCAAGAAGACAATGTCATTTATAATAGCTAAAAAAAAAAAAAGAAAGAAATTGTACCAACGAGGTGAAAGATCTCTATGATAAAAGTTATAAAACACTAATGGAAGAAACTGAAGAGGACACAAATAAATGGAAAGATATCCCATGGGCATGAATGGAAAGATTTAATATTAATAAAATGTCCACACTCCCCAATTTAATCTATAGATTCAATGAAATTATTTTAGTATGCCAATGACATTCTTCACAAAAATAGAAAAAAAGACAATTCTAAAATGTCTGTGGAAACACAAAAAATTCCTGAATAGCCAAAGCAATCCTGAGTACACAGAACAATGCTGGAGGCATCACATTATTTGACTTCAAAATATACTCCTGAGTTGTAATAACTAAAACAGCATGGTGTTGTCACGAAAACAGACACAGATTAATGAAACTAAATAATGAACCTAGAAATAAACCCATACGTCTACAGTTAACTGATTTTCAACAAAGGCACCAAGAACACACATTGGGGAAGGGATACTTTCTTCAATTAATGATGCTGGAAAATCAAAACCACAATGAGATACGATCTCATCCTAGTTAGAATGGCTATTGCCCAAAAGACAAAAAATAACAAATTATGGCCAGCATGTGGAGAAAGGGGAACTCTTGTACACTGTTGATGAGAATGTAAATTAGTACAATCATTAAGGTGAACAATATGAGGGTTCCTCAAAAAATTAAAAATAGAACTGCCGTATGATCCGGCAATCCTATTGGTGGGTATATACCCAAAAGAAATGAAATGAGTATGTTGATGTCTGTACTCCCCTGTCTATTTCAACATCCAAAATATGGAATCAATCTAAGTATCCATCAATGAACAAATGAAACAAAAATGTACATATACACAATGGAATACTATTTAGCCATAACAAAGAATGAAATCCTGTCATTTGCAACAACATGGATGAACCAAGAGGACATTTTTAAGTGAAAGAAGCCAGGCACAGGAGGTCAAATACGACATTATCTCACTTACATATGGGATCTAAAAAAGGTGGATCTCATAGAAGGCGAGTAGAATCATGGTTACCAGAGACTAGGGAAAGTAGAGAACATGGGACGCGGTTAATGAGTACTCTGTCACAGTTAGATCAGAGGAGTAAGTTCTAGTGTTCTTTGCACAGAATTGTGATATAGTTAACAATAATGTATATTTCAAAATAGCTAGAAGATTTTGAATGTTCTGACCACAAAGAAATAAATGTTTTAGATGGTAAATATGTTAATTACCTTGATTAGATCATTACACAATGTAAACATTACACACTGGAAACATCACATTGTACTCCATAAATATGTGCAATTATTATGTTTAGTTAAGATTGTATATAAACTTTATAAATAATTTTATATAAATCTATATAAAGAAATCACAAGATGAGAATCAGTGATCAAAGATAAGGAATAAGAACTATGACTGCAATAGTTTGAAACTCACCAAAAACTTTTAAATCTCTGAATTCATAATGAAATTTCACAAGTAAAATATCATTGACTAATTTTAGAAGATGCTAGGAAACATGTGAAAAATTCATAAATAAAAAGAAAGAATTAACATTAGTTTTGCCTCTTCTTTTTAAACTATGCATCTGGGTGGTCAAATAGCTTATGAGGGAAAGTTCTTAAAGATGGGATCCAGCTAATGCATGAAGAGAGAATGATAGAATATCAACATTTAGCAATCCATAATGAACAAGGATTCCTAGAACAAAAGTGCTAACATGTCCTAATGAAAATACGTATCACCAATAAAGAAGTTTTGCCAAAAAAAACCAAACACATTTCTGATGAAAATTCTAAACTAAACACCAATTTTCAAATAAAATATTACATGACACTAGAGGGGTGCAACCAGCAAAATCCTGACCATAGTATATTTCAAAGCGCATCAAGCTGGCTTCCTCAATGAATGCATTGACAGAAAGAAAAGAAAGAGAAAAAGATGAAAGAAACTACAGATTTAAAAGACTTCGGAAATAACCAATCACAATGCATGACATGATTCAGATAAGCAAAAGCAAACTGTTCTAATTAATTAATTAGGCAATTATAGAAATTTAAACACTGACTGGATATTTGATTGTACTGAGAATTTTTTGTGTTGTGGCTTTTGTGTTTTGAGAAACAATAACTGAAATGACAAAACTAATTTGCAATTTTTCATGACAAGAACAGCACCCTAAACTGGAAACAGGATTGGCTCTGGGTCCCATTGTTAGAGTTATTAAATTTCCTCTCTAGGTCTTAATGTCTTTAAGTTTCTGCTTACTTGTCTGTATCCGTCTTTTCATACATATCATTGCTGTTAAATAGACTGCATTATTATGACAGCCCTTTGCAAAGTAATATCGTTTTAAATGTAAAAAAAAAAAAAATCATTTTACTTAGGAAAAGGCAACATGTTTCTATCCACATGTTATGTTTTTTTGAAACATTGTTCATCTTTCTATGACTTGCTATGGACATCCAGATCAACAGCTTTTTAGGGGAGAAAAAAAGGTGAGAAACACTCTATTCCAGGGCACAATTTTAACTAAAATAAATATAGCATTGATTGTTATAGAATAATATAGTAAGCACTTAAGGGAGAATTTGTTACTAACAAGAACTCAGAATCACAGGGTAGATTTAGCTTAATAATGTTAATGTATTCTTGTCTGCTGAGGTTTCTATAAATAACACACACCCGGCACAAGGCACATCCTTCATGATTAGCTTCTCCCTCTTGACTGACTTCATCAATTGGTGCCATCAGACTCTTGAAAGTCATTGCTACTGATTAAGAGAAATGAGCTGTTTCTCTCTCAGAAGGCTCATTGAACTGGCAATAAGGCAGGAGAAGCAGATTTCTCCCTGGCTCCTGGGTGTCTGCAGGAGCAGGTGGGTACTCCTCATGAGATTAACAGAGACCTGGAATCCCCAGTTTGTAATGGAGACACAGCTGCTACTTGAAGCTTCTGGGAAGGAAGTTAGCCCTTTAGAAGCCATTCGCTGGTCCCTTTGTGTATATGTGTGTGTTTGTATGTGTGCCTACATGGGCACATTCTGTATATGAGGAGGTGATGGTTGCTCAAGCTCCAAAATCATATAATGATCTTATACCCCAGGCTTTTGCTTAACTTCCCACATCCCTCTAGTGCAGTTGAAAATGTGCAGCCTGAAGTAATCTGAGCCAGTCAAGGGAAGGTGAAAGATAGTGTTAACTAAAAGCTTCTAATCAGAGTAGGGAGATGGAAACAGATTTCCAGATTCATGGACTACATTATCCAGAAAACAGGTTAAGATTGCTTCAACTAAATTGATGCTGGTTTTTGAAGTGGGCCAAGAACTATTTCTACAGTCTACTCTGTTCTGCATTTAGGCAGAGCCAATAATTCAAAGAAATAAAAACACAGGAAATGAAGTAAGAGAGAGGATGGAAGGGGGTACATTACAGAAGGGAGGGCCCACCCTCACTGCTTTGGAATGATTCCATGGCAAATTTAATTATGCTTCATTTAGCACATTTGCAAGATAATATTTTTATACTGGAAGCTCTGAGTATTACTTACATGAGGAAAAAAATCTGTTATGGTAATTTCTATCTAACTACTTGTTATTAATAAAAGGAAGAATAGAAAGAGGTAGAGGAAGAAAAGAAGTTAAAAAAAAAGGAGGAAGTGCAGGGGCTATAGCTTCTGGGTTCTACATTTTCTAGGAAAACATAAAAGAAGTTTCTGGTCTGAGACATTTGCTTATTTTTTTTGTAATCTATAACTGATTTGGGTCCCTACTTTCTGCTGTGGGAATGGTTTCTGTATATAGAGTTGAATTATTAATGAGAATTTCACACTTCTAATGAGCACCTGCTGTCTTCTTTGGGTCAGTACATTTTTATCATTTTTAAAGTCACATTAATCACACATGCTGGATTACTATCTAGTATGATACATTGCTTTAAAAAAAAAAAAACAAAATGTAATTTGAACTAATTTTAGACTTACAGAAAATTTGTAACAACAGTACAGAGAGTTCCCAGATATTTCTTATTCAGCTTCCCCTAATGTTAACATCTTGTATAACTAGACTAAAATTTGCAAATCCTGGACATTAGCTTTTATACAATACTATTAATGAAATTATAGGGTTTCACTTGAATAAAACTTAAGAAATAGTAAAAAATATAATATTCCACATTTAAAAAATAATATAAATAGCAACAACAGATAGAAGTTTTTGAAAATTGGAAGGCAGATCATAACAAATTATGCAGAGTAAATCATAGATAAAAGCAAAGATAAACATATAGATTAGAGGTTATAATGTTGTGCTTCAATAACAACTATATACTTAGGTCTCCCCTAACCCATTTCCTGGTATACAACTCCTAAAACCTTTGGAATCTCTGAAATGATGTGTCTTTTGTATGCTAACGAAATGACCAGATGGTTGAGGGCCCTGGGATAAGCTCAGAATTGATAATGATTTTCAGGGGACAAACATATAATTAGCAGGAATGGAACTTTCAAACCCTCAACCATTTTCCAACCTCCTCTACCATTTTCCAACCTCCAGGGAGGGAAGACAGGCTGGAGATTGAGCTGTTTACTAATAGCCAGTGATTTAATCAACCATGCTTGTTTAGAATGAAGCCTCCCAAAACACCAAAAGGGTTCAGGCACAGTGGCTCATACCTGTAATCTCAGCAATTTGGGAGGCTGACATGGGGCTAATGATTGAGCCCAGAGTTTGAGACGAGCCTGTACAACAGGCAAAAATACATCTCTACAAAAAATACAAAAATTAGCCAGGTGTGGTGGTATGCACCTGTGGTCCCAGTTACTTGGGAGAATTGCTTGAGACCAGAAGATTTTGCCTGCAGTGAGCTATGATTGTGCCACTACACTGCAGCCTGGACAATAGAGCAAGACCTTATCTCAGAAAACAAAACAACACAACCAAACCCAGAAGGATGGAGTTTGAAGAGTTTTTGGATTCCTGAACATGCAGAAGTGCTGAGAGGGTGGTGTACCTGGAGAGCGCATGGAAACTCCAAGCTCCCCTCCACATTACTTGTTCTATGCATCTCTTCCATCTGGCTGTTCCTGAGTTGCATCCTTTTATAATAATTGGGTGAATGTAAATAAAGTGTTTCCCTGAGTTCTGTGTGTCATTCTAGCAAAACATGGAACCTGAGGGGGAGTTGAAGGAATCTGTAATTTGTAGTCAAGTCAGACAGAGTGTGGGTAGCCTGGAAACCTATTTACTTGTGATTGTCATCTGTCGTGCAGCAGTCCTGTGGGACTGAGCCCTTAACCTGTGGGGTCTGGGTCTGTGCTAACTTTGGTTAATATTAGAACTGAATTAAATTTTAGTACACCTAGCTATTGGAGAATTGCTTGGTGCGGAACACGCTCTCTGCCCCTGCCACAGTTTGATGACACCCCTATTTCATATTTAGTGACTGATTTCTCAATAGTCACTACAAAAATCAGAAAACAGAAAGGCTATTTTAAAAATCCTGAAATAAAATAACTGCCACCTAGAATTTTATATCCAGAGAAAATATACTGAATGAAAGTCAAATATAAACATGTACAATAAACAAAGACTGAGGAAAGAGTCTTACAAAAGATAATTCTGAAGAATTCATTTCAAGTAGAAAAAAAAATGAACACAAATGTGAGGCCTGAAAAGCCAAAGGAATTAAAAACAGAAAATGGGACATATGGGGGCTAACATAAATGAACCAAAATTGTACAAAATTGTAAAACTAGTGTCTAGTGGGGATCGGAATTTTACCATAGGTGGCCAGTCAGGAGTGAGCAAGGCAGGAGAGTGCATCCTTCCCTCAACTCAGGAATGTCAGGTAACCATCAGGCGATGGTCGGGCAGTTGTTAACTCCGTTTCTCTAACATAATAATTAGTTACAGCTGGGATCAGGAAAAGATAGTCTCTCACTAGATAGAAAAGTCAGAAACTGGTTATCAGCAGCTTCCCAAAAAGATCTCAGGAGTTCAGCGAGTGGGCTCAAGCATGCGCACTAAGAGGCAACATAGCGGATGAGCTTCCTTCAGAACACTAGACTGGTGAGGGAAAAGCACCTCAAGTGAGCATGCGCACAGCTCCAGTAAACACACCGTGCCTGCTTCCCTCCCAAATGCCAGCAGGCCACTGAGCACGTGGACAGCCCACCCCAAGGGAAGAATCATAGGAAAAGTAACACAAGACCCCAGAAACATGCCAACGTATAAAACCCCACGTACACTTGCTCTCTCAAGTTAGCCACTTGGCCCTCTTCCAAGTATACTTTCCTTCCTTTCATTCCTGCACTAAAGCTTGTTAATAAACTTCCACTCCTGCTCAAAAACATGCCCCAGTCTCTCCTTCTGCCTTATACCCTTCAGTCAAATTCTATCTTCCGAGGAGGCAAGAATTGAGGTTGCTGCAGACCCTTATGGATTCACTGGCAGTAACAGCAAGTAAAAAAATACGTTAGACTAAAATTCCCATGGGGGAAAAAATGAGTTGGAAGGTGAGTAAATGGTGTTTACATTTTAACTTTTTAAATTTTATTTTATTGACAGGATGATAAGGTTTGATTCTCTTTAGATTTTGGATTCCCCATTTCACTTCATACATTAGAAGTAATTCCAGGTCAATGAAAGACAAACATTAAAGGCCTTAACAAACCTTAGTAGCATTGGGATGTGGTAGGATTTTTTAAAAAACTACACATTGAAACCACCAACCATGAATAGAGAGTGTCAAATTTAACGATACAACATTTGATATATTTTTCCAAATATAAAGCCACAAAGTGAGAAACGGCATTTGTCACACATATTATTACTGACAAAGGACAAATATCTGGAATATCTATAAAATTGCTATAGATAAGTGATGAAAAGCCAGGTCATAAAAATTTTTAAAAATGTTAAAAAAAAAAAAAAAAAAACTTGAAGAGACACTTCAACAAAGAGGAAATCTAAATTTTAAGAAACGAAAGGTGTCCAAGTGAATGTATAGGCAGTGAAATACAAATTGAAATCACAGTGGAATACCATTATACACCTACCCCTACCAGAATATCTAATGTTAGCAAAAACTGAAGATTCCCTGGGTTGGTGAAAATGTGGAACAACTAGAACTGGCATATAGCATAAATTCATACCTCTACTTTGGAAATTTGCTTGTCAATGTTTATATCTGTACACTTGATTACCTAATATTTCCATTGTTAGATATGTACCAACAGAAATGTGTACATATGTCATCAAGAAACATGTCAAGAATGTTCACAGCAGTTTTATTTGAAATAGGCAAAAATAGGAAAAAAACAAATATTTATAAATAGGAAAATTAATGTATTGTGGTATATTTGTAAAATGAAATTCTCTACAATGAAAATCAAAATTTTGTTCTGTTCAATGACATGAATGCATCTTGCATTCATAATATTAATCAAGAAAACAAAAGTTGTGAAAGCATACAAGCAATTTGATTCCATTTATGTAAATTTCAAAAACAAGCAAAGCGAAGCATAAGTATGTCATGTACAGACGGATACACAGGCAGTAAAAAATTTTTTTTCTTTTTTGAGACGAAGTCTCACTCTGTCACCTAGGCTGGAGTGCAGTGGCATGGTCTTGGCTCACTGTAACCTCCGCCTCCCAGGTTCATGCCATTCTCCTGCCTGGTCTCGATCTCCTGACCTCGTGATCCACCCGCCTCAGCCTCCCAAAGTGCTGGGATCACAGGCGTGAGCCACCGCACCTGGCCAAAAACAGTTTTTAAATACAATTGAATAATGGGTATAAATGAACAATTATGATTACTTCTGAGGGATTAATTGCAGTTGGTAAGGACTAGAGAAACTTTGATAACAAAAATTTTTTCTTGAGTGGTGGCAACATGAATTTTTTTTTTTTTTTTGCCTTGCTATCAGTTATTCAATGTATACATTCATTTTATATACTTTTTTGTATATTTTCTTTTAAGATAAAATGAGATAAAAATATTCAACAGTCTGAAATTAGATATAATAAAATGATCCATGAATTTTTGGTAACACCATGAAAAAAAAATGCTGAGAGAGGTTTAGGGTTGCTATATATTAAACGTAAAAATTTTACTGAGAAGAACATACAAAAAATATGAAATTTCTCTTATCCTTTGTGAATAAGTTGAATATAAAAGATTAGTGAATTTTATTTACCTAATGCCATGCACAATTTTTTTTCATAATGGAATTTTCATTGGTTAGTGGAGGAGATGACAACACTGATTTTGAATCCTGAGAGAGAGGGTTTGAATCCCTCTGCATAGTTGGTATGTAAATATAAAGAAGTTACTTAACCTCTTGAAGCCAGTTTTGTAACCAAGAACCTCAGTTTTAATAATATATTTTAATCACTCACTTACATTTTCTTCCTTCCCTCCCCTCTCCTCTCAGTCCTTCATTCTTCCTCCTCTAGGTACTGCCTTCAGCAATGCATGTTTATCCAATTGTGTTCTTGTTTAAGAAATTTCAGAGGCTAATCTTGAAACAAATCAGGCACAGAGCCCCTGTGAAATCCTCCCACATGTGGGGAGTGGCAAACGATTAAGTCCACCACCATGGGACAAAGTCAAGATAACATGACAACCAGACCTCAAGATGGGTGATTACTCACGATAGCCATCAGAATGGACACACAGACCCTGCGCCTTGTACTTTGCACCACTTCTGTGTGTCTCCCATACCAGGTTTCCCTTTAGAAATGCTATGGTACAATTTAAAATTTAAGGTGGTCCTTTAGAATGCTAGTTTACCATCTTCTGTTTGCTGGCTCTCGGATTAAACCTGCACTTCCTCCCATCAACCCTTGCTGTTTATGTTTGGCTTTTGAGCAGTGAGCAGCAGAACCTGGGTCTGGTTACAATTTTGTCTTTTCAAAAATTAGGATAAGATAATTTATCTCAAATGCACATTTTGAGGATTAAGTTTTTATTTAAAGAGATTGCTCATGGTTGGAATCTGATAAATGATAGCTATAGTAATATTTCTTTTTCTCGTTGGTGACATGTATCGTAAGTTGACAAAAAGAGCAGTTGTTCTTAGAAACACTTTCCAAAGAAATTCTAACTCAAATGGGATGATAGGGCCTACACTGCTGCATTATAGGAAGGGTTACATGAGATAATGTGAGCAGGTTCCTGATGCTAGATGACGTTTCAAATTGGGCAATTTAAGAAGAATATAACAAAGGAGCTATTTTCAAAAGTGTAAGTAGGGTGAAGGGAAATCAGGAGAAAAATTTCAGAAGCCTGGGGCTAGAAAAGTGCTGGGCAGTGAGGTAGTGGCTTCTGGAATTAAGATGAGGGATATATGGAGAGGGCTGGCTGACAGAATTGTGACCTCTGAATGACAGACCCAGTTAGACCACAATTACCCCACAGGGAGCGAATAGAGTGATAAATACCCTGGCTTCATTCTCCCCTCTTCCTTTAATATCCTACCTGTGCTCCTCATTGACAAGATTCAAATTGAAATGCAAGGGCAAGGAACCTTCAGGGACACAGAATAGGGTGAAAATGAAGAGTGGAGAGTGGCAGGAGAGGAAATCATAAGATTACCAACACAGTGAGGTCCTGAGCAGTGTTTGTTCCATAATAAATACTCTCTAATAAACAGTAGCTATGATTGAATGGTGACATTTGTTTGCCTTATTATTTCATGTCATTGCACAGAAGGAAAAAGTGCAACAAATTATGATATTACAGTGCTCTTCCTTTCCCTGGGTATATCTGGAAAATTCTCAAACTTTACTGAAGACTACATTGAAGCGATAACTTCTCTGTGAACTCTCTTGTCTCCAAAGCAGGATGAGGAGCACTTCCTCTATCATTCCAAATGGAACCCTTGAGCATAATGCACTGTAATTACCTTCTCAAGTATATGCCTCACTTGTGATCTGTGACTTCCTTAAGGTCCAAATGAATCATCACCACTTCTTAGCATACAGACAATCTTACCTGTCTGAGTGACATCACTCCTGAGGATGATAGATATCTTCCCTTACTAGCATTCCCAGTAACGAATGCTATGTCAGGGCAGGCGAGGTGACAGTGATGGGAGAGGTTTAGGGTAGCATGGGGAAAAGTTACTGTCAGCACCGCATATGAAGAAATATCAGAACTTTGTGTGTACGGAGTAAAATGGGGTAGGAGGTGTTGATGAATTCACACTTTGGGAAAACTTTCTGTGTGATTGAGGTCTGTATCTTTAGGGGGAAGTGTGGTCCATTTTCTATCTTGGAATTATGGCTGTAGTACCTAATTCACTGTCATTGATCTTTATTAAATTAAAGTTCAAATATATATAATTTTTTGGTGCAACATTTTGGAAATATATAGATATTTTTATAAAATATGTTTTATTTTAAGTCTTTGGTACATCCTTGCTTCTTTTTCAGTTTCTGCAACATACAATATTTTATTTTTTTTTAATTTAATTTTATTTTTTTTGAGACGGAGTCTTGCTCTGTCACCCAGGCTGGAGTGCAGTGGCCGGATCTCAGCTCACTGCAAGCTCCGCCTCCTGGGTTCACGCCATTCTCCTGCCTCAGCCTCCCGAGTAGCTGGGACTACAGGCGCCCACCACCTCACCCGGCTAGTTTTTTGTATTTTTTTGTAGAGACAGGGTTTCACTGTATTAGCCAGGATGGACATACAATATTTTTAATGCTTTAATTTAAACTTGTAGCATAAAATTGACATGATTTTCCTTTTACTATCTAACTTCAGAGCTAGAATAATTCAGTCATGTCCCTCTCATCACTCAAAGTTTGACTACTTCTATGTAGTCTATTTTTAAAGTATCCATGTAAGGAGGCATATTTGAACATGATGTAGGCACTAGAAAAACACAATTTATTGAAAATAGAAAGGTACATATTTCCATTTTTATTAAATACATATTATCTCTCACATACCCAGTTTTTTCATATATTTATAGTCATGTAAAGGTACTCAAAATATATACTCACATATAAGTGGTCATTACTGTTACCTGGTTACTATCTCTTTAAATTTTTTAATTCATGTTTTGTAAGAGAAAAAAATGAATAAAACTTTATTTTTAACTATTGGCTAGCTTATACTGTCTGCTGCAGTATTTCTGATAGTCTGAAGGCATAAAACTGATTTTAAAAAAGTAATACAGCCATGCATTGCATTATGATGAAAGTATATTCGGAAAAATACCTACCTCCTCAGGCAATTTCTTCCTTGTGTGAACATCATAGAGTGTACTTACACAAACGCTAGATGATCTAACTTACTATACACCTAGGCTATATGGTATAACCTATTGCTCCTATACAAACCTGTACAGCATGTTAGTGCACTAAATACTGTAGGCAATTGTAATACAATGGTAAGTACTTGCATATCTAAACATAGAAAAGGTACATTAAAAGATACAGCATAAAAGATATAGAGTAGTATACCTCTATAGGGTACATAGCATGAATGGAGCTTACAGGACTGGAAGTTGCTCTGGATGAGCCAGTGAGTGAGCGGTGTCTGAATGTGAAGGCCAAGGACATTACTGTATGCTATGGCAGGCTTTATAAACTTTATACACTTATGCTACACTAAATTTATAAAAAATATGTTTCTTTCTTCAATAATAGATTAAACTTAGCTTATTGTAACTTTGTTACTGTTTAATTTTTTTTAACTTTTGACTCTTTTGTAATAATATTTAGCTTAAAACACAAACATTGCACAGGTATACAAAAATATTTTTCACTTTATATTTTTATTCTATAAGCTTATATCTAATTTTAATTTTTTCCTCTTTAAACTTTTTGTTAGGGCTACCCAGGGACAGGATCATCAAGACATCATTAGGCAATAGGAATTTTTCAACTCCATTATAATCTTATGGGACCACCATTGTATATGGAGTCCGTCATGGGGTGTATGACGATACAATAAAAACACAGTCTGATCGTCAACATAAGTTGAAAATGCCAAGGGAAAAAAAATCACTTGATATTAAATTATCGACTCATGAAATACAGTAAATATACTGCAAGACTCCTCTTTGTTTAGAGTTTATGGTTGTGTTTAAGAAAAAAATATTTACAACATTTGTTAAATACAGTAAAACAGACTTTATTAAAAGGGACCGTAGCAATAGGAAAACTGCAATGGAGTTTTTCAATGGGGGAAAGAGAATGGGCTCAACTCGGATCCCAGCAAAGGCAAATGGGGATTTACAGCCAACAAGTAGGGTCAGGATCAGTGGATGGAAAATGAATAACAGGAAATATCAGCGATAAGGGAGTTCCTGGCTACACGAACTTGGCAGAATTATTGCTGAAGGTAGACCAAGGTGATCAACTATTGAGAGTGGTCAGATATCGAGGATGGAAGATTTTCACCAAACTACCTTGCTCCTACATGATTCTACAAGGATGGAGAGGGTAACCCAATGTTGGGTCTAGTCATGAAGAACTCACAGGAGCCTAACTCAAGTTTTGTTAAAAGAGAGAGTCTTTGTCACTTGGTATGAATCAGAAAACTAAAACACTTTCATTCCATTACAAGGGAATAGATTTTTTGAGTTAGCAAAAATATTGTTCCTTCTTTTCCTCCTCTCATTTGTGCCTTCCTCCTCTTTTCTATATTCGTCGTGCAACAGCAAATCTTTAAAAAAAAAAAAAAAAAAAAAAGATATAAAGTGGAAGGAATTCTGGCATGATGACATTTATCCTGAGATGTGGAGCTCCTATAAGGTAGATACTGTAGGTAAGGAAGAGAAAAGAACTCTGGAAGTAGTGTATATGGAAGAGCATAGTTTTTCATATTTTTCGCTGGATCAGAATGTACAAGAAGCAAACAGGAGGGAAGAAGATGGTCATTCAATTCCATGAAGCAGAAATGGTCACATGTTAGGTACTGTGTACATCAGTTTGTTCTCTAGTTCTAGATACATGGTGTGCAGTCTGAACAACCAGACAGGGAATTTAGCTAATGGTAGAGTCTGTCTCCTTTGTGTTGCAAATATTAAGTCTAAAAAATTTGACCCGATTGAAGTATTACCTTTTAAAACACTACATAGGTATTTATATAATACTACAGGAAAATGAATGTGATTCATGATTCAGAAGACACAGACATTTTAGTCCAAGGATTAACTATAAATGTCAGGTAAAATAATAGATATTTTGAAAACTCAGTATTGCTATGCTGAAATCAGATACTGACATTGGCCTGGATCAATATCTCTCTTGATTCTCCATTTTCAAGTTGGGTTTCTCTGAGCAAGTTAAGTTACAAAGTGACTCAGATTACTAACGTGCAAAATGTGGACAATTACAATACCTACATTTTACACTTATAATGACAACTGCATAAGGTAATGGATATAATGTCCTTAATGAATAGTTAGCATCCTCAGTGTGTAGTTACCATGCTGTAAACTATTACTGCTATTGCCAACACCTGGTAAGCAGACCATGATCCAAAGGGAAAGATTAGTCTGAAATACAAAAGTAGCTAAATAATATCAAGAAAAAATTTTAAAACCAAAAACACAAAAACTTTCTTCTATACTTGATTTTGCTTTAATAGAGAATCAAATTAATTCAATTAAAAGTGAATGACACATACCTACAATGTCTAATGACCAAATCAGGGTAGCTGAGATATTCATCACCTCAAACATTTAACATTTGCTTGTGTTAGAAACATTCAAAATCTTCTCTTCTAGCTATTTTTAAAATATACAATAGCATCTTATTAACTGTAGTCACTTTACTGTGCTATTGAACACTAGAACTGTACCTATCTAACTGTACCTTTGTACCCATTAACCAACCTCTCTTGCCCTTTTCTCCCCTACCCTTCTTAGCCTCTGGTAACCACCATTCTATTCTCTACCACCCTGAGATGAACATTTTAGCCCACATATACGAGTTAGAATATACAAAAACAAATAAATAAAAAAGTCAATGAATGACATGCAGGTCAAACTGGTAGATTCTTGCAGAATATGGAGAAAAATGACAAAAAGAAACAATGACAGAAAATAACAGGTATGATAAACAGAGAACAGAAATCTGACCTGTAGAAACTTGGAGTTATGCACAAGAGACTTGTACGGCAGGATCACAAAATTATTCAAAAATAGAATTGAAAAAATTTCTCAGTTGAGGAAAGATGTATGAAGTGTGAAAGGAATAACCAAGCACTAGAAAAATTCCTGAAAAGAAAACTCACATCTAATATTAATCAGGTAAAGTGCTTGAATTATAAAATTAAAAGGAAATCATTCTACATCAAGAACATTAGAAAAGGGTTAAAAACATTTGACTTCTGCTCTGCAACACAAGTTGTGAGAGATATAGAAACAATGCAAGGAATATTGTTGGGAGGGGAGGTATTGATGATTGAATAATTTTAAACTTAGCCAAATTATATTTCAGATGCTAGCACAACAGAAAGTGCTTCTAAAAATGTAATATTGCCTGAAATATTCTATTAATTCAACATATCTTTAAAAGTCTTAATGCCAATGAGCTGGAAGGAAAAAAATCTAAAATTAGAGAAACTATGACAGGGAAAGATTAATGGATAAGTGTCAAAACAACTTTTGAAAGATTCAGGTCCAGAAAAAGGGGGGAAATATGATAATTTAAATCAACAATGAATTATTGAAAACTTTCTGTTTGACAGTCTCTAGGTTTTAAAACACATAAGCAACAGGGAGCAAAACTGAAAACAAAGTAAATACAAAGCATAAATTACATCATAAAATAATAAATGAATAAAATAACTCATACTGAAGCCCCCAGATCACACTCATAAAAACTTGGAGCAGGGTGATGAAATACCTTAATAAATGGATGAACACTAAGAAAAGTTTTTATGCAATATGGCTAATTAGAGAACTATCGGGGAGATAATTTTAACCAAATTTAACCCCTAATAGAACTGCAAATAAGACAAATTTATTTCAAATATCTAGAGGACAAATGTAAATATTAAAAGACCGTATTAAAATAACAGAAAACAAACACTGCAGAAATATAAATGCAAGAATTAAAAAACTAGAGTAATTGAAAACAAAACTAGAAATTATGATAATAAATATACATTGATTTTAAAAACTTTCCTCTTGAATCAAAAAAACAACAAATTGAGGGAGACTAAAGGAGAAATAACTGAACGCAATGTTGAACCTAAGTAGAATTCTAAAGGGGACATGAATAGAAAATCTTATACAATTCAAATAAAGTTGAATGTTTCATTAATAGAATTACATCAATGATATATTTCTGGTTTTGTTAAGTGTTTAAAGTTATTTAAAAATTAAAAAGTTGAAAAATAAAATTAAATAACTGTTAATACCATCCATCAATATCACTACTATATATTTATCTAAAGGATAAATCAGTATATTGAAGAGATATCTGTAACCTTATATTCATTGCAGCTCTATTCACAATAGCCAAATATGGATACAACTTAAGTGTCTATCAACAGACAAACAGATAAAGCAAAGGGGTATATAAACCTGGTGAATTATTATTTAGCCATAAAACAAATGAAATCCTATTATTCACAGCAACATAGATGAGCCTAGGGGATGTTATGTTAGGTGAAATAAGTTAGGCACAGAAAGATCAATATTGCATGTTGTTAGTCATATAGGAATGAAAACATCAATTTCATAGGAGTACATAGTAGAATTATAGTTATTAGAGACTGGAAAGGGTAGGAAAAGGGAAAAATAGGAAGAGGTTGGTTAAGGGATACAAAATTACAGCTAAATGGAAGGAATAAGTTTTAGCATTCTTTAGCACTGTAGAGTGGATACGGTTAACGATAATTTAGTGTATATTTTCAAAAAAGCTATAAGAAAAGATTCAGAATGTTTACAACAAATAGACACACGTTTGAAGTGGTAGATATGCTAATTATACTGATTTAATCTTTATATATTACGTGCATGTATGAAAATGTTCTGTATCTCATAAATATGTACTATTATTGCATGTTAATTAAAAATAAGAGGGAAAATGTCAACAAATTAGATACAGAAGGAATATACTTCAGCATAATAAAGGCCATATATGACAAACTCACAGCTAAACATACTGAATGGCAAATAAATGGAAAGTTTTTGTCTAAGATCAGGAATAAGACAAGGATGCCCACTCGCACCATTTCTATTCAACACAGTACCAAAAGTCCTAGCCAGATAAATTACATAAAAAAGAAATAAAAGGCATCTAAATTGGAAAAACAAAAGCAGTTAAGTTGTTCCTGTTTGCAGATAACATGATCTTATCTGTGTAAAACCTTATAGACTTCATCAAAAATTTGTTAGAATACATGAAGTTGATAAAGTTGCACAATATAAAAACAATGTACAAAAATTACTAGTGTTTCTGTACATTAAGAACATGCCATTGAAAACAAGAACACAATCTATTTTACAATATGTACAAACACTAGGAATAAATATAATCAAGGAAGTTATTCTGTGTCCATGGGTTGGAAAAACTAATATTGTTAAAAATGCTCATACTAACCAAAATATTATTCAGATTCCATGCAATCCCTATCAAAATTTCAACGACATTTTTCACAGCAAGAACAACAAAAAATGTATCCTAAAGTTCATTTGGAACCACAAAAGACCCTGAATAGCCAAAGCAATCTTGAGGAAAATGAACGAAGTTGGAGACATCAAGCTAATCTAATCTCAAAATTGAGTATGAATCTATAATAATCAAAACGGTGTGGTGCTAACATAAAACAGACACCGTGACCAGTGGAACAGAATAGAGAGCCCAGAAATAAACACACACGTATCCAGTCAACTAATCTTTGACAAAGGCACAAAGAAGATACCATGGGGAAAGGATTGTATCTTCAACAAATGATGCTGGGGAGCTAGATATCTACATGCAGAAGAATGAAATTGGACCTGTATTATACACCATATACAAAAGTCAACTGAAAATGGAGTAAAGACCTAAATACAAGACCTGAAGCCATAAAACTTCCATAAGAATACATAGGGGCAAAGCTCTTAGACGTCAGTCTTGGCAATTATTTTTTGGATATGATACCAAAGAACAAACAACAATAGCACAAAGAAATAAGTGAGACTAGATCAAACTAAAAAGTTTCTGCACAGCAAAGGACACAATCAACAAAATAAAAAGGCAGCCTACAGATTGGAAGAAAACATTGGTCAATTATATATCTGATAAGGAGTTAATCCAAAATACAATAAGGAAGGAATCTGCTCAACTAAATAGCAGAAAAATGGAAATAACTTGGTTTTTTTAAATGGGCAAAGGAACTAACATTTCTTCAAAGAATACATAAAAACAACTAACAAGTATATGAAAAATGCTCAACACTACTAATCACCAGGGAAATGCAAATGAAGACCATAATGACATATCAGCTGACAACTGTTAAGATGGCTTTTATCAAAAAGACAAGACATAAGTGTTAGCGAGAGTTTGGAGAAAAGGAAACCCTTGTACGCTGTTGGTGGGAATGTATATTGGTGCAGCCACTGTGGAAAACAGCATAGAGATTCCTAATGAAATTAAAAATAGAACTACTATATGATCCAGCATCCATTTTCTGGGTATATATTCAAAAGAAATGAAATCATCACCTTGTAAAGATACCTACATTCCTATGTTTGTTGCAGCATTATTCACAATAGTTAAGACATGCAAACAATTTGAGTATCCATGAACAGATATAAATAAGTTGGGATATATATATATATATATATATATATATATATATATATATATACCCACATATACTTAATGAAATATTATTCAGCCTCAAAATAGAATATCCTAGCATTTGAGACAACAAGGATGATGAACTTAGAGGACATTCTGTGAAGTAAAGTAAGCCAGACACAAAAAGAAAAATACTACATGATCTTGCTTATATGTGGGATCTAAAATAAATAAATAAATATATACATTGAATACATAGAAACAGAGCAAGATGGTATTTAACAGGGGTTGAGGATGGGGGAAATGGGAAGATGTAGGTTAAAGGGTACAAAGTCTCAGTTATGTAGGATGAATAAGTGTAGAGATCTAACGTACAACATGAGGACAATAGTTAATAATATTTTTTTGTGTACTGAAAATGTGCTCAGAGTAGATTTTAGGTACTCTTACCACAAAAAAGAAAAGAAAGACAACTATGTGAGGTGGTGGGTATGTTAATTTATTAGTCTGTAGTAATTACTTCACTGCGAGTATGTATATAAAAACATAGTGCCCTATATCTTAAAATATGCAATAAAAACAAAATAAAATTAAATTTAAAAAAATCACTGAAAAATAGTAGTGGAAAATGCGAAGCAGTGCAAAACTTACTAATCAAAAGAAGTTGTTGAGAAAAAAGATCTTTAAGGTAGAAATATTTTTAATGGATACAAGAGAGACATTTTTAATAACAAAAGGAGTAATTCACCAGGAATACATTATTTGAATCCATATGCACCTGACATTATAAACCAAAATATATAATGTAAAAATTAAAAGAATTATAAAACATTCTTAGAAACTCATGGAAAAACTTTAGTGACTATTAGTAGAATTAAGAACAAAAAATATGAGTTCTAAAGCAGTAGGATTGGTAAGAGTTTCTTAGAAACTCATAGAAAATCTTTAGTGACTATTGGTAGAATTAAGAACAAAAAATATGAGTTCTAAAGCAGTAGGAT
>NC_045435.1:181841321-181977591 GCF_002776525.5 Piliocolobus tephrosceles | reverse complement strand
ATTAAGAACAAAAAATATGAGTTCTAAAGCAGTAGGATCGGTAAGAGCAAAGTAAATAAATTCCCCACTAAAAGAGTACGAATTCAGAGGAAACTTGAATGGAACAACATGGTGCAAGTAAAGCAAAATATACCTGTAATAACATGAATAAATAGGTTCATTTCTCTTATTAAATGACAGACACTCCTAATGGGTCGAAAACGAAATCAAATTATACCCTAGTATAATTTGGACTATATTATAACCTAGTATAATAAGGACTAAAACAGAGTGGAACAGTAAGGTAAAAATTAAAAGTCTATGCAGAGGTGTGTCATCAAATGTGTAAAAATAACATTATATTGTAATATTTCTATCAGATTATGTGGAATCAGATGCAAAACATTGTAACTTTTTAGGCTATTGATGTGTTGAATAACTTTGCATAAAATTGTTTTCAGAAACATAATTGAAGTGGAAAATTTTAGACCAATCCTTCTAAAGGATTAACAGATGATGTAACTAAAACTTAGTGATGAATTCGAGAATATAAATTAACTGTGATATATACCTTCATTTATGTATGATGTGTACACACACACACACACACACACAGTGTAGAAGCCATCATAATCTACAGTCAGTAAGTGACTTTTTTTTAAAGACTTAGTACTCTCAATATGATGATTTGGCAAAAAATAGCACTTGCCAGTTTAGGGTGAGAGTTTTCTGATTGGATTGAGACATTACCTTAAACAATCATAAATTTCAACAATGAAGTAGATTCCAGAGTTGATGATATGCCACTCACTTCAACTTTTGAGAAAGCTTATCTTTATTTACGTTATAGCAAAAATCATTCTAAAGAAGTGTTTCTAAGCAGGGAACACTTTTGTCATCCAGAGGAATATTTGGCAATGTTTGGGCATTTCTGGCTGTCATAGCAGTGTGGGTGGGTGGGGTTGCTACTGGCATCTCATGGGAAGAGGTCAGGGCTAATCATCCTACTATACATAGGACAGCCACCTTCCCCCAACAGAGAATGATCTGGCCCCAAATGTCAATAGTATTGAGGTTGTGAAATGCTGATCTAAACCAATATACTTCAAAGTCCTAGCACAAACTGAATCGAAATCAAATATAAATGATTTTGTATAAGGTAGTGGTGCTTAGAGAGAGGATCTCACTGCATTTTCACTAACTCCAGGCACTTTTGAGAGTGGATATCAAAAAACCTGTTCATGAAAAATAAATTTCCTCTTTGAAACAACTCAATATATTCTATCCAAGTGTGAGGGAACTTGAGAGGGTTTTGATCAAAGAGTATGAACCCTCAAAATTGAATTTCAGTCAGGTGAAGAGGAAAGTCTAATGATATCTACTAGCTGTTCCCACATACAAGTACACTTTTAGAAACCATTTGTTCATTCATCTACTCAGTGTTTATGCTTCAGATTTCTACTTTGTGCCCAGCCACATCTTTTGATGATGGAGATGATTAAGCTGAGATTTTTGTCCCTCGACTAAGTGAGAACTGGGAAATAAGTACACAGATATTGGCCAGGTAATCTCAAAAGCTTTTTAAACTTAAGATGAACCTGAAGTACAAGGCTGAACTGAATACATGTATAAGGATCTATCTGGCTTGTATAGCCAAACACTAAGAATTCAAACCCGGGAAAAGAAAATCATGCATACTTAGCATTTTGTAAATATCTCCTATTGTCTCAAGACTCTAACTTACAGCAAGTTAAAGGTTCTAACTTACAGTTGCCTTCAGCAACTCAATGATACCACTTTTATTAATCCATTTTACAAATGAGAAACTTGAGCTTCAATGACATGGAGTCATCTGTCATTGTTCACAAAATTTGGGTGATGTGGTTGGAATATGAACCCAGGTGTAAGGATTTGAATTCTAGGGTCAGTTATTTACCTACTACACCAGGGACAAACATGATCATCACAAGAAAGAAGAACCTGTCTCCATACTTGCTCAACTGCTCAGTGTTGGTGAGGACCCTGCAGAACAAGGACTTGGGATCTGCAAGATGAAAGCAAAAGATAAAGAATCTTAGTTATCTGAGGCTGAGGAGAAACCTGTCTACTCCCTGATGATAGACGTGCTTGTCTTCTCCATGTCTACCTTAATATTTCCTTTATAGTTTATTTTTTGGCCCATGAGTTATTTA
The DNA here is from genome assembly GCF_002776525.5 of Piliocolobus tephrosceles. Lineage (NCBI taxonomy): Eukaryota > Metazoa > Chordata > Mammalia > Primates > Cercopithecidae > Piliocolobus > Piliocolobus tephrosceles. The sequence continues at coordinate 181,975,420 of NC_045435.1, read as the reverse complement.
AAATTATTTTAAAATTCCAAATACTTGCTTGTGATTTTTTTATTTCATTTTTTAAACATTAACATCCAATTTAATTGCATTGTTGCCAGAAAGTGTCACCTGTATGATACGTATTCTTTAAAATTTATTGTGGATTTATTTTTAAACTAGTATATGACCAATTTTTATAAATATGACAAAGTGTGATTGAGAAGACTATTTAGGGCTAATACTTGGGACCATTATTGGATTCTTTCTTGTCTACTTTATCTAGCCATAACTAGTAGAAGTGTGGTATAATCCACTGTGGTAGTACAAGTATACTGTGAGAATAAAACATACATTTTAAGAATTATTAGGTTTTCTTAGTGAATTAAACATTTTAATCACTTCATAGTATGGAAGCCATGAAACTGGCCTCTCAGGTCTGTAGTTGCAGGCAACGTAATTGACCTATAACTCCCACTGCTGCCTTCTGAAATTTATCACTGTGTTCACACGGAAACTGCACTTTCCATGGACTGCTCACAGCCAAAGACTGAATGTGGCCAAGATACAAGGGCAGGGGTATTCCTGGAAGACATGGGACTCCTGTAATAGATGATGTTGGCTCGAGGACTTGTGATCAGATTTACCAAGCTTTTCTGAGAACCACACCACATTCTAAGACTTTTTCTACTTAAATTTATTTCCTTGCCTACTCAGCCTTCTTCTCTTTCTCCTCTCTTCCGTAGAGATAAGACTTGCATTAAGATCTGATGGTTCTCCTAGGTTCCTCCACCTTCCTCACAATATTTTGTTCTTAGGGAAAATATTGGAGCCTCTTCCTGCTGCTCAAGATAGCACATTGATTTCAGAATTTTTGTATCATGTACCAATATCAACAAATTCTGCCTGCTCCAATATTATATTCTTACAACCACAATGCAACATCCTTATGATACACATTTATACATATTCTTGAGATTTCTGTGGATATGTGCTAGCAAAATTTTTCAGTTGTTTTGATGTGTTTTGTATCCCCTCACAGGTCCCACTTTGTACCTTGCCCCCTAGTTCCTACTAGTTACTGAGTAGAAATAGTGTAGAAGGGGAAGGGATAATTTAGGAGGACCAAAATTCCACTGAAGGCAATTATCTCAGGGGAGACTAACATAGTTTCCTTAGGTAAAGGAAGACTAAACTCCTCAGTGAGGAGGAAGTGATATTTCCGCTGGCAAACGACTTCCTGAAACAATTAAATTATCTCATATTTCCCCATTCTGATTTTAAGGATCCCATCCATTCTTTCTCAATCAATACCCAGCTTTAATGTAAGAGAGGCTGAAAGAGTCTAATCCAATTTGAGTTTAATTAAGCTACCTGAAAGATCAGTGTTTGGACCTATTTTTCAGCAATTGCACCCCAGCGGTCGGAAGACAAAGGATTTTGCTTTCAGAGCAGCTGTAAGACTTTGTCTCAGCAGATTTTAGGTTGGAGGTTTAAATCCCAGAACTCAAAGCTTCATTTCTCTAAGTTCTTCAGTGCACTTAGAAGCAATAAGCCAACCAAAATAAACTCTTTTCACTAATATATTCCATATTAACCATTTAATCATGCAAAGCCTTTCCTTCCATAGTCACTTGATTGCAGCTACCAACAGATAATAATTTTAATACCTTTTTTTCACCATGTGCCATAGATTACTAGTGTTTCCTTTACCACTGGCAACAGGGTTGTTAATCTAACAGCATAATTAGCTAAGAAAACATATTTCAGATTCTCATCTTTAAAGTTCTGTTTCCAGGAACGAATTATGCAGACAAGTGTTTCTGACAGGTTTTAAACAGGAAAGCAGAACCACTATAATTATTATGGATTCAGGGACTTATTATAGAACATTACAGACCTTAAACAACTGTGAGAAGACATGAAACAGTTAAAGTATGGAAAAAAACTACTTGGAAGTTCAAAGAAAAATCGCTACCAGTCGTTGTAAAGCTTTGACATGAATCAACAAGTTGGAGCTTATAGGAAGATCTGAGGAGCCAGGCACACCTGGTTGACAGTTCGAGATATGGTAGTGTATGGACAAGTCTACACAAGGTTATTTAGCTCTGCACTGTGTGGTGGGCTGGCATCACTACTGGTCAGCAGGGCTGGCATTTGAGATGAGCTGCATGTGGAGTACAGGAGGGTGAAAAAACTTTCAGTAGTTGGCCACTTGGCATATGCCACCACATCTAATCAAAACCACATCAGGAAACAAGTTAGCTGTTTCATATTTGACTTTCAAATCTTGTGCAAATTTTTCTTTCAGCCAACTCTAAGCCAGGACTATGGCAAAAGAAGGAATTCTGGGAAACAACTTTGGTTTATTCAAGTAGATGCAATGTAAAATCACTATTATAAACAAAGAATTGTTTACTAAAAGGATGAAGGAAAAACTCACTTAAATGAAGCCCATCAACGATTGATTGAATGGCTAAAGTTACTTTAACTACATTTACACAGTTTCACAATTGGTCTACTTATGGGCTAGCCTAAAAATTTATAAAGTTTAAATAATAGGGAATTAATTCATAATGGGCAAATCTTGTTCATAATTAAAGTACAGTTAAATGTTTACATTTTATTTTAAATTGACTTTAATAATTGTACAGAAGTACAGAGTGACAGAGTGATTTTTTTAATTTTTAATTTTTGTGGGTACATAGTAAATGCACGTATTTACTGGGTAGATGAGATATTTTGATACAGGAATAAAATTCATAATAATGACATCAGGGTAAATAGGGTAGCCATCACCTCAAGCATTTATCCGTTGTGTTACAAACAATTCAATCATACTCTTTTAGTTATTTTAAACTGTACAATTATTTGTATTACAGTTGTGTTAAATAACTGTAGTTATATTAAATTTTATTTTATATTAATATTTGTATTAATATACATATAATATGGTTATATTAAATAACTGTATAGTTATTTAAACTGTATGATTACTATATTTTCTACCCATTATCATTCTCACTTCCACCCCACACTCCTACTAGCCTTTCCTGCCTCTGGTAACTATCATTCAACACTCTATCTCCACGAGTTCAATTGTTTTAATTTTTAGCTCCCATAAATAAGTGAGAACATGCAGTTTGTGTTTCTTTGCCTGACTTATTTTTAATCTCCTCCATTTCTATCCAGGTTGTTGCAAATGACAGGATCCCATTCTTTTTATGTCTGAATAGCACTCCATTTTGGATATCTACTACATTTTCTTCATCCATTCATCTGTTGATGGAAACTTAGGTTACTTCTAAATCTTGGCTATTTTGAGCAATGCGACAATAAACATGAGAGTGCAGGTATCTATTAGACATACTTATGTCCTTTCTTTTGTGTATATACCCAGTGGTTAGATGGCTGGATCATAAACTAGCTCTGTTTTTAGTTTATTGAGGAACCTCCCTACTGTTCTCCATAGTGGTAGTACTAATGTGTATTCCCACCAAGAGTGTATGAAGATTCCATTGTCTCCACATCCTCTCCAGAATTTGTTATTGTCCGTATTTTGGATAAAAGCTATTGACTGGGTGATATAATATTTCATTGGAGTTTTGGTTTGCATTTCTCTGATGATCAGCCAAGAAAACAGACTCTGTGGTTAAGTGTTATTACCTATGTAATAACAATATAGAACTTGAAACACATTTTCTACTTATAAAACTTGCACTCTTTCTGCAAACAACATAGCCTTACAATAACATTGTAATCACTCACTGTCAAGCATCTCTGACTATCATATATGCTAGCAAGAGTTTTATTAAGTACAATAACGAAATAGATGTTCTGTGAAGATGTTCCACTCCAGGGTTAAGGAAAGATAGAAATAAGCAAAGAGGTGGATCGACCAGATATCTGGTGTTGAAGATGAAATGGAAATATCAAAAAGGGATTAGAATAATAAGAAGGAAAGGGCAGAATAAAGATAAATTAAGTAACAGGTATGATTCATTAAGCTTCAAAAAAAAAAAAAAAAAAAAAAACAGCAGAATAGGTACATACATTTGTGTAAGAATGAAATTGAAATAGTAACTAAAGAAGGCAAGGAATCTACATTACCATTAAAATAGCAGAAGTTGTTAGGAACTGGTGGCCATGTTAATAAAAGAGCTATCACTTGGAAAAGGTGAATATAATATATTTAGTGTTGCTCAGCAAACATACATCCCAAAATTACCATCTGGATCTGAAATCCTCATTAGAGTATGATGAAAGCAGATACAGATAAGGACACATTATTTGGTTAGAAAATACAGTAAGCTCTGCGGATTAAAAAGTATAAATTTTGGATATTTGCAACTTCTGCTTTTACAGCTGAACTACTATGAATGAACTGTTTTGCAATTACCTTTCTATTGTAGACAGTTAGAAAACTAGAAAAAATATATGAAATAATTATTTTAAAACAGTGGATCATGAAGAACAAGATTGTGATTGTAACGGTAGATTGTCTTGAAAATACTGCCTATAGGTATCTTCAAGCTGCAGAGGAAGTAGGGGAACTCAAATGGAGCCCAGCAATCTCACTAAGTTGAAGAAAAAGATAGCAGAGTTCGCAGATGCTGAGGTGGCTGGAATTTTAGAGAAGAGTGCTGAAGAGAAGGACTCTGCAAGGACAATTGCAGAAATCTGCAGATTATCTCAAAGAAATTTGGACTGAATACTGCTTTTCAAGACTGTGCCAAGAGACACAAGGGAGCAATTGCCAAATAATTACCAGTTTTTAAAAGGCAAGGAAGAGTTCATTCACACCAGGCCTAGTAGAGAAACCTCATTAAATATGGTATAGGAAAGAGTCTTAGAGGTCTATTACCTTAATAATTATGCCTATATACATTATATATTATACCTAAATCCCTGTATCCATTATAACAAATCTTAAAGATTTAGTGCCAAGATGGTCAATTAGAAGCAGCTGCGGTCCTCAGCGCTCACGGAGAGGAATGAAAGGCATGAGTGAATACAGCACCTTCAACTGAAATATCCAGGTACTCATACTGGGACTGATCATGGAAACAACTTGATCCATGGAGAATGAAGAAAAGCAGGGCAGGGTGACGGTCTACCTGGAAGCCACACAAAGCCAAGGGAGCCCTCACCCCCAGTCAAGGGAAACAGTGAGTGATGGTGTGACCCTGGGAAACCACACTTCTTCCACGGATCTTTGCAACCTGCTGATCAGGAAATCCCCTAGTGAGCCTACACCATGAGGGTCTTGGGTCTGACACACAGAACTGTGTGCAGTCTTGGCAGGGCAGCTGTTCAAGCACATACAGAGACCCAAGAGCTTTACATAGTCCAGCCCTGGGATCCCCAACAAATGTGTCTGCAACTCAGACAAGGTGGAAGGCTTGCACATACCTTCCTGGGAGCCAAACAGCATCATTCCATGGGCCCCACTTCCACAGCACCTCACAAGATAAGACAAATTGGCTTGGAATTCCAGTCAGCCACTGGCAACAGGGTGGAGCCTGCATGAGATAGGAAGGAGCCCATGGCACAATGGGTGGTCACCATCTCTGCTGTTTGGTCAACCAAGCTGTTCTAGCCTGTGGGCTTTGCAGAATCCAAACAGACAAGAAAGTGTCATGCCAGTGAAGCACAGAGGCTTTGCCAGATCATGGCCAGATTTTGCTTCCTTAAGCAAGACCCCAATCTATTCCTCCTAAGTGAAACCTATAACCAGGCCCTCCAGCCATGGCCACCTGCACATCTTAGAGACAGTGCTCTGATCTCTCCCTGAGACAGAGTGCCCAGGGGAGCGAGGGCCACTACCTGGGTTGGTTGGACAACTCAGCTGTTCCAGCCTGTGGGCTTTGGAAAGTCCAAGCTGACAGGGGCAGAGGTGATTCCCCACCACAACACACTGTTCTGTGTGCTTTTTTTTTTTTTTTTTTTTTTGAGACGGAGTCTTGCTCTGTCACCCAGGCTAGAGTGCAATGGCACAATCTCAGCTCACTGCAAACTCCACCTCCTGGATTCAAGCTATTCTCCTGCCTTAGCCTCCTGAGTAGCTGAGATTACTGGTGCCTGCCACTATACCTGCCTAATTTTTGTATTTTTAGTAGAGACGGGGTTTCACCATGTTAGTCAGGCTGGTCTTAAACTCCTGACCTCAGGTGATCCGCCCGCCTCGGCCTTCCAAAGTGCTGGGATTACAGGCATGAGCCACTGTGCCTGGACAGACTGCTTCTTTAAGTGTCACTGCATTCCACTTCTCCTCATAGGGAAGGTCTTCCCAGCTGGGGCCTCCGGCCACCCCTGTCTGTGTTCTATGGCCAACAAAGCTCTAATTTTTCTGTGGGACAGAGTGCCTGAGGGACAGGGCAGGCCGCTGCCTTGGCTGTTCAGGCTTCTCAGCTGGTCCAGTCTGTGGGCCTTGGAGAGCCCAAACCAATCAAGGGCTGAAGGGACTGCCAACACAGCACAACTCCTCTACCAAAAGGCAGTCAGACTGCTGCTTTAACAGGCCCCTGATACCATTCTTCAAGATTGGGTGAGACCTCCAAACTGGGGTCTCCAGCCACCTCCTACAGATGCATAGAGGCTGGCAATAGGTCAGTACCTGCCTGGGATGGAGCTTCCAGAGGAAGGGGCAGGCTACCATCTTTGCTGTTTCACAGCCTTAACTGGTGATACTTCCATGTCTGGGAAAAATGGAGGCAACTAGTGTCTGGAACAGACCCCCAGCAAACCACAGCACCCCTGACTGAAGAGTGGCCAGGCTGTTAAAAGAAAAGCAAGCAAACAGAAAACAGCAACAACAACCCTCTCCACAAAAACTCCATCCAAATGTCAGCAACCTCAAAGATCAAAAGTATAGATAAGTCCACAAAAATGAGAAAGAGTCAATGCAAAAACACTGAAAACTCAAAAATTCAGAGTGCTGCTTTTCCCCCAAATGACTGCAGTGCCTTTCCAGCAAGAATTTAGAACTGGGCTGTGGCTGAGATGGCTGAAATGACAGAAGTAGCCTTCAGAATGTGGATGATAATGAACTTCGTTGAGCTAAAAGAGCACATTGTAATTCAATGCAAAGAAGCTGAGAAGTATGATAAAACAAACTAGGAGCTGACAGCCAACATAACCAGTCTAGAGAGGAACATAACCAACCTGTTAGAGCTAATAAACACACTACAAGAACTTCACAATGCAATCATGAGTATTAATAGCAGAATAGACCAAGTGAAGAAGAGTCTCAGAGCTTGAAGACTCTCTCTCTGAAATAAGACAGGCAGACAAGAAGAGAGAAGAAATAATAAAAAGGAATGAACAAGACCTCTGAGAAATATGGGATTATGTAAAGAGACTGAATCTATGGCTGATTGGGGTATCTGAAAGAGATGGTGAGAATGAAGCCAAGTTGGATAAGATACTAAAGGATATTATCCAGGACAACATTCCCAACCTAACCAGAAAGGTCAATACTGAAATTCAGGAAATACAGAGAACCTCAGGAGACATTCCACCAAAAGATAGTCCCCAAGACACATAATTATCAGATTCTCCAAGGTAGAGATAAAAGAAAAAATGTTAAGTGCAGCCAAAGGGAAAGACCAGGTCACCTACAAAGGGAAGTCCATCAGACTAACAGCAAACCTCTCAATAGAAACCCTACAAGCCAAAAGGGATTGGAAGCCAATATTCAATATTCTTAGAATTTATAACACGAAATTTCATATCAGTCCAAACTAACCTTCATAAGTGCAGGAGAAATCAGATGCTTTTCAGACAAGCAAATCCCAAGGGAATATATCACCACCAGGGCTGCCTTGCAAGAGCTCTTGAAGGAAGCACTAAATACTGAAAGGAGAAACCATTACCAGCCACTACAAAAGGGCACTGAAGTATACAGACCAGTGACACTATAAAGCAACCACATTAACAAGTCTGCAAAATAACCAACTAGTAGCATAATGATGAGATCAAATCCACGCATAACAATACTAACCTTAAATGTAAATGGGCTAAATACCCCAATTAAAAGACACAATATGGTAAGCTGAATAAAAAACCAAGACCCATTAGTATGCTATCTTCAAGAGGCGCATCTCACATGCAAAGACACACATAGGCTCAGAATAAAGGGATGGAAGAAAATTTACCAAGAAAATAAAAACAGAAAAAATCAGGGGCTGCAAACCTAGTTTCTGACAAAACAGACTTTAAACCAGCAAAGATCAAAAAAGACAATGGCATTACATAACGGTACAGGGTTCAATTCAACAAGAAGACATAGCTATCATAAGTATATATTCACCCAAAACAAGAACATTCAGATTCATGAAGCAAGTTCTTAGAGACCTTCAAAGAGACTTAAAGTCCCACAAAAATAATGGTGGGAGACTTTAACACCTCACTGAAAAGATTAGACAGATCATTGAGACAGAAAACTAACAGATTTTCAGGACCTGAACTCAACTCTGGATCAAGAGGACCTGTTATTTATCTACAAAACTCTCCACTCAAAAACAACAGAATATACAGTCTTCTCATTACCACATGGCACTCTAAATTGATCACATAATTGGAAGTGAAACACTCAGCAAATGCAAAATAACTGAAAGTATAACAAACCATCTCTTAGACCACAGCTCAATCAAATTAGAACTTGAGATTAAGAAGTTCACTCAAAACCATACAACTATGAGGAAATTGAACAATCTGCTCCTGAATGATTCTTGAATAAATCATGGAATTAAGTCAGAAAAGAAGAAGTTTTTTGAAACTAACAAGGAAAAGATACAGTGTACACAAATCTCTGGGACACAGCTAAAGCAGTGTTAGAGGAAAATTTGTAGCCCTTAATGCCCATATAAAAATGCTAGAAAGATCTCAATTTAATATCCTAACATCACAACTATAAAAACTGAGAACCAACTACAAACCAACCCCAAAGCTGGCAATACACAAGAAATAACGAAGATCAGAACTGAACTGAAAGAGTTAGAGATACAAAAAACCTTCAAAAAATCAGTGAATCCAGGAGCTAGTTTGTGAAAAAATTAACACAATAAATACACTGCTAACTAGATTGATAAAGAAGAAAAGAGGCAAGATTCAAACAGACACAATCAGAAATGATAAAGGGGATATTACCACTGACCCTACAGAAATACAAAGAACCATCAGAAAATAGTATAAACATTTCTATGCTCATTAACTAGAAAATCTAGAAGAAATGGAATAATTCCTGGATGCATACACCCTCCCAAGACTGAACCAGGAAGAAATTGAATCCCTAAATAGACCAATAATGAAGTAGTGATAAATAGCCTACTAACCAAAAAAAAAAAAAAAAAAACACTCAAGACCAGATGAGTTCATAGTTGAATTCTATGAGATTTACAGAGAAGAGCCGGTACCATTCCTACTGAAACTATTTCAAAAAATGGAAATGGAAGCATTTCTCCTCAACTAATTCTATAAGGCCAGCATCAGCCTGATACCAAAACTTGGCTGAGACACAATAAAAAATAAAACTTCAGACCAATATCCTGATGAACATTGATGCAAAAATTCTCAATAAAATACTGGCAAATCAAATCCAGCACCACATCAAAAATCTTATCCACTATGATCAAGTAGGCTTCATCACTGGGATGCAAGTTTGGTTCAACATTAAATGTGATTCATCCCATAAGCAGAACTAAAGACAAAAACCACATGATTATCTCAACAGATGCAGAAAAGGCCTTTGATAAAATTCAACATTTCTTCATGATAAAAACTCTCAATAAACTAGGTATTATGACGGAACATAACTCAAAATAATAAGAGCCATATATGACAAACCCACAGCTAATATCATAATGAATGAACAAAAGCTAGAAGCATTCCCCTTGAAAACCAGAAGTAGACAAGGATGCCGTGTCTCACCACTCCTATTTAACATATTATTGGAAGTTCTGGCCAGGACAACCAGACAAGAGAAAGAAATAAAACATATTCAGATAGGAAGAAAGAAAGTCAAACTAACTTTTATTTGCAGTTGACATGATCCTATATCAAGAAAACCCCATCAACTCAGCCTAAAGACTTCTTAATCTGATAAGCAACTTCAGCAAAGTCTCAGGATACAAAATCAATGTGCAAAATTTGCTATCATTTCTATAACCCAACAATTGGTAAGCAGAGAGCCAAATCATGAATGAACTTCCATTCATAATTGTCACAAAAGGAAAAAATACCTAGGAATACAATTAAAAAGAGAAGTGAGGGATCTCTTCAAGGAGAGCTACAAACCACTGCAAAGATATTGGAGATGACACAACCAAATGAAAAAACATTCCATGCTCGTGGATAGGAAGAATCAATGTATAAAAGTGGTCATACTGCCCAAAGCAATTTATAGATTCAATGCTATTTTTATTAAATTATCAGTCATTCTTCATGGAATTAAAGAAAAGACTATTTTAAAATGCGTATGGAACTAAAAAAGGAGCCTGAATAGCCAAGACAATTCTAAGCAAAAAGAACAAAACTGGAGGTATCATGCTACCTGACTTCAAATTACACTACAAAGCTACAGTAACCAAAACAGCATGCTACTGGTACAAGAACAGACACAAACACGAATGGAAAAGAATAGAAAATCCAGAAATAAGACCACACATCTACAACTATCTGATCTTTGGCAAACCTGTCAAAAGCAAGCAATGGGAAAAGTATTCTTTATTTAATAAATGGAGCTGGGAGAACTGATTAGCCATATGCAGAAAATTGTAACTGGACCCTTTCCTTACATCATATACAAAAATCAACTCAAGATGGATTAAAGAGTTAAATGTAAAATCCAAAACTATAAAAATCCTAGAAGAAAACCTAGGCAATACAATTTCAAACATAGGTATGGGCAAAGATTTCATGACAAAGCTGTCAAAAGAAATTGCAACATAAGCAAAAATTGACAAATGAAATCTAATTAAACTAAAGAGCCTCTGCACAACAAACGAAACTATCAGCTATCAAGAGGTGGAGCTTGCAGTAAGCAGAAAGCAAGCAGACAAGCTACAGATCTTGTAGAAAATTTCTGTAATCTATCTGACAAAAGTCTGATATCCAGCATCTACAAGGAACTTAAACAAATTTACAAACAAACAACCCTATTAAAAAGTGGGCCAAGGACATGAACAGCCACTTCTCAAAAGAAGACATACATGTGGCCAACAAATATATGAATAAAAACTCAACATCAGCTGGGCGCGGTGGCTCACGCCTGTAATCCCAGCACTTTGGTAGGCCAAGGCAGGTCGATCACGAGGTAAGAAGATTGAGACCATCCTGGCTAACATGATGAAACCCCATATCTACTAAAAATAAAAAAAAAAAAAAAAATAGCCAGGCACAGTGGCGGGCATCTGTAGTCCCAGCTACTCGAGAGGCGAGGCAGGAGAATAGCATGAACCCGGGAGGTGGAGCTTGCAGTGAGTGGAGATCACACCACTGGACTCTAGCCTGGGCGACAGAGCAAAACTCTGTCTTGAAAAAAAAAAAAAAAAAACCTCAACATCACTGATCATTATATAAATGTAAATAAAAACCTCAATGAGATACTATCTCATTGATACCAGCAGAATGGCTATTATTAAAAATCAATGGTGGGGCTGTGGAGAAAAAGGAATGCTTTTACACTGTTGGTGGGAGTATACATGAGTTCAACAATTGTGGAAGAAAGTGTGGCAATTTCTCAAAGACCTAGATGCAGAAATACCACTTGATGCAGCAATCCCATTACTGGGTACATACCCAAAGGAATATAAATCATTCTATTATGAAGATATATGCGTGAGTATGTTCACTGCAGCACTATTCACAATAGAAAAGGCATGGAATCAACCTACATGCCCTCTGGTGTTAGACTGAATAAAGAAAATGTGGTTCCAGTATCTACACTATGTAATACCATGCAACCATAAAAAGAAACAATATTATGTCCTTTGCAGGGACATGGTTGGAGCTGGATGCCATTCCTTAGCAAACTAACACAAGAACAGGAAACCAAAAGCCTACAAAAACTACTCTGAAAATAGTCTCTCTCTCTCTGTGCTTAGCTGTCTGAAACTGGGGGTGTGGCCTGCTGGAAAAACTACTTGTCTACTACCCACGTGCACTCAAGGCCCTGAGTCTTTACAATTAGAAGGTGGTGAAGCTAGTCAGGTTTGTGTATTTTCCTTCAGGGAAGCAAGATCCCCTAGGCCCTGGGTGGGTTCAGAGATGCTGTCAGGGAGCCAGGAATCGAAGTCAAAAACCTTAGAAATTTGCCCGATGTTCTATCCTACTGCTGCTAAACTGGCACTCAAACTACAGTATAAAGCCCTTCCTGCTTTCTACCCACCTTTCCAAAGGCAGTGAAGCCTCTCCCTGTGGCAGCACCACCACTGGTCCACAAGGAGCTTTTGTGAGGCCACTACTCGTGTTCACTTAAAGCCCAAGTGCTCTTCAGTCAGCTTGGGATAACTGCTTCCAGGCCTGGGACTCAGCCTTCTGGGAATTGGGCTTTCCTCTGTCTCAGGGAAAGTCCACAAATGCTTACCAAGAGCCTAAGCCTACACTCAGGGACTCCCAAGAGCCTACTTGTCCTACTCCTCTGTGGTCAAGCTGGCATCTAAGGTGTGAGACAAAGCCCCCTTGACTTTTCCTTAACTTTTATCCAAAAGGAGTCTTTCAACATAGCCACCGTAGCTTGGAATGTGCCGGAGTACACCTGTAGTCAGCATGTCTCAGAGCTCAGCCCATGGTGTATTACCTGAATATCGTTATGGGTTATTCAGGGCACAAGGGCTCTTTAGTTAGCAGGTGACAAATATTGACAGGACTAGGTTATTCCGTTCAAGGCAATAGGTTCCCTTTAGGCCTAGGATATGTTTCGAAATATCATCCAGGTGCTAGGGCCAGGAATGGGAGCATTAGGACTCTGCTTGGTGCTTTATCCTACTGTGGCTGAGCTTGTATCCAAGAAGAAAAACTAAGTGCTTTTTACTCTTAACTCTCCTCCCCTTAGGCAGAGGAAGGAGACTCTTTCACTGCTGTGAGCTGCACTGCCTGGGGTAATGGGAGGAGTGGCGCAAGCCCTCCTTTAGTGGCCCTGACTGGTATCTCCCTAGGTCGTAAGCCACGCTAGTCCACTGGTTCCGACCTCAGCCCAGCACTAGGAGTTGCCTAGGAATTGCAGTTCTAGGAACTGCAGTGCTTGTGTCCTAGACTGCCTTTCAAGTTTGCTTAGCACCCTACAGCACTTTGGCCTGTGGTAGAGATACTTGCTGAGAAATCTGTTTTGACTGATGGGATGGGTGATTCTCCTCTAGCTAGGTCTGGTCCAAATTCTCCCTCTGTGCATGGGTGTTAGCTGAGCTCAGCACAGCTTTATTCTCTGCTGTGACAGGGTAGCACTGAGTTCAATGTAATGTTCCCTCATAACCGTACTTTCCCTCTCTCAAGTGCACAGACTCTCAGAACTGCATGGCTGGGGTAGGGAATGGAGGAGTGGCATTGGCAATTCAATACTGCCTCTCCTGCTCTCCTCAAAGCCTCTTTCAATGAGTTGAAGTTAAGACCAGGTACTGCGATTGCTCATTTGATTTTTGGTTCTTGTGACGGTGCTTTTCTGTGTACAGATAGCAAAATTTGGTGTTCCTTCAGGAGGTACCAATGGTGAAGGCTTTTATTCTGCCATCTTGTTCTGTACCTTTAGATAGAAATTTTTAAAGCAGGCTAGGTGTGGTGGCTCAACACCTGTAATCCTAGCACTTTGAGAGGCCAAGGCGGGCAGATTGCCTGAGCTCAGGAGTTAGAGACGAGCCTGGGCAACACAGTGAATCCCCGTCTCTACTAAAAATACAAAAAATTAACCAGGTGTCGCAGCATGCAGCTGTAGTCCCAGCTACTCAGGAGGCTGAGGCAGGTGAATTGCTTGAACCCAGGAGGCAGAGGTTGCAGTGAGCCGAGATCACACCACTGCACTCCAGCCTGGGCTACAGCAGTGCGAGACAACGTCTCAAAAAAAATTATTAAATAGCCAATCAAATGCAAACATATACTAAAATAATAATTTTAATAACCATAACTGATCTATCCAGGCTGCTGAACACACACACACACACACACACACACCATGATTGAATAAGCTTTATCCCAAGAATGTCAGTTTGGTTTAACTTTCAGAAATCACTCAGCATAGTTCCCTATATTAACAGACTATTATAGAAAAATAAATAAAATGAGAACAGGGTTTACAGAGGCTGATGTTGCTAGTTATTTTGGAGAAAGATGCCAAAGAGGAGGACTCTGTACAGACAATTCCAGAAATATGCAGATAGTATCCAAGAATTTTGGACTGAATACTGCTTTTCACTTACATGGGGTGAAATGCCAGAGACTATGGCCAAGAGACACCAGGGAGCAATAGCCAAATAATTACTAAAGTTTCTACAAAGCATATATTACATATTTCTGAGATACTTACACAAAATACTAAGATACACATGTCTTCACAAACATTTACACATGAATCCCCATAACAACAATATTTGTAATAGACAACAATTGGAAACAACTCAAATGTGAATCAACAGATAAACAGACAAACAAACTGTGAAACAGACAAACAATGAACTTGTATGAAGAATAAAAACAATGAAATGATTGGTATATCCAACATAAACAATAAATGTCAAAATAATTATGCTGAGTAAATAATATAGACAATAAGGAGTTATATACTATATGTTTCCATTTTTGTTAGATTCTAGAAAATTCAAACTAATCTATAGTGACAGCAGACAAATCATCGAGTGTCTAGAGATAAAGAGGAACTGATTACAAAGAAATGTAACATTTAGGGGTGATGGACATATTTATTATCTTGATTGTGATGATGGTTTCACATGTGTCTACATATGCCTTAATGCATTTAATTTTCTACTTTAAATATGTGCAATTTTATGTGCATCAATTATATTTCAATAAATTTGTTAATATAAGAAAATAAGAAAATTTGCATTGAGATCTTGACATTGACAATATATAATTCAAGAAAAAGGCACTTAAATATGACATAAGATGATATATTATTCTCTAAGAGCCAGAAATCATAATGAACATACGACAGTTATGAATATATATGTACCAAATATAACAACCTTCTATTAAAGTAGAAACTATAGGAGATTAAATTAGACACAGAAACATAGTAAGAAATAAATATTAATACATTACTATCAGTTCAAACAAAATAATTGGGCAAAAAGAAATAAGGCACAAAAAGAAATAAGGCACACTTACTGGGTGCACCAGTCACTGTTCTAAATATTTCACTTGTACAAACCTGTATAATTCTTCTAACACAATGATATAGATTTTCGTATAAGCCCCATTGGATAGATGAAAAAACAAAAGCACAGAGAATAATGTATTTTGATGTTAATCCAGGTTTATCCTGTAATACTGGGAAGAAAATAGAGTGAAATCAATTCTCACTTTGGCGCTTTTTCCATTTTCCTAGTTATCTGTCTTGCTCTAGCATTTCTTGGGCCAGAGTGTTACAATTTGGAATCTTAGATTCCCTGCTGGAACTTCAGTTTGCTCACTTGAGAAACGAGGATAAAAATCTTTCTGCTCTCTTCTTCCTGGGGCTGTTATAAATATCCAATAGACTTGGCTCACTTGATGAAATGAAGAACAAAGGATAAAGAATGATATAGAAGAATCAAATGACCTCCACACATACTTCAGTAACTCACAATTCACAAGACCAGAGGAGAATGGAGCAAAGGTGGGGAATGATTAAGTTAGAGAAGGAAAGAGAAGCAGTACATATCCAGGAACTACCAAAGTGTGGAAAAATCAGTCTATCCATTTATCCCCTGGCCTTGGCCACCAGAAGACTATCAACTGAATAAAGGTCATGAAAAGTGGTGAAGGCAAGGGAAGCAGTCATGTATGCAGTTCAGGGAAGACCAGTGTCTTTGGATCAAGATTTCTGTAGCTAAGAGTATGTATCAGGAGATCCAGTTTACAAGATAGATTGAGAAAGAAGATTGGGAGAAAAAGGTTTAGGGTAATGCCATGTTTAGGCGGTGACAGGAAAACTGACCTGTTTAAAGGGAAAACAGTAGACCTAAAGCAGGGGTCTATTTCTTGGATGCTGAGAAGACAGCTTACACTGCAGCACCCAATGTAAGGCAACTTCAGTTCTTTGGAGAATTTGTGTTAACTTTAAACAATATGCCAAGAGAAAAAAAGACAACTAGAATTATGTCACGGGATTCAAGAAGCTAGATAATGCTCACATCTTCACTCATTCACTTGCAGCATTAGGCTGTCAATATAAGAAAAATATAATAACCTGAAAAATATTGAGATGTGTAAACAATCCCAGTAAAATTGACTACCTGATTCTGAGTTTGAATGAGTGAATGTAAGCATGAAATGAAATCTGGAAACCTGGCAGATAGAAGGCAGACTTAACCACATGCTCTGTGATTTTCATTTAGAAAGTGAGAAGAGATAATTCTATAGAGAGAAGTGTATCTGCTGTAGAATTTTTACTGGCAGGTGCAAGCATAACTGTTTGAAATATGGAAGATAAACTCCTTTACACATCTTCTATAAAAATTGAGTTGAAATTTTGGAATATAGAAAGACATATATATTTAATGAAGAAAAAAGTGAAAAAGGAATTCCTGGACCAGCTTAAAGAACTCGGAGCTGGAGGACAGATTAAAACAGCTAAACCAACAGCATTTATCCAAGAAGTTCAGGGAAAGCATGCAGGAGTGGGGAGTGTTTAAAAAGGATGTAGGTAATTGGATATTTTAGAAAGATTTAGAGACTAATGACAAAAAAGATATTCAGATAGTGTTAGAGAAGACAATTTGGAAAAAAACAAAAAAAAAAACAAATACGTGGAGAATAAGTAAGACATTTGTTTAAAACCTCTGGGAGGTGATGGTTTTTTCTTAGGAAAGCAAAATTAGACCTCCACTGTGTTCTGGATCTAAGACTTAAAGAGGTCATTATCCTCTGTTGTGCAAGAGACACCAAGAGGAACAAAACATTGCCATGAAATATCCAACTGTTTAGTTGGGGACATGGGTACTGTCAATTATGAAGCAAGGAGGAATGCCATTTTAGAATAGAAATATAAACAACGTTCTTTGGGAGGACTGTGGAAAGAAAGATACATTTGGTTAAAAAAAAAAAAAAAGAGAGGAAAGAATTTCTGAACCAATATAGCAGTATGAGCCATAAACATTGTGATGACTGAGGAAGGAAATATTTTCTCCCCTACACACTTTTAGTCAGAACATATACTGTTCTTTTAGGTGGACAGAAATAAAGGCCAGAATTTACACATAAATGAATGAAAGGAAAATCAAAGACCATGAATACCATAGAGTTATTGTGAGTGAAAACTATGTCTAAGAGAAATCAACAATAAACAGATTCTAAACAAATCTGTTGACCAAAAACAGTGGCCTATTTGAATCTCGTGCTCCTCAGTTTGTTCGCTGTATAATCTTGGAAAGTTTCTTTATTTACGTGAGTTATAGTCCCACAGCCAAAACATGGGAATTAAAGTTATATATGTGCCATAGTGCAGAAGAAATAAGATAATACACATAAATAACTTCATATTATTTCTGGCAAATAGGAAGTTTTCAGTAAGAGTAGCTATTAACTCTCAGATGAACTGAGTTGATAAACTGCACTGATATATCCGAAGCCTGTATTGTATTTTTCCCGCCCCAGCTACAGAATTGATTGGCTATTTCTCCAAAGAGCCTTGGATCCTTTAGTGCAAAATGATATTTGGATACTAATATCTGGTTGGTAGGTGTGACAGAACTGAATATTATCTGTCTATCTTTTTTTCTATCCATCCATATCTATCAATCCATACATATACATATATCTAAATATTAGCAAGCTGAGAATATCTAATTAACCACTTCTAATTGACTTTATGGTAGAGCTCCTAAACAGAAACAAATAATAAATATAGTAGAGGAGATTCTACAGAAATAAACAAATTTTTGCTTAAAAAGTAGTCAAGAGCTGGGCAAGGTGGCTCACATCGGTAATCCCAGACCTTGAGAATCTAGGGAAAAAGGATCACTTGAATCCAGGAGTTCAAGACCAATCTGGGAAACATAGGGAGATCCCGTCTCTGCAAAAATAAAATTAAAAAAAAAAAAAAAAAAAAAAAAAAAAAACCAGGCAAGGAGGCATAGCCAGGCATGGTAGCATACACGTGTGGTTCCAGCTACTTTGGAGGCTGAGGTGGGAGGATCACCTGAACCCGGGAGACAGAGGCTGCAGTGAGCCGTGATACTGCCACTACACTCCACCCTGGGTGACAGTGGCAGGCCCTGTTTCAAAACTAACAAACAAAAAAGTAGTAAATGAATAAAGGAATAAAATATAGGAGAATGAAAAGTAAAACCTAAATTGTTGTCATCTCAGTGGTTATAACTTTCCACATCAAAAGATTTGTTAATTTACAGACAAATAAACAGAACTACATGTAGTCCTTCACCTTCTGCTTATGTCCTTTCATGGATATCTTTTCAAATAGTAGCCATGACTTATCTATTTCTTGTCTTGAGCTACAAATTTCTCCACATGGAGTGGATTAAACAGTAAGTATTTATTTAGCTCAGAAATCTGTGAACTGGCAAATTGGGCTGGACTCAGTGGATCAGTTCTGTTAATCTGGGCCACCCTTATCAGGTCAGTTCGATTTGCTGACCTGCCTTTTAGTCAGTTGAGACTAAGATGCCTCTGCTAGAATGAGTCATTTACTTTTCAAGAGGTTTCTCACCCTCCCACAAGCCATGGAGTGATGCTTCCATAACCATGATGTCACATTCTATGAGTGAGGCAAAAGTGAGCAAAAGACCAAGGTCAATCTGCACATGATTGCTTTTGCTACCTTCTGTTGGCAGAAATCACAAGAAAAGCCTGCTTACATTAGTATACACTCCCTCTTCCACCTCCTGGTGGGGGCTGTAAAGAATTGTGGCTGTTTCTGTATCTATGACTCAGAACAAAGGTTTAGATGACAGGTTCTTGAGGATGTGTCCAAGTAACACTGCAATGAAAGATCTGAAGAATACGAAGTTGAGGACCAGGACAAGGGGACGAGGTTGTTACCTTCATCAGAGGCTCTGATTAATGTGTTCCCACTGGATTTGTGGCAGAGATTGTGAAAATATGGTTTGCTAGCCAATACCTGCGTGTCATTCACTTTTTATTTATTTATTTTTTTTGCTGTCTGCAAGCTAAGAAGAGTTTTTACACTTGCAAATGGTTTAAAAATATCAAAAGAAGAATAACATTTTGTGACATGTGAAAATCATATGAAATACAAATTTCAGTTTGCATAAATCAAGTTTCATTAGAAAACAACCTCTCCCATATATTTATGTATCATCTATGACTGCATTCAGGCTGCAGTTGCCAGATTTGAGTAGTTGCAGAAGAGACCGTGTGGGGCTCACAAAGTCTGTAATGTTTACTACCAATTACTCTTTCCAGAGAAAGCTTGCCAACACCTGATTTATAGTATTTGTCAAGTATTTGGAGATGAGTGTGTCATCCATACAAAACTACAGAGAAAAAACAAAAATCACCAAAGACTGTGAGAAACAATGGTTAATACAAAAAAAAAAAAGTGTTTAAGAATCATCCTCTGAAACATTTATATCCTAATGCCATTAATTATCTAATAATAATATTAGTAAGAAAAATTGGTTCCCCAAGGTATTTTTTAGGTAGAAAAATGGAAGAACCAACAGATTTATCATGTACTTCAAAATATACAGCAGGAAAGGCTTTATTTCATTTTTATTATTTTGAGCAGAATGAATGGGTTCCTACAGCAATATTTAATGTTTTCAAAATGGAAGGCCCAAGTGCCTTGCGTTTTTAAGCAAACTTCAGTTGCAGCTTGTTCCCAAATTTAGAGAGAAATATACTGGAAGGAAAGTAGGAAGATGTTAGAAGGGTCAAGGTGACAGCATAAAATGAGAAGTTGACAGCAATAATAAAAATCTATTTTTTTCCCATGAATTAAAAATGAGAGGAGAATCCACAAGTGTGAATTTTTTTAGCAATACTGAGAAATTAAATGCTTTAAGCTAGGTCCCCTAGCTCCTGAAAATTAAAAGGACAGCATTTTTTATAACTGTATACATTTTTCCTGTTTCACATCATTCTACATTGTTGCTTTTAAAAGCCGGTCCTCTTATCATTTTCTTTCATCTATATTTCAGTAAGCTATTCCCTGATTATAATATGAAGTATTTTCTATGCAGAAAAACAGAAACATACAGAAAAATTATTGGAAGCAAATTTAATTTCTTGATTGTCATTATTCAGGGATACCACATCTAACACTTAGTCTTAGTTTGTACTCTGCATTATAACAATTTACATTTGCATGTTCTCAAGTTATTATGCAAATTTTAATGTTTGCCTAATGTTTCACCAAATATCTGTTTTCAGATTTTAGAAATATTTGATCTATTTTTATATTTCTATTTCTGTTATTTTTCAATCTCATAAATAATAGCGTTGTGAAATTTGACATCAAGTTGTTTCCCATTATTCCTTAAGAAAAACGGCAATTTAGGTAGGCACGTGTAAATATTTGAAAACTCTGGGTTTATGTTGCCAAACGATTTTTAAAATATCTTTTTTAAAAACAAAAACCCAGGATACCTCCCTAGGAATGGAGTGCATCTAAAGATCATTAAATTCTCTCGAAAACATAGCAGGGTAGATTGGACTTAGGAGAGACAGTCTTTTTTAGCAAGGCTTGATGAGATAAACAAAAAAGTAGGACTGAATATTATGTAGTTGCAGAATAGCATATTTTCTGCTTCACTTACCTTCACTTTTATTATTCTAGTTCTGATGCAGATCACGATTTCAGTGTAAATCAGGATGTGACTTTGACTAAAGTTAACCAAAACTAGGTTAATCTTTTGTTATGTTATATCAGAATTCCAAAAGCTTGATTAGTATTTTGTGATATTTGCAAAACAAAAACAAAAGTGAGCAAACACACAAACAAAAAAATCTGTGTTCTAATGATGCGTGATACTCAGAAAGTCATTTATCCCTTGGTATTTCAATGTTCTCATAAGAAGAAATTATTAGACTTGATAAATTTTAAGACCCCTCAAACTCTTTTTGAAAAGCTATTACTCTTATTACACATTTAAAGTATGCATACTGTTATTTTCTCTCCCCCAAAACCCTCCAAATTAACCTACATTTTTACTTGTGACTAGATTTGGCTATAAGGTCAGCCATGATAGAAACCTAAAAAGTTTCCTAATATCCTTTCATTGACTTTCTCAGATCTTCCCCCCAGCAATAGATGCTTAGTAATATTATGTCTGTATAACTAAGGAAAACCGCTGGGACCAGTCTTCATTGGCAAATGAATATAAGTTTAATTGTAACTTTCAGATCATACTTATACCAGAAGCAAATGATAATATCATCCCCTATAAAAGAAAAGAGAAAGAAGAAAAATAGTATCTTTAATATATAACAGAGACTCTTTTATAGTCCTATTGCTAAAATTTAAACGGGATTGCTAAAGGAGCAATAATAGAAGATAAACATATGAAACACCAGGCTAATAGGGACATTATGATTAATTATAAGTGATTTTTACAGCTAATATAAAGGAGATAATTATAGATTACCTTACAAAAAAGGAACATGCGATGTTTTCAGGAAAATACTTATTTTTTTCTATTAAGTTCTAAATTAACTACACAATATAAGCATTGTTTTCACCAGAGATTAGACAGAAAATACCCCATATAGAATTCAAAAGTATAATGTTACAATGTACTCCATGGAAGTCCTCCTAAGTCAAGGTTCACAGTTTCTTGTTGCTCTATTTCTTTCCCATAAATTAAGTAAATTGCAACCAAAAATAATCTTGTTTCCGTCAAATAGTGCACACAAATGCCATCAACTGAAACTACACAGCCTATGTCTCCTTTAAGGAAGCTTGCTTATCACCAGGTCTGACAAAACATCACATATAAATTGTTACCGATAGACTTATTTATAGGCAAATGATATGTTATGCACATTTATAATGAGTACTCTGCATTATCCATTTCCAGAAAAGCACCATGTTATCCAATGTAAGAAACTCTGATTTTGGCTGGTTACAAATCAAATATGTCACGTCCTTCACAGCATCTAACAACGTAGAACTTCTTTTCATAACCAATTCACCCCATAATTAGAAAACATATGAAACATTTTTCTAAAAATATATGCCCAATAGCCTCAAGTTCCTCTTAAAAACTCCAGTTCAAATGTTATCCTCACCACACCAAGAATCTTGGAGACTTAAGAGGCACTGAGACAACATTATCCACTTTTCTTTCCACACAGTAAGAGAAATGTGGGAGTAAGTCTGCAAAACATTTGCTGTGCCCCTATCACTTATATGATTAAGAGTCAGCAACAGGTAGCACAAGCAAGCACTTCAAAAGCATACTTCTCCATGACCCCAACCTCAGTATTTCACACTCTGCAAAAACAGGACTCCTCATAACTCTTGCTTCCATGCCTCTGTGCTGTCATCTGCCAGCAGCATGATCCTACTCTTGTCTGTCTTCAGTTTCTCCTTCCTCTCTTGTCAGTTCAAGGGTATCCTAGCCATCCTCCAAAATTCAGGTTAAATTTCCTTTTTTCAGAATTCCTTCCTGAACACTGCTGACACCGACCATTGCTGCACTCCCTCCTTGCCACTGATGCTCTGTGACTTGTCACACTTTGCACAGACATTGTATCATGTCTGCATATGTGTCACCTCTGTTTCACAGCAAGATTTTAGCCCCAGGATTTTTTATTGTACGGTTTATAGGATAAGACAATCTCCTAGGTATTCTTCTGAAAATATATGCCAATATATCTGGCACAGCTGTTTGCATGGCATGGGTCTTCATTGAAGGTAATAGCCCTACCTTATTGCCTTTTAGTGATTATAAAGAAATATCAAGCCAATTTTTTACCTCTAGTGTTACTGTTTCAGGAGGACACAAAGAAAACCCTCTTGCATCCTTTCCTAGCCCAAAACTAAAATTGAAGAAAGCACTGTCTCTTAGAGGCTGAAAAGAGAAGACTGCTTCATGGGCTCAGAAACCTAGTGGTAAAGCGAGCACTGTCCATGGTTGCCCAGCTTAGAAACACAGGTAATCTCTCTATACGAAGTTGACTCAGATTTGCAAAAGCTGAGATGAGATGCTGTGAATGGGAGTCTAACCTGTCTTTCTCACCCTCATTTATTACTTAACTAGCATTTTGCTGACTCCCTCTTCAGTGAGTGAGTTCATTAGGAATGAAACAGAGAGGATGAGCTAATAAGAGCCATTTCCAAGGTGCTTTATGCAGAGTGTTTTGTCCAATGAGGACCTCTCATATATTCACCTTGAACTGCAGTGGCTTCAGTTAAGGTGTCACAGAAGGTTTTCTCTAAAGAGGGTTATACTTCAACACATGAATGAGTAATTTAGAAATTTCCTAATGGGCCAAATACAGAAAGAAAAGTTCAGCAAATACAATTATTCACAAGTATAAGAAAAAAATGTCTGTAGTATTTTGCCATAAAGAATAATGCCTAAAACTCTGCTTTTTTGCTTACTTCTTTTGAACTGTGAGGGGTGTTTACTTCCAAAATTACTTCATACATTAGAATAGAATATAAAGAGAAAAACAGTGAAGGAACATCTACCTAGAATAAAGCTGGAAAACAAAATGGGAACACTGAAAAGAAAAGAGCATGTTCAGAAAAGAAACAGAAGTCATGTGTGGCCATCCTCAAAAGTCAGTCAATCAACAGACCCCAGCAGCAGTTCCACTATTTATGTAAAAGGACTTCAGATGGAAGAATTGGCTAAAAGAAGGGTCTTAAAGTTGCATTTGCAGAGACTTTACATGAGACTGTTAAGAGTCAATCATTAGTTCAAAGAGAGCCAAGGCTTACCTTTGTCATAGGCGCGCGCGCGCACACACACACACACACACACACACACACATACCTTTGTG
Organism: Piliocolobus tephrosceles; assembly: GCF_002776525.5. NCBI lineage: Eukaryota > Metazoa > Chordata > Mammalia > Primates > Cercopithecidae > Piliocolobus > Piliocolobus tephrosceles. Next base: position 181,951,315 of record NC_045435.1, on the reverse strand, counting down.
GAGAATTGTCCCAGTGCAGTGATTCCTTGAATCTCACAATTCTGGGACTCAGAGCTTCTGCTTCAAGTTCTCATTGTTTTAAGGTAATGACCCTGAGTCTGGAAGGACTTTAATTCCCCAAATTGAATACTTCCTAACACAAATAACTGATAATCAGGGGAAATTACTTAGCCTTGATTTCCGGGAGTCTCTGAATTGTGCAGGATAAAGTAAATGAGGTTAATCTAAAAAGATGGTAGGCAGCTTGAATTCGTGTTAGTCAAGAGCTCCATCTCCTGTTTTATGTGCGTATGTTCTCAAAACAGTTTCCACCAGCAAGGGACTGCTATGTACAACAGTGTAATCAGAAAAAGCGACCCAGTCAATAGTCCGTTTGCAATGTAGATTCTCAATTCTTTTGTTCACTTACTGTGCCTAAAAATGAGTGTCATTTCTGTTGTTGGAATACTGACAGAGAGAGGGAAACGCTGAAAGAAATATGGTTTTACATGTTGAGCTTACAGTAAAGAAAAAAGGGTGCCAGAAATTTTATTGAAATAAGTTTACACTTTAATTTAGAGAAATCAATTTTGTGCCTTAGGAACAGTAACAAGAAAACTTTCTATCAGCTCTGTGAAATAAACGAACCTCAGTGTAGATCTAGTTCAAGTTGGCAATGAAACATCTACCCTGGCTTATAAATTGAACCAAGTTTGGTCTATTTGACTCTGTAAAACTTATTCTATTGATTCTACCCTTATTCTCTCTCAGTGTTCTGCGTTTTACTACAAAGGAAGCTTAAAGGAGAGGAAAATAAAAGGGAAAGTGTTCATTATAAGATAAAAATGCTAAAGATCTAATAAATGTGAAATAATGATTTAGAAGAGGAGATGCTTTTTCTTTTTTTGTTCTGTGCTAAGAACAACTTTTTTGGCAACAACCTATTGGTAGTTTTGGTTTGTTTGCTTGATATTCTTTGGTTTTATTGGAAACCAAGGAAAAGGCTCAGTAAAATCAACGAATCAACCAACTTTATATCTACAATTACACTAGGAGCCTATGTAATTTAGAGCAAAATGTAAAACCAACTGACACTAACTGTTAACAGCCTCTATGAATTCCAGATTATTCCCTTGTGTAAGGAAGGATTAGATTAAATCCTTTCCCTTCATACCTGAATACATTATTATTGTGTCATCCTCCAGTAACATATTGAACCTTAGAAACACATTGCCTATTATATTTATGAGAATGGCAATTTAGGTAGATAGATAGACATACACACACACACACACACATATTAGGGTTAGGGTTAATTCTAGCCTAGCCTTATTCTACCTCAATGTTCTGCCTTTTACTGCAAAAGAAGCTTAAAGGAGCAGAAAATAGTCCGTGTGTGTGTGTGTATATATATATTTATCTATTTCTAAATATAACTATATTTTTAATCAATACAGTTAATTAAGTTCTATATAAAAAAAATTACACAGAAGTCCATGCCCTTTATCATCTTAACCTTAGGAAAAAGAGGCCCAGCTTATCTTATTGGTTTTCCACATCAGCATGCTATTAACCTCAGACAATAACATGCGAATGTGACTTGGCTGTCGTAATTTCCAGATAACTGAGGCAGCACAAAAAACTACCATATTGACATCACCCCTTTATTACTGTATATCATCATACCCAATCTCCTGAAATGCTTAATTATAGTTGAGTGTATGATTAAATATTGTATATCCAGAAGGCAATTAGTGTGAAATAGTAAACAGAGAAAATATACATATCCAGAGTCAAATTATAATTATGTTTTAAATTGTCATCATTAGCCGCAAAGACAGGCTTGTATCCACATGGATACGTTTAGCCATGTAATCAGTGAGGGCTCATTCTTAGTTGATCCCCAAATTTCTCTACAGGAAAGTGTTAGGAGAAGCTAGCATTATCTCTGCTATTTTTTTTTACTCTTACAGTGCATTTTGAAGAAAAAGTTTCTAAAAATAAGTATAGATATTTGATATGGGTTTGAGACAAATTCTGATATCATCTTCCAAATAACTTACAAGGTAATAATCAAGGGATATCATTGAATATTAGTTTTTCCATGAGTAGGTAATAATGTGATAATGACCATGGCAAGCAGAAAAAAAAAAAAAAAAGACAAAAACCAACCACTATGTAAAATGCTGTGTTTTATGGAATAAATTCTATGAAATCTATGTGGTTCACAGACATCTAAGGTAGTGAGATTATAAATACTTTATTTTTTCTATGCTTTCTTAAGTTTCATTAAGAATAATATTACTCATAACTGGAGAAAAATAATGAATCACATCAATATGAGATAAGTTATGTAAAGTACTTAACGACATGTCAGGATGTACTAATGAATTTTGTTTTGTTTTGTTTTTTCCTTTCTTCCCTTCTCCCTTCCTGCTTGGTGCTATTTTCTACCCACAACTGTATCATGAGTCTGAAGTTATGGTGTCTAAACAGTTAACAATGCTTCCCTACATTGCTCTCAATGTTAAGCTATCCACACAGTGCATATAAAAATATTAGAAACTCAGTCCCATTCTCTGCCACTTATCTACTCATTTACGCCCTTGTCCTAGCTCTACGTTTGATTCCTGTATTCAACAATAGAGCTCACATGCAAGGAAATGAGTTTGCCTTCTTCCTCCTGCTTATTCCAATAGGTCCCTCTGCTTCTTTTTATCCTTTTTCCCCCAATAGATTATAAGCACACCCAACACTATAGAACACTTTGGATAGTAATTTCTCACCTTTAATTTTGCTTTACTCCTTTGCAAACATTTCTACATCAGAATCTTTTACATTGCTTTGTTTAGAAATAGCATGCTGTCTTTCTAGCTACTGTTGTAAGTTTTTGCAAATCATCCCTCAAAATGTTCTGTATCACACTAAGGTCTGTTTTAATTGGTTTTACCTTAAAAAGGTTATAGGATTTGGTTTAAGTTTCTACACCAAAAGAAACGGCAGCAAAAGCCAAAATTGACAAATGGGATCTAATTAAACTAAAGAGCTTCTGCACAGCAAAAGAAACTACCACCAGAGTGAACAGGCAACCTACAGAATGGGAGAACATTTTTGCAATGTACTCATCTGACAAAGGCTAATATCCAGAACCTACAAAGAACTCAAACAAATTTACAAGAAAAAAACAAAGAACCCCATCAAAAAGTGGGCAAAGGATATGAACAGACATTTCTCAAAAGAAGACATTCATACAGCCAACAGACACATGAAAAAATGCTCATCATCACTGGCCATCAGAGAAATGCAAATCAAAACCACAATGAGATACCATCTCACACCAGTTAGAATGGCAATCATTAAAAAGTCAGGAAACAACAGGTGCTGGAGAGGATGTGGAGAAATAGGAACACTTTTACACTGTTGGTGGGATTGTAAACTAGTTCGACCATTATGGAAAACAGTATGGCAATTCCTCAAGGATCTAGAACTAGATGTACCATATGACCCAGCCATCCCATTACTGGGTATATACCCAAAGGATCATAAATCATGCTGCTATAAAGACACATGCACACGTATGTTTATTGCGGCACTATTCACAATAGCAAAGAGTTGGAATCAACCCAAATGTCCATCAGTGACAGACTGGATTAAGAAAATGTGGCACATATACACCATGGAATACTATGCAGCCATAAAAAAGGATGAGTTTATGTCCTTTGTAGGGACATGGATGCAGCTGGAAACCATCATTCTTAGCAAACTATCACAAGAACAGAAAACCAAACACCGCATGTTCTCACTGATAGGTGGGAACTGAACAATGAGATCACTTGGACTCGGGAAGGGGAACATCACACACCGGGGCCTATCATGGGGAGGGTGGAGGGGGGAGGGATTGCATTGGGAGTTATACCTGATGTAAATGACGAGTTGATGGATGCTGACGAGTTGATGGGTGCAGCACACCAACGTGGCACAAGTATACATATGTAACAAACCTGCACGTTATGCACATGTACCCTAGAACTTAAAGTATATATAAAAAAAAAAAAACAATAATAAGTAACTGAGACTATTCAGTTGTGTCTAACTTTTTTTCTTATTAGCTTTCCAAGTTTCAAGCCCCACCTAGCTGAATATGGGAAGTCTTAGGCAAATTTGAAGTTTGATACTTTAAATAAAAACAAAATCCATCTTCTATTGATCAAAGCTGCAAGACCATCTTTTTGGGGGTAGGGTAGAAGGGTAGCTTTAAAAATAACTCTGATAAATTTTCAGTTGTTTGACTAACTATAAAGAAAAATTACTTAGAAATATTTATGTCTTCTAGGTGGAGACTAAGTAAAACTTCCACTTTACAATTTACTTTCTTGAATATTCTCTTAGGGAGGAATAAGGGGAAAAGAAAAAAGTTTGGAAAAAGTCAAAGTAGTTATTGATTTTCATGTGATACCTGGTACTTACCTAAGTACCGGTATTTTCATTCCTACTGATGGAAAGTAGAGAGGATAACCATTGGACGTTATTGTTCCTGACACTAATGATGAACTGGCACCTCTGTTTGCAAAGGTACTTTTATATATACAGACATATTCAACATTCAAGGCAGCTCCATGATGTCAGTAGAGCAAGACAAACCTTTTAAAATAGGACTCATTTTTTTTCATCACCCTCCTTCCACAAAGGCTACTAAATGCACTTAGGTACTTAGTATCTAGTGTGGGAATCACTGCTGCCTTGTTTGCTTTTGACTGTGGCTCTCTTCATCAGATATTCAACAGTACATGAAAAGTCTAAATAAAAATTATTACTAAATCAATCAAACAGAGAAAATGTAAAATGTCTGAGAACTTCCAAACATAAGCTTTAGCTCAATGAGCTTAATGAAAACCAAGAGCTGGTTGAAGGATAAACCAGAGCATCAATTTTCAAGTGGCCACTCCATAAGAGCATAAAAGGACCACAAGCATAAATATAGATTTCTATGCAGGATTCTCATGTACCTAGTGAAATGTAATCTGCATTCAGTCCAGCTGAAGTCAACAGAATCCTAGAGCATGAATTTAAAAATTAAAAAAAAATTCTTGGCTAGCAATATCTGGTTCCTGGGAGGAGTTTTATCTTAGCATGTTGCCACCATGGCAACCAGCCCTTCGTAAATTCAGTACTCATGAACCATGGATATCATAAAACCGCATGGCTTTCTGAATGCTACAGTTATGTCTTCAGGGGAAAAAAAGCAATTTATATCAATATATATATTTTGAAATGTATATATGTCAATATATACATTTATATGTTATTTACATATATGTCAATATATACATTTACATGTTATTTACATATATGTAATATATACATTTATGTTATTTACATATAGGTTAACATATACATTTATATGTTATTTACATATATGTTGTATATACATTTATATGTTATTTACATATATGTTAATATATACATTTTCAACATTTTTCTTTTGATTGTTGATGCAGTTTGAAGGTTTCGTCCCCTCCCAATCTCACGTTGAAATGGGATCCCCAGTGTTGGAGGTGGAACCTGATGGGAGTGTTTGGATTACGGAGACAGATCCCTCATGAATGACTTCATATCGTCTGGTGGTAGTAAGTGAGTGCTCACTCTTTTAGTTCTTGGCAGGGCTGGTTGTTTAAAGGAGTCTAGCACCTTAGTCTTTCTCTCTTGCACCCTCTCTCACCATTTTACATGTCTGTTATCTCTTCACTTTCCATCATAAGCAAAGGCTTCCTGAGGCATCACCCAAAGAAGATGCTGGTGCCATGCCTGTACAGCCTGCAGAACTATGAGCCAAATAAACCACTTTTCTATACAAATTACCCATTCTCGGGTATTCCTTTATAGCAAGGCAAAACAGGCTAACACAATTGCCAAAATGATGCCTGGTTTGGAAAATCACTGAGGAAAGGAAGGAAGAACAAGACCTTCAGAACGGTGCTTTCCAGTACAAAAGCCAGAAAGAAACTTTAAAACAATTTGAACATGACTTTTGGAAATATATTAATGTAAATTAACTTTATTCTGAGTGTAACACCATTTAAATGTAACTAATGGAGAAAAGGGTGAAATGAAAGATAAACACAAATATGTTAAAAATTATTTTATATTTAGCACATGTAAAAATTCTTTATTTTTGATAAAGAAGAGACATCTAATATTTGTCAATATATAATTGGCCATTAATAACACCTTCACATAAATGCTAAACTAATATCTGAAGAATATTTATATAATGGGTTTCAAATTTTTAACTTATCTGGGCTACCTTCATTATCATCAGTCTCATAGACAAAGACTAACTTTGTCCTAGCTCAGTACAGTAGACTCTCTATCACTGCAGGAACTGGTGATGGAACCCATCATCCAGAAAACAGTACCACATACAATCACTATATTGAATCACACTGAAGTTCGAAATAAGCATTGCTCAAGGCTTATGGGAATGTTATATAAGAGAGCTATGAAGGTAACTATCAATAGTAGAAAGTTTCTGTGCTATCAGTTTTCTGATTTATTTTTGTGGGAGCTTATTTAAAACATGAACGATAACCTGTAAGTAGCTAGCCTGGATAACACTGTGAAAGCCCAACCCTGGGTGGGGAATGTTCCCTGTTTAGGCCCTAATTTTTCTCTTGGGCATAGTTTCCTTGTCCATTATCCTATGTGGTCCCTGACTCCACTCTGTGGGTGTTCTTCCTTTACTGTTTTCCTTCGTGGCTTTCTCTAATACAGGTATTAGGGAAATATAACCTTCTTACAGGGTGCACGGCTTTCTCAGCCTGCATTCTGCTCATGACAGGTAGGTGTCTAAGACCCATTCAGAAAACTTTCACATACAATTTCATGATTTCTTTGACTAATTCTCTCAAATCTTAATAGATTTTTTAATCCATTTCCTTCCAACAAGTTTTCTGCATCAGAAATCTTTTTGAGAGCAGAGTTTTCATGTAACTTGTTTTTTTTTTTTTTTTTTTTCTATTTCATCTTCATATTGCTCTAGCTATTCTGGAAATGCTATGCCTTTATTCTTATATTTGCTTTCAGGTGTCTTAATTCATTTAGATTTTTTAATACTAGAGGTAAAGTCATACCCTTAATCTGGTTTATTCCAACAAATTACATTTTAATGGGTCTTAAGCCTTTCTTAAATTTATCTTTACATTTTGAACATAAAGGCAATCAGCTATTCTAATTCTACATGTTACAAAATTTCTAAACTGTTTAATCCCTTTTATTTCTGCTTTGAAGCTAGCCAATTATTTGATTAGCTCAAACCTTTATTTTACTTCCTTGCCAAATGCACACAATTGCTTTCACTTTAATATCCCTATGGTCTACCTACCAAGATGTTGTAGATTACTATTTATAAAATATTATAAAATATTTTCTGTTGTAACATGACTTTCCATTTCTGGCCTCTAATATCAGTTTCATGGACAGCTATCTTCCAAGCCATATATTCCATGCCATATATTTTATGTTGTTTTAATATACACCTATATGTCTACTACAACATTATTCAGGCTAGGCTAGGCTAGGCAATGGCCAGAGTTTGAGAGCTAGAATGAGCTGTGAATTCTACAGCCTTGAATCATACACGTTAGTGCTATCACCTCAGTGAATATTTCACAAACTTTTTAAGGTATGGGTCAGAGCTTGTGGGCTACATTGTGGCAGATTTTTTTTATTTCTCTATTTAGAGTTTTCCTCAATCTTTTCATTTTTCAGTAGATGTAAGGATTGAGGATTTAAGCAAAAATAGTTTTACTCAGTTATATTTAATCAGGTTTCATGGTAATAAAAATTTAAAGACACAGGGAGTATATAATGTCTCTTAACTTCCATTAATTACCAGGAAAGAAGATTCTTCCCAATCAAACCTTGGTTCTTGTCTTAATCTAAATGGAATTTTAAACATAAAATAGCAGACTTATATCACAGCTCTCCAAAAGTGCACATAAACATTAATAATAAAATAAAGTATGTGAATAGCAAGAATAAAGATTATAGGCAATGTGATAGCAGTAGATTAAAAATTTCAAAACTTTTGGGGAGATGAAATGCAGACGGAACACAGGAGCAGCCCTACCTTAGAGTCTCCTGGAGAATTAAAGCAGAAAACTAAGTGCTTACAGAGGAAGAACTTTCTGGTGAGAATTTGACCTGAGAAGTACTATGGAATCTCTGAATTAAAAGTCAACTGGTATCACAGAAGTTGGAAGTGGTTTACGGGGCTAAAAACAGGAACACTGCTCCAAAGTATACATGTGGGGTTCTTATACCTCCAAGGAACCTCACACTCTATATGGCCAACTGATTATCACGTTTCTCACCTTGCACCCAAAGCAAGAGAACAAGAAGGTAAATGAAGAAAATCCACTGACTGACAAACAAGAACTGTGGAGAATGGGATGAGGTGCAAGGCTGGAAATAACATTAAAGGAAAGCCTAACCTCCCTCTCCCTCTCTTTCCAGACTGTTAGCAACCAGGTACATACTTCAGTAACTTCAGATAATGTATTAGAGGGTGCTCTTAGAATGATGATCAGTCCAAGGCCAAAAAGACCAACAGATCAACAAAACTAACATTCTCTTTTGAGGCCCAATTGCTCTACAGTGAATTGTACTAGTACATAAATCCCTTCCAGACATGTAGAGTTTAAAAATTACTAATGTAACATCTAATTCTTCAATATAAATAGACAACCAAGAACAACCATGGGTACATAATATATGAGGGGAGCTTCCAATGTGACAAACAGAATCTAAACAAAAAAAAAAACAACAACAAAAAAGAAAACCAGAGAGGAAACAGAGACCATGAAAGAAACAGAGGAAAAGAAAGATGATTAACAAGAAGAAAACTATCTGTAATACCCTCAAAGAGATGACAGAATATTGCATCCATGAAACAAACATATATTTTTTTAAAAGCATGAGAGAAAAATTAGCTATTTCATTACTGAATTTGAGCAGAAAAATAATAGAAAATACCAAACTAAAACTGAGGCAGTTCCAGAAACATGAATAAGAGGCCAAAGATGCAAAATAGCTAATAAATTATGAGACTATTACAGACACAATCTAGGAGATCAGAAAATATAGCAGAAATATTAGAAGAACTGAACAGATAAATATGGGGAGGAAATAAAGACATAAGATATTTCAAGGGTGAAAGGGCCATGCTGTGTCTGTCTACCACAATGAACAGAAAGGAGCCTTGCCTCAAGACATATCAATATGACATTTCAGAACATCAAGATCTAGGCAAGGCAAAAAAAAAAAAAAAAAATTAAAAGCTTTTATGGATAAAAAAATAGGTAAATACTAAATATCAGGATAGAAAGGTTTCAAGCTTCTTGGCAGCAGTGCTAGAAAGTAAAAGACAATGCATCAAAGATTCTGCAAAAAAAAAAAAAAATCTAATTCTAGAATTCTATACCCAACCAAACTCCTCTCAAATTTAAGGCTAAAACTAATACAGTGTTAGACAGTAGTATTCAGTTGAGTTTCTAAGTACCTTTCTTCATAGGAAACTTTGGAAGGTATATTCCAATAAGATGTAGGAATCAACTTAGAAATAAGAAAACAGGACTCAAGAAAAAGGGATCAACACTAGATAATGTAGGACAGTTCTGGGACAATATGTACTCAGCAGCCTAGAGAACAATTCTAGATTAGAGAATGAGGAAAGTTTGTTTCAAAAGAAAAGTCTCTAGGAAAAACAAAATGCACTGAATTATTTGTCTAACGTGTTTAGTGAGAGATAAAATGGAAACATTTTAGAAGAATTTGTAGTAACTACATAGAAAAGAAAACAAATTGTTTTGCAGTACACAAAACATAATCGTATTTCACTAAGTGGAATTGACTATTTGTATTTCAGTGAGGTCAGTTATTGACAGTCATACACATAAATGGTGAACATTGACTTAACCAGTGTGTATAAAACAACTATATTGAAATGTAGAGGAGAAATTGTGGGGAGGAGAAGGTTTTCTGTCTAAATCCTAATCCACTAGAATAAGAAGTCAATAGATAATATCTAAATGAGAAGTTCACAAACACATTACTTAGAAATATAAGTATAAATATATTCACAGATGGCTAACAGAGTTGGACATTTATGCTTCTTACACTCAGGTGTAAAAAAAGATAGAACAATTAGATTTGTATCTTTTCCTTTTCGGTCATTTAGAACAATTTAATTTTTTAAGCACGTGAGTTTTTCTTTTAATAAAATGGAAGTAGAAAATACAAAATCCATACTTTTGTTATTTAGGAGGTTTAAGTATCTTTCTTTAAACCATAGTCCCTTGAAGAACTAGTTTCACTTTTGAATTGAGATTTTGTCAGAAATACCTGAAATATTTTAGCACTTAAAATATAGTTGCCATTTATAATTTCAAGCACAAAGGCAATAATATGCATTAGAGGAAGAATGGATCTATTTTTGATGAGCTTAAGTAAGTTGCTAATTCATGCTGGGAGCAACGATATGGGCACTGAAAAAACATAAATATTAATGTCCTGAGAGACCGGACAGCAAGTGCAGAATGAAAATCAGTGGGAGTAATGAAAAATAACCTTGATAATATAACATGAATAAAGTGAGGCAAAGGGTTTTAAATGCCAGGCTGAAGAAGAGTTGACTTTGATCACCAACAAATCAGTATCATCTTAGAATGTTGGACATCAACTTCAAAAATTCTCTACCTCTTTTGAATGTACTCCAACCCTCTAAGGGAGCCACGAGAATGTTCAGAGATATAACAGAAATAAAAGCTCCCTCTCTTATTTTTCTAAGATCTAAACACTAAAGCCAACCTTTATTTATTTATTTTTCTCCATGAAGATCTTTCTTCTCTTACGCATGGCATATCCTTCAAATATTATCCTCAGTCAAGGGATAGCCTACCCTTAAGTTATTATTATGCTGTGGCCTTACTTTGTGACTGACAACAGGTTAAGTAGTTCAGAAGGCAATGAGCTAATATCTATGTTACATGTAACCTATAGAGTTATGGGAGTAGGCTAGTGCCATAAAGCATAAAATCTGTGTAGCCATCTTCATGTTTGGATGCTTCTATACAAAAGAGAACACTTAGCTCCTCACCCCTCCCTCAGTCCTACCTCAAAAGAAATGATACAATCACTGACAAAAGTAAAGTAAATCCATTCTGTTATAACAACAAGGCTTTTTAAACCATCAGTGCTTCTGAAACTATTCAATGTTGATACCACCAAGAGCAGACACATAATGTAGTTATGAGGGAAACTTTGAGTCTAGCCTGATACTAGTTTCTAAAAACAGAAAGTGTCCTTGAATTTGAGTTTTATCTTTTAAAATGACAGTCAATTATATAATATGTAGTAGCCATTTTTCGTTTAACTTTAAAATAATTTATATTATTTTCCAGTTAGATTTTACACCCAACTTTCTCTTAATATTTTCTAGCATCTTGACAGCTCACTAAAAGTGTGCTGTTAGCCCCGTGACTATGCTGATTCCACAGCACATGCTGCAGATCACCTCTGGGGACCAAGGAAGCACAAGTGAACTAGTACGAAAGTTCTAGTCCTTATGGCAACTCTTAGCCAGGACCTAGATTCCTTAAATTTGGGGGTATTACAAAAAACACAGGTTTGGAAGTCAAAATTTCTGCGGTCTCATCAAACCACCAAAGTTAAAGTGGCTTTGAAAAGTGGTTTAGTCTCTGATTCTTGATTTTCTGGCTGTAGCAGCAGTAGTACCTCCCTGGTAGAACTGAGCTCTGATTCTTGATTTCCTGGCTGTAGCAGCAGTGGTACCTCCCTGGTAGAACTGAGCTCTGATTCTTGATTTCCTTGCTGTAGCAGCAGTGGTACCTCCCTGGTAGAACTGAGGAGGCTTTAGATGTGAGAATGCGGTGGAAGTACACCCTGAACGATGCCATTGGCGGTGGTGTTCAGGAATGGCCCTCTGCCAAGTGCAGGGCTCTTTTCTCCACATCCTGATTTTCCTTTTCCGAGTGTGTTTATGACTATGTGCAGCTACAAATTCACCTTCTGGAGTCTGAGTCTTATTCTCAGAAATCTTTATCTCATGTCTCTCAGCACATACAAAATTACTTAAAGATCCTTAGATTTAAATGAGAATGGTATGTTTTGTGTTTTAACACTTGGCGGGGGAATGCTTTTAAATAAGATAAAGTTTATCATAATAACTTACCGGTAGTGATATTATAGGAAAAATGAGGGCCATTTTCTTCTGTAGAGTTTTTCCCAGAAGAGCTACTGTTGTCACTATTACTGTCTACTCTACATTTATATACACATATGTGTGAAAGTTCCTAAGACTATATACAACATAGGTTACCATCCCTTGGAGAAAGCAACTGAAAAAATTTCTGTAAAAGAGTGAACACGGGCCATCACTCCTGAGCTAAGCAGGGAAACCAGAACAAACAGTGACTTGCAATCAGGAAAAAATTTCCTCAGGATAGAGAGCATGACAGAATAAAATAAAAAAAATTACACTTGCATGTATAATTTAAAATCTATATCAACATCTCTACTTCTTTAAATAGCAATTAAAATGTTTTGAATTCTTCTTGGCTAATGCATGTATTCAGAATATAAAATAGATAAGCTTTGAAAGGAGACATGTGTTTAAAAATATAAAAGCAAGATTAAGGCAGGAGGTCCCTCCATGTGCTCTGGTTTAACACAGTTGCAAGGGAAAGAAGTGCTGACATTTGAAAGCTGCAGGGATCTTAGCTCTGGAAAACCAGACATTGGGTCTCACTAGCAATGGAATTTAATACCCAGATATTAACAGGTGGACAGGCTAAAGCTATGATATACTATTTAAACTTTTGTGTTTAATGCAGGAACTGGAGTAGTGTGCACCAGCAAATACTCTGTAATGTTCACCATCATTATTATTGGCCATTTTAAATGTGCTTTAGACCCTAATCTACCTCTCAGCCTTCCCTTTGCACCATTATTTCTCTTGCTCTCAGTGCACTGTCCACATTACTCTTCAATCAGTTCTTCCAATAAACTATAACATTTTTCAACTTTAGAACCTTCTTTCATGATTCTTTCCCTACCTAGAAATCTGCTTTCTCTACTCAACTAACATTTTCTCTTACTTAAGATTTTATCCCACATTTTTCTCTCTTTGCACAAGCTTTCCTGAGACCTGATAAAAATGACCCCCTTTGCTTGGAAAAAAGAAAAAAAAGATATTTAGAATGGACAGAGGATGCAGAGCCCAGACTGAAGGGTAAGGAAACTCGGGACTCTGCATAGGGTCACTGAGCACCAGGACTCATTCCTGGCCCATAGCAGCTTCTAGGGAAGGGCTGAGTAAAATAGGCATGTAGTGGTCCACTCTCACCATGAACCTCCAGAATCCTAGCAACAGGAGATCCCATGACCCCCACAGACACCTGAGCTAGCAAGGAGGACTGCCTGGAGAATTGACAGAGAAATAACTTCAGCCTGTGCAGAGCCCAGAAGGTTTGGTGTGGGAACAGCTGCAGTGGAGCGCAGCCATGTGTGTTCAACCCCCAAAGCTCACCATACTGTAAGTGGCTTTAGACTTTGTTCGCTACCAGTCTTGGACAGAGCAGAGCTGTCTTACCTGTGAGACAGGAATAGTCTTATCTGAGCACTTGCCTCTCTCACAGGGTCCCTGCTTGGCTGCATGCATGCAGTACAGCCTCAGCTTGCCAGTGGCCACCATCAGAGCTCTTTTGCCAGCAGACCCCACCTACCCATCAGACCACTTTGCAGATGGACCTCCAGCAGTGTGCACTCCCCCACAGTCTCCCCACACAGTCCCACAGGAATGCATACATGTGGGTACTCTCTGCCACCTTGCTAGCATGCATCCATGTACAGACCCATCTCCAGCACACTGCTGGCACACACATGCACAGGGTCCCACCACCACCCCACTGGAGATTTTGTTGGCAGCTCCTGTTGGAGTGTTGCTGCTAGTGGACTGGGAACACCTTGGCCCCTCCAGCGCAGCACATACTTAAACTCAAGGGCCCAGAAAACAAAGTCACAGGGTTGATCCCAACTGCCAAGATTAGAGCGTACAGCCCAGGAGTGCTGAGCTAAGCCTTGGCCACCTGAAAGGATCCAGAAATAAAGCCAATTGACTAAACCCAATGTATAGCACAGTCAAACCCTGAAGTGCATAAAAAATATATATAAAAGCAAAAAGTCCCGTCCAAAAGACAGCAACCTCAAAGATTAAAGGAACATCAGCCCAGAGAGATGAGAAAGAACCAACACAAGAACACGGGAATGCTCTAAAAGCCAGAGTGTCCTCTTGCCTCCAAATGACCACACTTGCTCCCCAGCAAAGTTTCTTAACCAGACTGAAATGATTGAAATGACATAGAATTCAGAATATGGATGGCAAGGTAGCTCATCAAGATACAGGAGAGGGTTGAAACCCAATCCAAGGGAAACAGTAAAATGGTCAAAGAGTAAAATATGACAAAGGCATTTTAAGAAAGAACCAAACTGAACTTCTGGAAATAAAAAATTAACTACAGGAATTTCAGAATGCAATTGGAAGCATTAGTAACAGAATAGACCAAACTGAGGAAAGAATCTCAGAGCTCAAAGATAATTCCTTCAAGTCAATGCAAGAAGACAAAAATAAAGAAAAAATAATTTTTAAAAAAGAACAAAATTGCTGAGAAATAAAGGATTATGTAAAGAGACCAAACCAATGACTCACTGTCATTTCTGAAAGAGACAGAGCAAGAACAAGCAACATGGAAGGCATATTTGAGAATACTGTCCATGAAAATTTCTTCAACTTCACTAGAGAGGTCAACATGGTTTCAGAGAACCCCTGTGAGATACTATTCAAGATGACTAGCCCAAAGACACACAGTCATGGGTTTTTGCAAGGTCAACACAAAAGAAAAAAATCTTAAAGGCAGCTAGAAAGAAGGGGCAGGTTACTTACAAAGGGAACCCCATCAGGCTAACAGCAGATCTTTAAGTAGAAACTTTACAAGCCAGAAGAGATTGGGAGCCTATATTCAGCATCCTTAAAGGAAAAAATGTGAATGAAGAATTTCACATTCAGCCAAAATAAGCTTCCTAAGAAAAACAGAAATAAAATCATTTTTAGACAAGTAAATGCTAATTGAATTTATTACCACTAGACCTGCCTCATAAGAGGTCATCAAGAGAGTGCTAAACATAGAGAGATCATTAGCAGCCACAACAAAAACACACTTAAGCACATAGCCCACTGACACTATAAAGCAACTATACAATCAGGTCTGTATAACAACTAGCTAACAGAACAATAACTGGATCAAATCCTCACATGTCAATGTTAACCTTGAATGTAAACTGGTTAAGTGTCCCAATTAGAAGACACAGAGTGGCAAGTTGGATATAGAAGCAAGATTCAACTGTATGCTGTATTCAAGAAACCCATCTCACATGAAATGATATCCATAAGCTCAAAGTAAAGGGATGGAGAAAGGTCTATCAAGCAAATGAAAAACAAAATAGAGCAGAGATTGCTATTCTTTTCAGACAAAACAGACTTTAACAACAATGAAAAAGGACAAAAAAGGGCATTACATAATGATAAAAGGTTCAATTCAACAAGAGTACTTCACTATTCTAAATACATATGCACCCAAACTGAAGCACTCAGATTCATAAAACAGGTTCTTAGAGACTTAAGAAGAGTCTTAGATAGCCACAAAATAATAGTGGGAGACTGTGGCATCCTATTGACAGTCTCAGACATTATTAGTCTAATAATAATAATTAGTTTAATAATATTAGTCTAATAGTAGACATATTAGCAGAATATAGACAGAAAACAAAGATATTCTAGAACTTAGCTTGACACTTGATGAAACAGGCTAACAGATATCTATAGAATACCATGCCTAACAAGAGAATATACATCCTTCTCATCTGCACATGGCACATACTCTTAGGACTGACCACACACAAGGCCATAAAGCAATTCTGAATGAATTAAAAAAAAATGCACACACAATCATACTTACCACGTTCTTGAATGACAATGCAATAAAAACAGAAATCAACACCAAGAAGAGCTCTCAAAACCATACAATTACAAGGAATTAAACAATGTGCTCCTGAATGACTTTAGGGTAAAAATAAAATTAAGGCAGAAATAAAAAAAAAAATTCTTTGAAACTGATGAAAACAAAGGTACAACATACCAGAATCTCTGAGATACAACTAGAGCAGTGCTAAGAGGAAAGTTTATAGTGCTAAATGCCTACATCAAGAAGATTGAATGATTTTAAATTAATAATCTAACATTATATATAGAAGAACTAGAAAAACAAGAGCCAGCCAACTCCAAAGCTAGCAGAAGAAAAAAGTAACCAAAATCAGAGCTACACTGAACAAAACTGAGACATGAAAATCCCATACAAAAGATCAACGAAACCAAAAGTCTTTTTATGAAAGGATAAATAACATTGAGAGATTACTAGCTACATTAACAAAGGAAAAAAGAAAGAAGATCCAAATACACACAATCAGAAATGACAAACATTGTATTACTAATAATCCCACACAAATACAAAAAACCCTCAGAGACTATAATGAACATCTCTATGCATGCAAACTAGAGAAGCAGAAAACCTATGAGAAATGGCTAAATTCATGGAAAAATACAAACTCCCAAGACTGATCTAGTAAGAAACTGAAATCCTGAATAGACTAATGATGAGTTCCAAAACTGAATCAAAAAGGAAAAAGCCTACTGACCAAACAAAGTCCCAGACCAGCTAGATTGACAGCTGAATGTTACCACGTGTATAAAGAAGAGCCAGTACCAATCCTCCTAAAACTATTCCAAAAAATCAAGGAGAAGGGGCTTCTCCCTAACTCATTCTTTATGGCCAGCATCATTCCAATACCAAAACCTGGCAGATACACAACAAAAAAAGCAACTTTAGACCCATATCCCTAATGAGCATAGACACAAATATCCTCAATAAGTACTTGTAAATCAAAACCAGCAGCACATCAAAGAGCTAATCCACTGTGATCAAGTAGGCTTTGTTCCTGGAGTGCAAGGTTGGTTCTACCTATGCAACTCATTAATTGTGACACATCACATAAACAGAACTAAAAACAAAAGCTGCATGATTACCTCGATAGATGTTGAAAAGCTTTTTAATAAAATCCAATATCCCTTCTATATTAGTTCATTCTTGCTTTGCTATAAAGAAATATCTGAGACTGGGTAATTTATAAAGAAAGGAGGTTTAATTGGCTCACAGTTCTGCAGGCTGTATAGGAAACATGATGCTGCCTTCTACTTGGCCTCTGAGGAGGCCTCAGGAAACTTACAATCATGGCAGACCGCAAAGTTGGAGCAGGTATAACACATGGTCAGAGCAGGAGCAATAGAGCAAAGGAGGAGGTGCTACAGACTTTTAAATGACCAGATCTTACGAGAACTCATTCACTATCACCAGGACAGTACCAAGGGGGATGGTGCTAAACCACAAGCAATCCACTCCCATGATCCAATCCCCTCCAACTCTGGGGATTACATTTTAAAATTAGATTTGAAGGGGACAAAACATCCAAACTATATCACTTTTATGTTAAAACCCTCAAAAGAGTAGACATGAAAAATACACACCGTAAGATAATAAGCACCATCTATGGCAAACCCTCAGCCAACAATATACTGAGTGGGCAAAAGCTAGAAGCATACCTCCTGAAATCTGGAACAGGGTAAGAATGCCCACTCTCACCACTCCTATTTAACATGGTACTGAAAGTGCCAGCTGAGCAATAAGGCAAGAGAAAGAAAGAAAAGACATCTAAGTAGGAATAAAGTAACTCAAACTATCTCTCTTTGCAGATTATATGATTCTATACATAGAAAATTCTATAGTCTCTGCCCAAAGGCTCCTTGAACTGATAAGCAACTTCAGTAAAGTTTCAGGACACAAAAATCAATGTATAAAAATGAATTGTATCTCTATATGTCAATAATGGCCAACCTGAGAATCAAATCAAGAATGCAATTGCATTCACAATAGCCACTAAGAGAATAAAATACCTAGAAATACAGCTAACCAGGGATGTGAATGATGGCTACAAGAATTCCAAAACACTGCTTAAAGAAGTCAGAGATGGCACAAACAAATGAAAAACAAGTTCCAAGCTCATAGATAGGAAAAAATAATACAATTAAAATGGCAATACTGCCCAAAGCAATCTACAGATTTGATGCTATCCTTATCAAATTACAAAAGTCATTCTCCACAGAACCAGGAAAAAAACTAATCTAAAATTCATATGGAACCAACAACAACAACAACAACAAAAAAAAAAAAAAAAAAAAAAAAAAAAAAAACCCTGAATAGCCCAAGCGATCCTAAGCAAAAAGAACAAATCTGGAGACATCATACTACCTGACTTCAAACTATGCTGTAAGGTAACCAAAACAGCATGGTACTGGTACAAAAACAGACACATAGACCAATGGAACATAATAGAGAACCCCAAAATAAACTCACACACCTTCAACCATCTAATCTTCAAAAAAGTCAACCGTAACTAACAATGGGGAAAGGAGTCCCTATTCAACAAAGAGATGTCCCTATTCAACACTGCATGTTCTCATTTATAAGTGAGAGCTATATGTTGAGTACACACGGACTCAAAGACAGGAAAAAATAGACACTGGAGCCTACCTGCAGGCAGAGAACGGGAGGAGGGTGAGGAAAGTAAAACTACCTATCAAGTATTATGCTCACAATCTGGTTGACAAAATCTTTTGTACATCAAACTCCAGCAAAGTGCAACTTACCCATGTAGCAAACCTGCACATGTACCCCTGGATGTAAAATAAAAGTTAAAGAGTAAAAAATAAATAAATACATATGACCCCTTTCACCAGGCTTGTGTACCCATCTTGTAGCTGCTGTGAGTGAAGACTGCTACATGCTCAGAGACACCCCCTTCTCCAAGGAATTGACCTCAACTAGTGGTTCTCAAATTTTATGATGAATCAGAATCACCTGGAGGGCTTGTTAAACCTCATCTGTCTGGACCTCATTCTCAGACTTTCTCATTCAGTGTTTCTGGGGAGATTTCTGAGAAATGGCATTTGTAACAAATTGCTAGGTGCTGTTGATTCTGCTAGTTTATGGATCACTTCTTGAGAACCACTCTTCTAGACCAAGCTAAATCCTCCTGGCCTAGAGGTCACAGCAACCCCTTCCCATCCCTCCTCTCCACAGAGGATTATGCCTGACTGACAGAGGGCAAAAGGATAATTCCTTTACTAACTGTGAGATCAACTCCGTGGAGCAAAGCATGCTTCAGAGCTCCCCATGGTGTCTCGCTGAGGCTAGACCCCACCTCAGACCACAGCCTTGCTCAGCCCCTTCTGTTTCCCTTCCTGCCCTTCTCCAAGGAGAACCGTCTTCAATAAACCATGTACACAGGAAGCCCTGTCTCAGCCTTCACTTCAGAGTAACTCAACCAAAGACACACACACACACACACACACACACACACACACACAGTGGAAATACAGGAAAGAACAAAGAGCAAAGTTATCAACTTTCCCTATACAGATAGGCATATGAATTTCCTCAAAGGAGGATTTGCAGGAGCTTTCTAGAACGAAGAAAGCCTATTTTCCCTTGAAGGCATGAGCACAGAAAGATGTATCCTGTAAAAATCTTAAAAGTTTATCAGCATCATTTTTAACAAGCCTCGGAAGCCCAGTTGTACCTGAGGCCTGCGAGGACTTGGAATTGCCCTATCTCTGAGGTGCTAGGCTGTCATTTCATCTAATGAGACAATCTGTATTTTCTAGGACCTTACACAGTAAGACTCTATAAATTCTGCATCAGGCAGAGTGTGGAGCCATCTCTTAATGGCCCCAGCAACTACCATTCCACTGTCTGGAATCTGCCAATATGAGATAATGTTGATAAACGGTACAGCTTTCTGCCAGCAATAAAACCACAGAGCAAACAGAGTTTAAAGGCTGCAAGTAATTTCATTGCAGGCAAGGGCAGAGAACAGAGAATGGGAAGAATGAAGAGGTCTCAGTGGCCTGTTTCTAGAAATGGGCTATGGGGTACCACATGCCCAACTCTCTTCAATCAGTGTCATCTTTGTAAATCAGAATTAATGGGCTCACCTCTCTTTCTCGAGCAGGTGGCAGTGCCCTCCTTTGTGGGCTGACATGCCTGGAGTAGAGGCTGATGCCATCTGGACTGCTGCCAGGTAATCACATTGATGCTGAGGTTGGACCACAAGGCAATTAACAGGGCTCTCCACAGTAGCTTTGTGTTATGCCGCAGCCCTCCTCCTCATCAGTCCCTTCCTCATGCCTCACATGACAATATGCACTTGGCTACAATAATAATGAAGGGACCAGTTCATCTGGTATGTTAGTAAAAATAAGACGAAGAAGGTCTCTGCATAGGTAACGGCACCAGTCAAAAGTAAAATGATGGCACTTGATGCCCAAAGTCTAACTGAATATATTTCTAGATTTATACATTTTTAACAATAGGGGGCATTAGGTCTCTATGTTGTCTGTGCTATTTATTGTGCTTCTTAAAACGCTGATTCCTTTCTGACTTCATCACGTAGTTCCACAAGTGAAATCTGCACATCGGTGCTGTTACCAATACCTTTTATTGTCCTTGAGTAAGATAAATAAAGACAAATCTGGCTGACAAAACCACAAGAGATTTCATGTATAGTATAGTTTCCTCAACACTGTAAAAGCAAGCACATAAAGGATCCCGGTTTATCTTTTAATAATAATTCTGAACGAGGTTATAACAAGAAAAGGAAATGCTCATCCCACCTCAGTTTTATTATTTATTTCTGAAAAGAAGAAAATCCTTCATAGTCTGTATTACAATGGAAGAAGGGAATTTTATCTGAAAGTTGATGCAACCCAACTTTCCATTGTGGCTTTTCATCTCAAAGACATTTGCCTGCAGGAGCTTCCTGTTTCTCATCTTCCAAATGTAACATCTGTAGCGCCAAATATTTAAATTGTATTAATCTTGCATGTGCATTGACTGAGAGAGAAATAATTCGAGGCAGCAGAGGCATGTTATTGCTGGATATGAAATGTGGAATGGAACATGCTTTCACTATTAAGTCCTGGAGCCTTTTAACTGATACTTGAATACTGAATTCAGAAAATTCTCAGGAAACATGCAAGAAGGGATAAGGAGCCCGTGTTGAAGAAAGTTCTATGTTTAACATGTTAGCAGCCTATTTGAAATATAATCATGGGTAAAGATGCGTAACATGCGAAACCTCACTCTCCGCCCATTTTCACACTATTTTGCAAATGGCTGATACTTTTTTAAAGAATGAAAATTTTACTACAGTGGAATCAGACTTTAATACTGGCCCCGTCAAAGGAGGAAGCATTAGCTTACTGGAGTCCTATTTCAAAAAATTCAATTAAAGTCTTTGGCAAAAAACGGTTATGTCCCAAGACAATTTAGAGACCACGAGGAAAAACAGAAGCTATTCTTCTTAGAAGTTAGTTATTTTCCCCTCCCCACATTCCTTTTCAAAATCAAACTCCAATTTTTTTTCCTATAGTTTTTATCTGGCAGGACAGAGACGCCAGAGGTGGCATGACAAGTCCACACTGCTTTCTGGCACGCATAGGTGGATGAGCAAAGCCGTCTGAACATTCACTTCCTGGGATGAGGGATCAAGTGATGAGTGGAAGTCTTCTCTTTGGAGTAACTTCGTTCCCTCAGGTTTGGGTTCTCTGACGTATGAATCCACAATGGAAAAAATGAGCTGTCAGCACCAACTCTTGACTTGGCTTTCCCCATGCATTTTTTTCTACTTGCTGGATCATTGTGTTCAAGTGTTTTTTCTTAATATTACATATCATTTTCTCACAGGCAATCTCTCAGTGTACTAAACATCACTAAAATGTTTATTACAGTAACTTTTCTATTACCATTTTAGGCAGTTTATAGAGAATGACTCGTGCTTTATATATACTATCAATGTTATATATTTGCTATGAACCCAACAAATTACATTCTAATTTCAAATGTTTACACACAGCAATCCAGAATGTTAAACAATAATTTTCTGCCCTTTGAACAGGAAGTAGAGTCATTATAAAAAGTCTCATCGAAATAAAAAGGAGAGGCTTCTGGAATGTTAAAGATTTTGTGTGAGTATTCTCTGAAACAAGTCATGGTTATAAACGTCATGGAAAAGAATATTCAGCTTGCTTTTGGAAGTCCATTTTGGTTATTTTCTCTAAATATTTTTCATGCTATTTTTTATTGTAAAAGAGGGCCTTTTCAGAAGTGGTTCTTTGCTGAAGGAGGAGCATCCCTTCCCCTCTCGGTTAATGGAAGATTTTGCCATCAGCTTGGAAACAGCCAAGCATGTGTTGATTTGTGTCAGCCAAGGTAAATGCTCCTCATCCGCATCCCTTCCTAACTTCTGAGTGGGTCTAGTGAAAAGGACCTGCCTTTGTTTTCATCATTTGCAAGGGTCTCTTTATTGGAAAACAGAGAGCTGGTAGAATTTGTGTTGGGGATGATTCTTCTTTTTTGAGAGGGTGATAGCATGACTAAAATTATGGAAGCATAAAAGCTGCAGGTTTCCTATAATGGGCACTGCTCAGTATTATTAATAACCATGCACAAGGCACTTTTATGTTGGCAAGTGGCTTCAATCATTTTTATCACGTAATAGCTGAAGAGGTTCAGTGAGCTCTTCAATCTCTTCACAAGATTGGGTCCCAGTAACTTGTAGAGTTTTAAGGCTGGGAGGAAATTCCCAAGGCTTATTCAAGAAATATTCTTGAATTATTAATTTAAGAAATAATTTATACATAAATGCATGCACATATGCAAGCACACCACACACATGCATGCATCAGTGTATATCTGTAGGGATATGACAATGAGATAAACATAGGCCCTGAATGATCTCAGTTAATCCTTACCATAATCCCATGAGAAAGACTCTATTATAATAGCCTTTTCAAAGGTGAAGAAAATGAGATTTAGAAAAGTTAAGGGACTTATCACTAAGATAATAAGTGGCAGAACCTGGACTCAAATCTAAGTGTTTGATTTTAAACCTCACACTCTTTAGGTGAATATATGTGATAAGAGACCACATGTCAGAGTCAGGAGGATGCTCTGTGCTCTTCCAGATGATTCCTTACCCAGAGACCTAGAGTCAGTACTAGTGATGGAAGTAGAAGCCAGCCTCTTGCAAACACCTGCTAGAGACGAGGTTTCCACGGTCCCCTCTCCAGTGCCTCCCTACCACCACTCATCCTCAGCTAGGCAGAGACTGTGTGTTCCAGAAAATAAAAACCAAAGGATGGGAAATAAGTCAATACAGATAGAAATCATTAAATTAGAAAATGAGAAAGAATTTTTTTAAAAGTGCTTAACTGAGAGCTACTCTTGGGAAACACTAATAAACCAAGTTCCGACAGTGTTGAAGAAATAAAAATTATTATGAGCAAAATGAGATAGAGCCATTGGTTCAGAGGAGATTAAGAGGCTAATTATTCTTTAAAAGCTATGTACAATAAACTGATATATTTAAAAATTTTTGTTGAAATAGTTGATATCTGGGCTAATACACATTAAATGTCACGAAAGACAAAAGAGAGAGTCTTGAAAGCAAACACATATGGAAGAAAGAGGAAAAATGTTTCAAAGAATTAAGAATTCAAGAGGCATCAGGTTCTACTGCTTTACTGGCAAATTTTATTAAGCCTTTAAAGTGTAGTACAATCTTAATTTTTGTGTTTCTTTGAGTGTCTGTGTGTGTGTGTTTACACACCTATTGAATGCCTATTATTTGCCACAAGTAGTGATATGATAGTGTGTGCTCACATTAAATATGATAGTGGGTACTATCACTTTTTATGAGGGAGGTACAGTTTTTTTTTTTCTTTCTTACAGATGGGAAATATGCTTGTTAAGTTACACAACCAAGATGAGACAGTAAATAGCGTAACCGAATTTCTAACCCACATCTGTCGTATGTAAGAGCCTAGATTCTTAACCATTACCTTAAGTTGCTTCCTGAACTCTAACTGTAACAGAGTACAAATTTTTTTAAAATAAATGAAGTATCGATGCAATAATTCCTTACCAATATGCATCCCTAAAGGAAAAATATTTGGTCCATTCTCATTTTTAAATGTTGAAACAACAAATATCTTAAATAAAATATTAGTATATCAATTATAGCAGCATGAAAAATATGCCATGACCAGTATGTTTATGTTATCAATAGCAGGATATATATTATCTTAATAAGTGAGAGGAGAAAAAATATATAAATTCTACTAATTAGTGTCAGAAAAAGATATTTATATATTTTAACTTTTATTCTACTTTAAAAACAACCCTTCATATTAAAGGAATTTTCATTAAAGAACGGAAAAGAATGTATACTCTCTCAAGCATAATTTATATTGTTTTAGAAATTCTTAACAATGCAATAAAATTTTTAAAAAGATATTTAGGTATTTGAAAGTTGCAATGCAATTTGTTATAATTACCCACAGATTCTCCATGTGAAAAATCCAAGAGAACCAAGGTAACAATGATAAAAAATTTAAAGAACAATTCACTAAGTAGGATGAATAAAAAGAACTATTAAAATAATTCTTTATCTGCCTGTGCTCATTATCCAAATTTATATTGAGGTCATTTTATCATCAATTTTATAGCACTCTTTGAATATTAATTTTAGTTTTATAGGCTTTTTATGGTGTTTTTTTGCCATTCTTTAAGAATCTTGGTTTATATCCCTTTTTGTTTTATGTTTGATTAGATTATCCCATGCTAAAAGACCTCCTCAGGACCCTGGCTATTTTAAATGGACTTTGAAATAAATAATAACTGTATATCCCATAGCTATTGGGCAACTCCTCTTTCTGAACATATAATAGATACCATTAATAAGTTGTGGCATCTCTTCCTTAGCCCAGATGTTGTCTACAAATCTTTCTCAATAGAGCTACTGCTGACTGGTTAACACTGACTCATGAAATATAAATGAATTTTTCTCCCCAGTCTAGGAATTTTGCATCAGCCCACCCAGTAGATTTCCACCTGGGGAAGGGCAATCTTCCAACATTCTATACAAACACTAACTTGCTACAATCTCAACTTTGTTGATTCTTCTTAGAAAGGTCAAGGGTTCTAATATGCAATCTCTTAGAGGTAAGTCCTTTTGCACATGGGATTAGCAGAGGTTGTGACAAATTGATTCAAAGGGAATACCACACTTCACTTCTGAAATATCTGTAACCTATAGCCTTAGAATAAAAAGCTTGACAGTTCTTTTATACCTAAACTGTCAAAGCAGTCATTGCACCAAATGTCTGTAGTTCACAAACAGTCATTTTTAGCTGGCAGCAATGTTAAGAGCTCAACCATCTGGGAAGGACCAAATTTGGTTAAAGACATTTTTTTTTTTTTTGATGGTTTAACCAGTTATTTTGCTCGATTAGAGACAATTTTTTAAAAATACCACTTGAAGAAAAAAAGGTACAGAATTTTATGCATGCTATCCTGAAGTTGGTGTCATTACACAAGAAAGTAGTCTGATTATGATGACACTACATTTATGATTCAGAAAATAAAGAAAATAATTTATTATATGTCTCAGAAAATACACATTAAACAACTGATGTTTTCTAAGACTTATATAAGGCACTGCAGAGTTTAAAAAATATGTTAAAGATAAAATAGATAGGCATAGATGTGTCGACACACACTGTTAATCTTCTGGAGGAATAAATAAACATTCAAAATTGAAGCATGGGAATTACTGATTTAAATCCTATGAGATACTTTCATTTGCATAAGGAGATATGAACTCACGAGTGCTGAGTGATCTGACCCTGCCTTCCTTTCTACACCGATGCCTGGCTATTGGTTCACTCAAGGTATTTTGACCTCAGGACTCCACTGCAAAACCCTATTGGATTCCTTTCCCATAGACAACTGCACAATTTTATACCATGTCCTTGAATGACGTTGTTTTGGTTCTTGGAAACCACAGTCTTTCTGTGTTTCAAAATTGATGCATAGGCTTTTCCTTATGCTTAGGATGTTGTTCTTCCACACTCCTGTTCTTTACATGGCTAATTTCTGTTTATCCTGATGTCTTAGCTGACATTTGCCTTCTTTAGCAAAGCCACATCAGAACCAGTCCCCTCACTCATGATGACCTTTCTTTATTGTCTCATCATAGTCTGTGCTTTGTCTTCATAGCACTAGTTAAAATGTTTATGTATTTGTTTTGAGTTTCCATAACTAAATTGTATGTTTTTTGACAGCAAAGATCATGTTTATGTTATTTTATATACCAGGTGTTTAGCAAAATCCTTGTCTTTTGGTAGGCCTAAATTTAACGTTGGAAAAGATTTCATGAATTTGGTGAGAACCGAGGTGGAAGAACAAGGAATATCTGTATCATGAAATGTACTAAAATTGATAGAACAGGAACTCTAGAGTCTAATAGCTATAAATTTAAGTAAGTTTTAAGAATTAGACAAGTCATTTAAATGAGCCACATTTATTTCATACGTGAAATAGAGGCTACTATATATGATAAAGTCAATGTGATAACATTTGGAAACCTTATTCAGTTCCTGGAACAAAATAGGTAGTCAACACACAATACATGATAACCATTATTATGTAGATATTATAGGGCTTTCTAAACCAACTTGACAGACTAAATCTAGGAATAAGGTGGCAAAGTGAAGGGCATGAAAGGGGAGCTGAGGATTTGGATTTGAATGGAACTGGAGTTGGCCGAAAGGAAGGAGAAAGAAGCATACTTTGAAAAAACTGTATTCAGAGTTCCACCCCTCTCCCCACACCACACCCCCGACCTGGGGTTAGCAGGGAGTCATGACAGGCTACTGACTGAGATAGCGAAATGATCAGAGTAAGGTTTCAGGAGTGTTGATTTGGAACTCTGCTAGGAATGAGCTTAAAGCAGGGAGAAACTGCTTTAAGTTGCTATGGCAGTAGTGGAAGAAAGCCTCTCCTGGTGTCACTGATGTGTGGGAATTCAGAGAAGAGAGTGCATTTGGAAAGAGTTTCCTGGAATACAACTTATTGTGTAAATTTTAAAAAATTAAATGGACTTGAGAGCCTAAAGGCAAGCTGGGCCGACTCCCAGAACTAAAATATACTGCAACAATTTGACAAACAATTAAAATATATTAAAAACTTAAGGCCAATTTTTTGATGACTCTGTTTTGTGAAAGACATGCAAAAATGATGTGTATAGGCTGGGCGTGGTGGCTCACGCCTATAATCCCAGCACTTTGGGAGGCCAAGGTGGGCGGATCACCTGAGGTCAGGAGTTCAAGACCAGTCCAGCCACATGGTGAACCCTGTCTGTACTAAAAAATACAAAAATTAGCTGGGCATGATGATGGGTGCCTGTAATCTCACCTACTCAGGAGGCTGCAGTGGGAGAATCACTGGAACCCGACAGGTGGAGGTTACAGTGAGCCGAGATGCACCATTGCACTCCAGCCTGAGTGACAAGAGCAAAACTCCATCTCAAAAAAAAAAAGTGTGATGTATATATTAGACAACTAGTGGTGATATTCAGATATTTTCATATATTTTAGATAGATAGAACATTCTTCCTGATGAAAGCAGAATTGGGGTAAGTAAAAAAGAATGTGAGATATCTATGTATCCATATAATGCTGCCTATCTCTTTCATATAGATTTCTATTTAAATGTCCATATATCTGTAAGTGTATTACTGTTTCTATATGCATTTTTATCTCTCTTTTTCTATATATTTTTACAATTGCTCTTAGAGTTTAATTATTATGGTGTATAGCACAAATTTGAGAGTGCTTTTGGAAAATGCTTTTATATTTGTCTGCATATATTAGATTCTTCATCAAAAAGTGGGCAAAGGATATGAACAGACATTTCTCAAAAGAAGGCATTCATACAGCCAACAGACACATGAAAAAATGCTCATCATCACTGGCCATCAGAGAAATGCAAATCAAAACCACAATGAGATACCATCTCACACCAGTTAGAATGGCAATCATTCAAAAGTCAGGAAACAACAGGTGTTGGAGAGGATGTGGAAAAACAGGGACACTTTTACACTGTTGGTGGGATTGTAAACTAGTTCAACCATTATGGAAAACAGTATGGCGGTTCCTCAAGGATCTAGAACTAGAAGTACCATATGACCCAGCCATCCCACTACTGGGTATATACCCAAAGGATTATAAATCATGCTGCTACAAAGACACATGCACATGTATGTTCATTGCGGCACTATTCACAATAGCAAAGAGTTGGAATCAACCCAAATGTCCATCAGTGACAGACTGGATTGAGAAAATGTGGCACATATACACCATGGAATATTATGCAGCCATAAAAAAAGATGAGTTTGTGTCCTTTGTAGGGACATGGATGCAGCTGGAAACCATCATTCTCAGCAAACTATCACAAGAACAGAAAACCAAACACCGCATGTTCTCACTCATAGGTGGGAACCGAACAATGAGATCACTTGGACTCAGGAAGGGGAACATCACACACCGGGGCCTATTATGGGGAGGGGGGAGGGGGGAGGGATTGCATTGGGAGTTATACGTGATGTAAATGACGAGTTGATGGGTGCTGACGAGTTGATGGGTGCAGCACACCAACATGGCACAAGTATACATATGTAACAAACCTGCACATTATGCACATGTACCCTAGAACTTAAAGTATAATAATAATAATAATAAAATACACTTGAGAAAAAAAATATCTGATAATACATTCTCTAAGACGGGATCCATGGCTGAAATACCATTAGATTTTAACCATAGCACCATACCCGGCACATATACTCAGTTAAATAAGTGAATACATATCTGTTGAACAAATAAATCAAGTAGTAAATAAAATTTTGATCCTATAATCCCAATTATAAGAATTTATTATAAATGAGTAATGTAAAATATAGGGAAGAAAACCTTAGAATTTTAAAACTTTACAAGACTTTAATGCTAATTTATAAGAATTATAACTCGGTAAAAGCTTATAAACATTACTGTAAATTAATGGTGAGGAAAATTATGGCATGTTCACTCAACTGAAAATAATATAACATTTATCAATAATATCTATAGTGTATAATAACAAATTGTTAAAATGTTAAGAAAAAAGGAATGTACACGATTTTATATTCAGAATGAGTATAAATGAAACAAACTAATAGAAAAGTAATTGGTGTTTTATTCCTGTGCATGGCTTAATACTATCCCATTGTGAGGCCAGGCGCGGTGGCTCATGCCTGTAATCCCAGCACTTTGGGAGGCCGAGGCAGGTGGATCACTTGAGGTCAGGAGTTTGAGACCTGCCTGGTCTCAATGGTGAAACCCTGTTTCTACTAAAAATACAAAAATTAGCTGGGCATGGTGGTGGGTGCCTATAATCCCAGCTACTAGGGAGGCTGAGTCAGGAGAACCATTTGTACCCAGGAGACAGAGGTTTCAGTGAGCCAAGATCATGCCACTGCACTCCAGCCTGGGCGACACAGTGAGACTCTGTCTCAAACAAACAAACAAAAAAAAGGTGGTCCCATTGTGTATATATAATACCTTTTTAAATCCATTTATCCATTGATGGGTATTTAGGTTGATTACATATTTTAACTATTGTGAATAGTGCTGCAATAAACATAAAAGTGCAGATACTTTTTTGATATATTGATTTTCTTTCTTTTGGATATACACCCAGTAGTGAAATTGCTGGATTGTATGGTAGTTCTTCTTTTAATTTTTTGAGGAACTTTCATTTGCAACAACATAGATGGAACTGTTTAAGTCAAAAAAATATTAAATGGTGAAAGAAATATGGAAAATGACCCATCTTATGTTAACAATGGTTTTCTCTGAAAGATAAGCCTGAGTACAATTAATTGTTATATTTTACATCTCTCAATTTTCCAAAACTTCAGTAGTAAGCATGAATTACTTCATTATACAAAAGGACTTATTTAAACATATAACATCATTACCAAAAACCAACAAATGCCTAAATATAAATCACCACCACAGAAGGGAGAACTTATTATTGGAGTACCTATCACAGTTCTAATTTCTGTGGGACATTCACATCAAAGCTTTGAGAGTGATATGGGGTCGGGGAAGCCATGCTTGGTCATATGACATTGAAAAATACTGAGTTACAAAAAGCTTGAGAACATTCTTTAGTGCAGTACTTTTCAAAGCATTCAATGTACTCCTGTGTATTTTGCAAACTTATTTGACTATGACCACTCTGGCACCTTTTCAAGTTTTTCTCACCCTAGTCAACCTTCAGGTATGTAATAATTATGATACAAACTAAAGTCACCACTATTGAGCCCTTATGGCATTTCATATCAGATATAATGCTACGGATTTTTATAGGCATAGTCCCATTTAATACTTGAAATCATTATATTAGGTATCACTGTGACCCCCATCATATAGATGAGAAAACAGGTTATCGACTTTGCCCAGACCCGCATAGCAAGTAACAAATGCAGACCTTGAATTCAGAACTGTGATTTTGTACAGTACCTGATCTTGCTTCTGATGATATTGTTCCATTTGAGATCCACTAATATCATTATCATTAAAAAATATTCTAGATGAAGATTCCAAAACTGCTTTTTTCTTTCCTGTTTCTGTGGACCCAGACTGCTGAAATCTACAAAAAAACAAAATTTGTGTGACTTTCATTAACAATAAAGCCAGGTTATAACTTTAATCTTCAAAACAAATGTTTAAGCTAAAATGTATTTTTGACATTTTAATTTACTATTTGTGTTTGAGGTGGAAAAGGGATTTAAATACCTTTGGAGATAATGTGATTTGTGCTTTGGATAGGAAATGCAATATCAGTCATTTAAACATTTTCCTATAGCTCTTTTCTCGATGCTTGCTGCCAGGATGAAATGAATAAATGAAAGTAAAATCTAAATATATGAATAATAGCTTTTATGCCATAGCAAAAGATACCTGGTCATATGTGGGAGAGATGAAAGGTGGTTTTACCTTTCCAAAGCAGCTGAGAGAAACCTGCCAACTCTGAATGGTTGTTATTTCTATGACGTCTTACTTTACAGGTGTGTGTGTCCTGAATCTGCGACTTCTTGTAGTTTAGCATAGTAGCATGGCAAATTAAAAAAAAAAAAAAAAATCTCCCATTTAAAGGAAGGTTTATTTTAACTCTTTTAAAAAGTTGTTTTGAACAGTTGCATGGCTACAAAGAGAAAGCTGCGGTTGGTGCCTTCAACCTCTTAGTGAAAGGAATTTATCTGAAACCTGAAAAAAGCAATGGTACAATGGAAACTACACTGTTGAAGACTGCAGTCCTCCCGCAATTCAGACGTGAGAAAACCTGACTTAAGTAGTTTTCTGCAAATATTCTCTTCACAAAATCCCAACTTGAGGTATGTCATCCAATTCAATTAGAATTTAAGGTTAACCATATTCTCAGAGGCAGTGAGGGGGAGAGGGAGAGTTTTATACAGGCTTGGAGCAGGTAGACCCAGGCCACCCTGTTCCATGGATTTGAACAGCTCTCAAAGCTTGTTTCTCCATCTGCATGGTGTAGGATTTATGTAATCTAGGTCTAATATGATTATGTGTCTGAAGTGAGTGGCACAGTGTTTGTTCTACGGTAAATGATAATGCTTCTGGTGCCTCACAAATGCCTCTAGCTCTCCACGCTGTGGGGATGGGTTGTGAGGGCGACATAGGGAAAGCTGACAGCTGGGTTGTCAGTTCTTCCAGAGAAAGGCTCGGCATCCTATATAATCTGGGTTACTCTCAAGGCACAGCAGGACTTAATCATGGAATGGAGGCACCCTTATTAGGGTTACAAATAATGGGAAAAAAGGGAAAATGAAGGGACATAATGTGGTAAGGGGATCACAAAGAGCTGAGATAATAAAACAGGAGACAGGGAAAGAGATGAGGTGAGGAAGCAGGAAAGAATATGGTGAACCAGCCAGGACAAGCCAAAGGAACAGGCATCACCAGAAGTGGGATTGTAACTTTCTGTGACACACAGGGCAGAATGCGCACGAGAGGTTTCCTGGCCTCTGTCAGAACTGAATAGCCGGCGTTCTTTTCATCTCACCTTTGGTAATTAATAGGCATTGGTTATTATTAATGGACACTATCATTTAGTGGACATTTTTAGTAGAAGTTCAGGGAAGTTTTTTTTTCCCTTCCTGCCAGGTCCCCAATAAATATATTGGTTTTATAAGGCAGAGTATGATAGGTTCAGAAATTCAAGAGGCAGAAATCATTCACAAAGTATTTTCAACCTAATTAATTTTTCTACACAGGATAACATGAAATAAAAATCAGATACTCTTCTACAAGTTTTTGAGCCCTTTCCTGGTGAGGTCATAATCTTTAAAGTTTTTCAAAATCAAGAGCAAAAAACCCTTGAACCCCCATACTCCCATAGAAAGAATAGACCCCAAACAAAAGGGTCCATCCACAGGAACATGACCTCCATGTTAGGTCTCTTCCTCAAGTCAGTGAATCTCCCTTTTTCTGAACATAAAAATGATTGACAGCAATGGCATTCAAAAAAAAAATCATTTTCTCTCTTATTTGGATCACTGAAAGTGGATTTCATTCCTTTTATCCTTCATCAGAAATATTGCATGCTACTAAACACAAAGTCTGTCAAATTTTTTTTTTAACAACTGAAAAACATATTCTCTTTCCTTTCTAAAAACTCATAACGCATCTTCCAGGCATGGAACCAACTGGGTCCTATGTCATGCTCTTCTAGTAACAGTATTAAAATATTTATGTTCCTAGATAAAAAGAAAAGCAGCATCAACACAAGGAACAAATTATTAATAGGTGGTGTACACATTCTTACAATTTCACTTAAGCTAAGAATGTAAATAACAAATGGTTATTAATAATATAAATATCAAACAGACTCTGAAGCAAGCAGTCTGGATTCATGTGAGTTGCCATATATGTGCTGTGTGACCTTAGGCAAGTCATTTAACCTTCTTGTGCCTCATCTTTTCAGGGTTATATGGAATATATATGTGAGTTTTAAAAGATTAAAAAACTATGTAAAATATTTGACTACTAAGAGCTGGGCTATTTCTTAAAATAAATAAATGTGGATATCAAATTGCTCAAGTATTTATTGAAGACATTTTAAGCAGTGATATGAGCTTTAGTTTAAAATTTCAGTATTTATAATACTACAAATTACATCTTTTATAACAATTTAAGTTTTGTATTAAAAGTTGTATAGGTCAACTTGAAATATCCAAAGTTTTTCAAAGTTGCTTTTTAAGGGGTAAAAAAGTATGAACCTTGATGTTCATGGATGCAAATTTCCCACTTCTTAACTGAATTGGAAACTGAAAATTAGTTTTGTTGTATAGCCACCATTGTGATGACATGAAGTATATAACATTGCTACATTGTCTTTGTTAATAATTTCTATAAATCATTTCCAGCATTTATAAATGGCAGTTTTCTATTGAGTTCTGACACAAATTGATATGAAATCACAAATAAACTAGTGTCTATATTTGGTCACAGTGCCTCAAATGTCGAAGGCAACATCAGAAATGTAAAGACTCAAAAACACTATCTCAACAAAGCTTGATAAAAAATGTATATATTCAACAGATTTCAAGCAATCACTTTAGCTTCATATCTGACTGAAAACAGCAGAGCAATCAAATTATCCAGCATTTTCAAGCTCCCCATGAATGATTTGGCACCATTCTTCTGTCAGCTTCATTCTCAAACATGTACTAATCACAGCCTAAAAAGTGATGAATCATGCATAACGTAAAAACTGTCTTCTCACTAGGTGGAAAAAAAAAAAAAAAAAAAAAAAAAAAAACAATGCTCTAACAACAAGCTTTTTTGAGGGGATGTTGATGACTCACTGTTTGACATCACCTTCATCCAGAAAGAGATTTCTATTTCTCAATATCTGAAAGGTGCATATGTTCCAAGCAGGAAAAATTACAAACGTGGGGTCACACAGAGGTCAAACCGCAACACTTCCCCAGGTCTGCCTCAAGCGTAAGGAGTGCGGGTCGACTGCACTGTTAAGGAGGAAGAAGCAAAGGTCACTTCCAACCATGAACAGTGACTACATTGGGAAAATAAAAATCTTAAACAGGTTCACTAAGAAAACTGTCTCATTTCTCTCCATATACTTCTGAATATTTTAAAGTAAGTTATTCATGTATTGTGTGAATCAAACAACATGGAAAAAAAAAATCTTAACTCAAAATGGGGTGTGTGTCAGAGCAGGGGTTTGTCCAAAGTTCCTTTGTGGTGATTTCATGTCTTCTTTGAATCAATGACATTATTATTTAAATTGTAAGTTGTATGGTTTATAAAGCTTTCCACTTCTCTCTTAATTTATCTGTGTAACAGTCTTATAAGCAGGTGATAATATCTCTATTTTACATATGGTAAAACAAAAGATCAGAGAGGCCGACTGATTTTCCCAAGTATATCTAGCTAGTTAACGTTAAAACCTAGACTATCATTAACACATTAGGAGTGTTTTCTGTAACAGAAGAGAGTACCCATCTTTAAAATGGAAAATCAGAGCTATTACCCAAGGTTTTTTCATTTTAAAGGTGGGTTTCTTCCCAAGGTTTTAAAATTTATTTTTCAATCCCTCATACTCCGGTTTAATATGTGAGTGTCAGGCATCAACGTAAAGGTGTGAGAGGCAAGTGAGGTCTTATCTGTGCTCAAATTTTGAGAACTAGAGCAACAGCATAAGAACCACTTCAGTATTTGTTCCATCTTTCAGAAGTTACTTGGAAATTTGCTGTGAAGTAAGTAAAATAAAACAAGCAAAATCTTTAGGAAATTAGTTTGTCTGGTGTATCTTTAAATAATATTATTCAGACATAGTAAAGATTTTGTTTTATGGCTCAGGACATTCAACTTTCCTGCTATTTTTAGTGATTTCACTACCCTAAAGATTCAATGCATTATTCATTGCTATGAGGAAATGACCATATCTCCTGGCTGGTATTTTAAAACAATGACAGATTCTAGAACATTTGCTGTAACTAAGAGTGTCGGCTCTGCATGGGGGGCAGGGGACAGCAGTGCCACCAATTCCAGCCCTCTCTCAATAACTAGGAAGCAAGCATGTCATTTTGTTACAAGGAAGTTTCTAATCCACAATACAAATGGCACTGAAGAAACTAGTAGGGGCCATTATTTTAGAGGTGGGGTAATAACAATCATCGTTTCAATTCTCGTGCTCCCTTCTGTAGCATTCTCCTCATTCTTGAATCTAGTTTAAGTCACCTGATGCTGCAATTTTTAAACTTGAAAAATAGGCATACCTGTCAGAGAATGCTGCTATGGGAAAGAGATCAGGATTAGAAGATGGTTCTGAAAATTACTTGGCACCCATCTTGCTAATTACTCTCCAGCAAGCACCTGTAATTATGATATGAAAAGAAAGTTGATGCTCTAGTGATTTGGTTCATGTTCCTTGTCAAGGCAACCTTCCGCACTCTAATGAGCACTTTTATGAGACAAAAAGTCAGATTATGAAGGTAGAGTTAGAAGAGGTTCTGGGCAAGGACATAGGTCGTGATACACTAGGGTGAAAAATAAACAGTTAGTGATTGAAATTGTATGCTGCTCTCCTAATCAAAATTATTGGAGCTCTTTAAAAAGTATTTTGGAAACATGATGGTCATAAATTAGAGAAAAGAAGGAAGAAAACATGAGAATGAGTAAGAAGCAAAAACAGGGGAGTCATTGTAAAGTTAATTTTCAAAGGTTATGAAGATCATCAAGACACACATAACAACATTCAGTTTTACCTCACTTTAAGAAAGTGACTGTACCACTTAGCACTTCAGTTTTCTTCACTTCTAAAATGAAGACACCTCAAAAAGTTGGGACATTGATTAAAGATACTGGCACAGTGCCTGGTTAACAAGAAGACATTACTAAATGTTTATCTCTCTTTTCTCTATCCTCACTAAACCCAGCTTTCGTGGCCTGAAATCCCACATAATCAGAATTTATCCATTTTTAGAGTAATCCCTGGAGGACATAATGCTCTTTAGGAAGTTCCTGTTTCCATTTCCTTTTCATTTTGATTGTGTTGTATTCCTGTAGCTTCCAAAGTGTAAATAACTACGATTCTCTTTTCTTTATTCAGAAGCCCTCCCAAGGAGCTTTGGAAAGGAAGATCAGAAATTTTAGGGCCAAAACAAAACAAACAAAATAGCAAACAAAAAGCCCACCTTAGCAAGTCCCAGAGACATCAGATTTGTTATTCCAGTTACTAAGACAGAATGTCTAACACCACTCAAAAGAATTACCAACTTTTACCAACATACAGCTCTTGAATATTTTCTCTATATTAAATCCACTGGTGGTAAATTGTATCAACAAATTTCAAAGCAGTATTCAGTTTTGTCTTTTATTTACCAAATACTATATACTTACATGTGATTCTGCAGATCAAGAACTAGGAAGCATTGGGTCATAGGGTTCATACAATGCTACTTTGGAAAGAAAGCTGTGATAACCTGTTTTTTCTAATACCAAAATCACAATTATTGTTTTGTTACAGATAGACAGATAGAGCTTCGTCTCTGGATCCAGATACAATTAGTTTCTAATTCTAAGTCCACTACTTAGTAGTTATAGAAGGAATAGCTAAGTCTTTAACCTTTGGAATTTCAACAATTTCATTTCTATATTACAGATACTTAATAGTCTCCTCTACAGGTAGTACTGTGAGCTTTAAATCAAACAATTGTGCAAGGTGGACAATACAGCGCCAGGAATGTGATAATTTTTCAATGAATGCTAACTCACAAAATTTTACTCTCTCCCAATTTTTAATCCTCCTCTGCCTGAAAAATTAAAGAAAGAAAAAGATATGAATTACTGGGCTCAGAAGGATTTACTTGGTAGCCTTCAAGATTTTGAATATAAAGATGGAAATTAAATAGACTTTCAAACATTTCCTTTCTCTATGCCTTAAGTAATATCATTTTTACCATCCTACGTAGACTTTCCCACTATCATAGTATTTATCTTCTTTTCTTGGTATGTGGGTTTTGATTGAGTCAATAAAACACAGATTGCCTTTCTTTCATATATTCATCTGTAGTGTGTTTGCACTGGTATTTATTCCTGGGTACATATCACATTAA
Source organism: Piliocolobus tephrosceles (assembly GCF_002776525.5). Taxonomy (NCBI): domain Eukaryota; kingdom Metazoa; phylum Chordata; class Mammalia; order Primates; family Cercopithecidae; genus Piliocolobus; species Piliocolobus tephrosceles. Next base: position 181,913,983 of record NC_045435.1, on the reverse strand, counting down.
ATGTTGTTATTATATACGATTAATTATACTACATGATAATTATATCATATAATTAATCATATATATTAATATTTGTTTATTAAATATATACCCAAACATGTATATACACACATGTGTGTGTATATACTAATATTTGTTAGTTATATATTTATTAGTTATCATATGTATGGATTTGTTGAGGGTTTTAGAGTGTCCTAATCATGAAGAAAATATTTCAAAATGAGGCCAAGAGAACAGATAAAAATGACTCCTATTTTGCATTATAGAATAAAAATCTCTTTAGAACTGAAATGTTCTAAATGTCATTTAGATTGTTAAATCTCATTTTCAGCCAAGGAAACCAAGGTCCTAACAGGTCAAATGGCTTGCTCTGGATATAGAAGATATAAATACAGCTAGATGTAGGAGTCTGGTATTTAGAATCTTTTCAATAATAGGAAGGAGAAGGTGAAGGACAAAACTAAGGGGTTATCATAATAGTCATCTTCAGAGCTCTTAAAGATTGTTAAAAGTGAGGCTAATGGCTACCTACTTTCTATCTTAAATCTGTATCACAATATTCCAAGCTAAAGGAGGAAGTGAGGCATTATTTTTCATCCTAAGACATCCATTTGTGGTTCTTAGGTCAATGCCAAGGGCTTCAAAAGAAGCCTCTAAAAACAGCAGCATACAGTATGATGAAGTGATTTCATGCATTGGAATTCAAAAATTCAGTGCCTGAATGTACTGCTTATCTTTTATATGATTTTAAAAAATAGTCACAAGATGTCTCAGTTTTGTTATGTATAATATGAAGGATAATAATAGCACCAACTTCATAGAGTAAGTTTGTGAAATCAGTAATAAAATGCATGGGGCATGCTTTCTATAAAGCCTATGACTAGTATGTTTTCACTTATTGGTTCTTTGCTCCCACTGTCAAATGCACAACACAGAGAAAGTGAGCCTATATGTAGGAGCTTGAGATTAGGTGATGGGCTGAACAGTGGAAAATTCAGGTAGTTTCTGTGTGAGCATGGAATGAAGACAACTCAATGAATGAATTATCTTCCCAGTATTTGTTCCAGCATCAACATCCATCCAATTTGGAGGTTATCAACTGTATTCCATCCTTGTGAAACTTGAACCTAAACACATGATCTGAGTTTTTGTCTTCATGGAAAGTAACTAATGAGCAATGGTATTCATATTTTGGGGGTATTTAAACCTCAATTAGGCCAGAGATGACACCAGTCTCCCTCTATTCATTGAATAATTTATGGACTTATATAGACCTATTTTTCTCTAAATAAACAGAAAGAGATTGAAGAGAAGAAAAAGTAGGGTGAATATGGAGTGAGTGGTAAACAATTACTCATCTGAATACTTATTATTAAATATTTTTGGGGCATAAAAATATCCATTTGCAACATGTATTATCTTATTTAATCTTAACTGTGGTATTTAAGATAGATGTGATTTTTTTCTATTTCCCAGAATGGTTAAATAGTTTGCCTGATATCACAACCAAAGTAGATTAAATCTGGAATTCAAACCCAGGTCTGACTCCCAAATCTGTATTACTTTCACTTGACCCAACACATTATTAATATAGCCAAGCCATGATCAAATATTATAATAATTTAAAAGTATAGCGATATTAATCTTTACCTGCTTTAAAAATTATGCAAAAATACTTGGAGAGATCATTTTCAGTTACATAGAGAATAGAAATCCAACATAGAGAATAGAAATCAATCACACATGTTATTAATTTTCAGTGACCATTTATTTCTGTCCCACTATTTGGCAATTGGGGTCTCAGTATCAATTAGAAGTTTAACTGAGACAGTTACTTAACCTCTAGGGAGGCTTATTAGTATAAGGAAGAGGGAAAAGAAGCAAGAATAAGTGTTTTCAGATTATTTTAGTAGTTTTGTAATATTCGGAAATTTTTTAAAAGATCCATTAATTAAAATAGTTAACATTTCTTTTAGGGAACCCTGACTGAATCTTGACTTATTTTCCCAGATGTTTGTAACAAAAGGATCATTATGTTCTTTCCTTCTGTGTCACAGTTTTTGCATAATGGCTGTTTTATTTTGAATGAATTGATAAGGTAGCTTTCACAGGAATATCATTAATTTACTTAAAAGCCCCTTTCACAGCATCAGAACAATGCCTCCACTTCAGTTCGTGATTGTCTTCCACACCCTTCTGCACCCCACTTGATTCAACTTTTGCTGTAAGGGTTCCTAATGGCAGTCTTCCTGAATACTGCTTATGAACTTAAATGAAGGAAGATTTATGTCAGGATGTTCTGATGACATAATATACGCCCAGGAGAGATGCAAACTGCAAGGTGGGAAAAGAGTGCATGAAGTTAAATGAAGAGCAGGCTGCTGACATTCTCAGAGCTTTGTAAGCCAAATTACAACTTCTTGAACTCACCTTGTTAAGTTTATATGTCAATCTTTTTTATCCTGAATTTATTAGTTCAGTCAGCTCCCAACTCCCAACACATGTACTCAAGAAAGATTCCTGTGTGTTCCATACAAGAATGCAATGTAGAAACTATCTACATTGCGGTTTGTCATTAGAGTGTGTGAATGAGGCTTCAAGATTCCAGGGGATAAAATGGTGGTCTCAGAGTAATAGTATGGTCTTTTGAGAGGCTTGAAACAGGGAAGGCCTCAATTTTGAAGGGCAAGTGAGAGAATTATCATTGGACGCTAATTTAATAAGCCTAGAGTTGTCTTTAATGTCCCCCAATCAAAAACAAAAACGAACAACCCTAGACAGAAATTAAACACCTACAACCATCTGATCTTCAACAAAATTGACAAAAACAAGCAATAGGGAAGAACTTCCTATTTAATAAATGGTGCTGAGATAGCTGTCTAGCCATATGCAGAAGACTGAAGATGGACCCCTTCCTTGTACCATATACAAAAATCAAATCAAGATGGATTAAACACTTCAATGTAAAACAAAAAACTATAAAATCCTTGGAAGATAACCTAGGAAATACCATTCTGGACATAGGACCTGGCAAAGATTTTATAATGAAGACACTAAAAACAATTGCAACACAAACAAAAACTGACAAATGAGACCTAATGAAACTAAAGGCCTCTCCACAGCAAAAGACACTATCAACAGAGTAAACAGACAACCTACAGAATGGGAGAAAATATTTGCAAACTATGCATCTGACAAAGGTCTAATATGCAGAATCTATAAGGAACTTAAACAAATTTGCAAGCACAAAACAATACCATTAAAAAAGGACAAATGACATGAACAGACACTCTTCAAAAGAAGACATACACATGGCCAACAAGCATATAAAATATGCTCAACATCACAAATCATTAGAGAAATGCAAATCAAAATCACAATGAGATAACGTCTCATACCAGTCAGAATGGCTATTACTAAAAAATCAAAAACAGATGCCGGTAAATTTGTGGAACAAAGGGAGTGCTTATACACTGCTGGTGACAACGTAAATTAATTCAGCCATCATGGAAAGCAGTTTGGCAATTTATCAAAGAATGTAAAATAGAAGTACCATTCCACCAGAAATTCCATTATTGGTTATATACCCAAAGGAATAGAAATTGTTCTACCCCAAAAACACAAACACATATATGTTCATCACAGCACTATTCACAATAGCAAAGACATGGAATCAACCTAAATGCCCATTAATGATAGACTGAATAAAGAAAATGTGGTATGTATACACCATGGAATACTAAAGAGGCATAAAAAAGAATGAGATCGCGTCCTTTGCAGCATCATGAGTGGAGCTGGGGGGCATTACCATAAGCAAACTAACACAGAAACAGAAAACCAAATGACACATGTTGTCACTTATAAGTGGTAGCTAAACTCTGAGTACAGAAATACACAAAGAAGGAAACAACAAACACCGGGGACTGCTTGAGGGTGCAGAGTGGGAGTAGGGAGAGGATCAAGAGACTACCTATCAGGTACTATGCTTATTACTTGGGTGATAAAATAATCTTTCCACCAAAGCCCTGCAAAACACAATTTACTTGTATAACAAACCTGCACATGTACCCCTAAACCTAAAATAACACTTAAAAAATCAAAATCTATATGAGAAAAATTTTGAAATAATTATTATAAAAACTTGACTTGAACAAACAGAATAGAAAAATGTATATGGTCAGAGAGACCAAGGAGTATTGGAGAGATGCCAATGCTCCCTAAATCAATATATAAATTCAGTGGATTCCCAATACAATGCATACATTATTTTTTGTAATTACACAATGTGAAGACAGTGCTATTCTTGAAGACCAAGTATAGCTGGGAAATCCCCAAAAAGAAGAGCAATCTGGGGAACAGGCCTACCAAATTACAATTTCTGTAATTAAATCAGTGTTGTTATTGGCTTAGGAATGGCCATTCAGATTAATTGAACAAAAGCTAAAGCTCTGAAAAACATACAAGAGCATATGGAACATTAATACATGGCATAAACTGCATCTCAAATTAATAGAGAATGGACAGGTGTTTTAATAAATGTTATTTAAAAACTGGATAGGCATTTGAAAAAAACACACTTATTATCACATCATATGCAAACAAATTCCTAATGGTTAAAAGAGATAATTTTTTTTCAAAAAGGTTATAAACTTCCTAGAAAATAATGGATTAATTTCATCATAAAATGAAAGAGGAAACATTTCTGTAACTATGATTCAAAATCCAGAAGAAATAAAACATTGACTTTGATTACCTTACAAAACATTTATAGCTTAAAAATCTTTGACAAAGCCAAAGAAAAATGTAAAAATTTGAGAAAAGGTATACAGAAGTATATAACAGAAAATGAAGCTTTAAATTTCTAACACATAAAAAATGAGAATTAAGAAGAGGAAGACCAAGAGAAAAATGGACAAAATTTATGAATGAGATTTTGCAGAAAAATAATTTAAGATGGCCCTTAAATATATGAACTAATTCTCTTACTGATAGAAAAGTGTAAATTTTAAGGCTCCTAATCTGTTTCAGAAACATGAGAAAAAGCTTAATTAATATAAAATCAAATAACTAGCATAAAAACTAGTTTTACAGTTGAACTGAAAATATCATTATAAACTTCTGACATTATCTATTTGAGAATACATATTTCTTCCATGCACTTATCAACAGAGCTTCAAAATATGTGAGATAAAAAATGGACAGGTATAAAAAGGAAAAACAGACAAATCCACAGCTATAGTTGGAGACATCAACATTTCTCTTTCAGTAATTGATATGAATGTATAAGCAGAAGTCAGGATACAGATACCCTAAACTATCAAGTACCTTAACGTAATTTATATTTACAGGACACTCCGCCAAAAAATAGCAAAATATACATTCTTCTCAAGCATACATGGAACATGCACCAAGCTAGAACTAATTGTTACAGTTTATTTTATGACTCAGAATATGTTCTAGGTCTTAGACCGTCACAAAATTAAAGCTAAAATCAATAACAAGAGATACTTAGAAACCAAATGCATTAGTCTGTTCTCACATTGCTATAAAGATACTACTTGAGATTGGGTAAATAGTAAAGAAAAGAGGTTTAATTGACTCCTAGTTCTGCCTAGCTGGGGAGACCTCAGGAAACCTTCAATCATGGTGGAAGGCAAAGGAGAAGCAGGCACTATGTGCACAAGGTGGCAGGAGAGAGAGAGAGAGCACGTGCGGGGGAAATGCCAGACACTTATCAAACAACCAGATCTCGTGAGAACTACCTCACTATCACAGAACAGCATGGGGAAAACTGCCCCAATGATCCAATCACCTTCCACCAGGTCCCTCCCTTGACATGTGGGGATTACAACTTGAAATGAGATTTGAGTGGGAACACAGAGCCAAACCATATCACCAAGTATTTGGAAATTAAACACATACTTTCAAATAAATTGAAAAGCTATAACAATAATATTTTTTTAAAATATTGATCTAATAAAAATGAAAGTACAGCATATAAAAATGTGTGAGAGGTAGCTAAAGCAGTGCTTAGGGGGAAATTTATAGCATTGAAATTTTATAATAAAAAATAAGAAAGATCTAGCACCAGTAACCTGTTTCCAACTTCAGAAACTAGAAAAAGATGAGCACACTGAACACAAAGAAAAAAAGAAAAAGTAATTAATGAAACTAAAAATAGAAAAGCCATGGAGAATATTAATTAAACCAAAAGCTGGCTCTATCAATAATATTGATAAATTTCTAGCACAGCTAATGAAGAGAAAAAAATTGATGAAATAATTAATATAAGAAATCAAAGAGGAGACGTGACTATCTCAAATATGTTAAAAAACAATAAAAAGAATACTACAAAAACTTATACGCGTATAAATTACACACTTAGATTACATATATCAATTCTTTGAAAAATACAAACTACTAATTCTCATGCAAGAAGAATAACCCTTTTATATTCCCAGATGACAGATTAGAGGCTTTTAGCATGCCTCCGCCACTTGAAAATAGCAAGATGATGCATAAAGATCAACTCTGGGAGCTTTAATTTAAGAAGAAAAATGGGAATCCACTGGAACTATGAAGGATTCCCCAGATTGTAGGGAAGAGAACACCGATGAATATTACCTGTGACAGCATTTAGTTAGTAAAAGTGAGTGAAGCTCCAGTACAGGAGGGAGTCAGCGAATCTCCTTCTGTGATTCACCTCTCCACTGGAGATCTGAGAAACCCAGGCTGAAGAAGTACACTTTGTTTATCTCAAGCCCTGGAGCTAACTTGGGAAGAGATTTGGAGATACCGTGAGGGAAAGATATTGGGAAAAGTTGCAGACATTTTCCCAGACCTGGGACAGAGAGCAGGATGCCATTTTTAATCTGGGTGCATATAAAGACAGCCATTTTTTAGGGACCCAGCAGCATGGCTATGTAAGCATCTTAGTCTCAGACTGGAGATTGGAGTGCCTACTCTGGAGTTGGGTAGGGACCTCCATAGCCAAAACTACGGAAAGTGTCCCAAAACAATCGGTGCCGGAATTGTGCTCTTCCTGTTGCAAGCCTGGGGCAGAAGGAGAGATGCTACACCTGCAGTTTCTCCTGGGTGGCAAGACTTGCAGCCAGGGCCATCTTGGTGCCTGGAACTGGTCTGCATGTCTCATTGGTGGGTAACCCAACCTGCTCCCCTGATATCATGGTGCAGCGGCCCCCCCCGCCCCCGCCCTGTGCCACCCCCAGGCAAAAATTCAGGATATTGGAACACTCACTTACCAGGACCAGAAGCCTGAGCCACCCTGCTCTTCATGGAGATAGATCATAAAGTAGCAAGGCCCTATGTGTTCCATGCCCAGGCAGATTGACAGCCATACAGAGCACCCATTTGTTTGGTTCAGTATCCTAAGCCACTCCACCACTCCTGGGCATAGGTCACGTTGCAGCAGGACTCTCTCTGCTCCATGCCTGGGCAGATCTCTAGGCATTTGGAATACTCACTTACCTGAAGGAGCAGTCTGACCCACAATCCACCCTGTCTATGCAGAAACCCAGGTACAGGGAGACTCTCTCTGCTTCATTCCCAGGTAGACCTCCAGATATTTAGAGCACATGCTCTCCTAGCTCAGCAGCCTGAGCCACCTAATCCTTCCTGGACGTAGATTGTGGTGCAGTGAGGCTGTCTATGCTTCACCCCCAGGCATATCTCCAGGCATTCAGAGCATCTGTTTGCCTGGATCAGCAACCTGAGTTGGCCCCACCTGTCCTATGTGAGATCTTCATGCAGGGGGCCTCTCTCTGCCTCATGCCCAGGCAGATCTACAGGAATCTGGAGTACCTACTCTCCTAGATTAGGAGTTTAGGCTGTTCCCAGCCCTGTGCAGATAACATGGAGCTGAGAGGGTTTCCCACACCTCTGGGTACTTGGTGGCCACTCACTGGATTCTCCCTTGGCACCAGTGCTTGTGCCTGCCATCAGGAGACCTTGCAGGCAGACCTACTCAGTCCAGCCCTCCCATTGCGGCCTCTGCCCCCTTCTCCTCTGTGACTGAGCAGGGAGCTCAGATCACTGTGCATTATACAAATCAGCCCGTTGCCTAAGGCAACATAGAGCTTTCTTTAGTAAACAAAAACATACACCCAGCCACGCTGGTCACAGCTGGTTCTTTCATATAAATACCATCTACTGGCTTCTAGGTCGAACTGCACAGCCTAATATAAAATCTGCTGACAGGGCCAGGTGCAATGGCTCACGCCTGTAATCCAAGCACTTTGGGAGGTTGAGGCAGGTGGATCAGCTGAGGTCAGGTGTTCGAGACCAGCCTGACCAACATGGTGAAACCCCATCTCTATTAAAAATTCAAAAATTAGCTGGATGTGGTGGCAGGTGCCTGTAATCCCAGCTACTCAGGAGGATGAGGCAGAAGAATCGCTTGAAACCAGGAGGTGAAGGTTGCAGTGAGCTGAGATCATGCCATTGCACTCCAGCCTGGGTGACAGAGAGAGACTCTCCCTGCAAGAAAAAAATAAAAAATCTTAATCTGCTGACAGAAGTCCATAGAGCTATAGAAGCAAAGCTAAAAGACCCTACACCACATTTTCTATAATAACTCCCTAGAAAAGGAGGGAAGTAGAAGGAAGAGAGAGAGAGAAAAAAACAAAAAACAAAAAAACAAACAAAAAAAAACTCACAATGATGTAGGGAAAGAAAGAAAAAGGAAAACATCCTGCCCACATGGAAATAATTACACAGGTTAGAAGTGCCAGTATCTCCAAATAAGAATAAACCAGCACAACAATTCTGGCACCATGAAAAATCTGAATATAGTGACACCACCAAAGGCATGTGCTAGCTTTCCATCAATAGCTCTTAACTAAAATTGAAACTCAGAAAAGACAGAGAAAGAGCTCAAAGTTGGATTGCAAGGAAGCTCAACGAGATCCAAGACAAGGTTGAAAAATCCACACAAATAAACTTATAGAGCAATCCAGGAAATTAAGAAAGAGATAAACATCTAAAAAATAAATCAATCAAAGCTTCTGGAATTGAAAAACTCACTTAAGGAACTTCAAAATATAATTGAAAGCTTTGTCAATAGACTGGACCATGCAGAAGAAATTTCAGAGCTTGAAGACCAATCATTCGAATTAATCCAGGTATTTTTTCAGATAAGCAAGACAAGCAAGGACTAAGGAAATTTAACACCACTGGACCAGCCTTATAGGAGATCATAAGGGAATTCTACACATGGAAATGAAAGAACAATACCTGCTACCACAAAGACACACTTGAGTACCTAGCCCACAGACCCTAAAAGCAACCATACAATGGAAACTACAAAGCACCCAGCTAACAACTTCACAATAGTATCAAAACTTCACATATCAATATTAACCTTGAATGTTAATGGACAAATGAAAAAAAAATGCATCTGCTGTTTTCAAGAGACCCATCCCTCACATAACGACACACATATCTTCAAAGTAAAGAATAAGAGAGAGAGTTAAAACACAATGGAAAACAAAATAGCAGGGATCACTATTTTTATATTAGATAAAACAGATCTTAAAGCAACAATAGTAATAAAAGGTCAAAGAAGGGCATGATATAATGACAAAGGGATCAATGCAAAAAGAAGACTTAGATATCCTTAATATATGTGCAGCGAACATTGGAACACCCAGATTTATAAAACAAGTACTTCTAGACCTACAAAAAGACTATGATACATAATAATAGTGGGTGATATTAACACCCCATTGACAGCATTAGACATATCATCAAGGCAGAAGACTAACAAAGAAATTCTGGGCTTCATTTTGACACTTGACCAATTAGACCTAATAGACAACTATAGAATACTTCACCCATCAACCGTAGAATATACTTTCTTCTCATCCACACAAGGAATATACTTTGTGATGGACCGTATTATTGGCTGTAAAGCAAGCCTCAATAATTTTTTTAAAAAATAAAAATTATATCAACCATATTCTTTGACCATAGTAGAATAAAAATAGAAATCAAAACCAAGGAAATCACACAAAACCACACAAGTACATGAAAATTAAACAAATGCTTATGAGTGACTTTTGGGTAAACAATAAAATTAAGGCGGAAGTCAAAACATTCTCTGAAATAAATGAAAACACAGACATAACACACAAAAATATTTGAGATGCAGCAAAAGCAGTGTTAGGAGGAAAGCTGGTAATGCTAAAAGCCTATCTCAAAAATTAGATCTCAAATGATCTAACATCACACCTAGAGGAACTAGATAAAAAGAAAAACTAGCCTCAAAGCTAGCAGAAGAAAAGAAAAAAAACTAAAATCAGAGCAAAACTGAGTGAAATTGAGACATGAAAATCCATAGAGAGAATCAATGAAACCAAAAGTTGATGTTTTAAAAGGATAAACAAGTTGATAGACCACTGTCTAGATTAAGAATGAATAAAGAAAGAATAAGTGCAAGCAGAAAAAAACAAAGGTGACTGTATTAGTCCCCGTTCTCACACTGCTATGAAGAAACACCCGAGACTGGGTAATTTATAAAGAAAAGAGGTTTAATTGACTCAGAGTTCCACATTGCTGGGGAAGCCTCAAGAAACTTACAATCATGATGGAAGGAAAAGGAGAAGCACCACCTTCTTTACAGGGTGGCCTGACAATGTGAGTGCAAGTAGGGGAAATGCCAGACACTTATAAAACCATCAGATCTCATGAGACTCACTTATATTATCAAGAGAACAGCTTGGGGGAAACCACCCCCATGATCCAATTACCTCCACTTCATCCCACCTTTGACACGTGGGGATTATGGGTATTAGGATTAAAGGTGAGATTTGGGTAGGGACTCAGAGCAAAACCATATCAGTGTTGTTTACATGCAGTTCCACAGAAATAAAAGATCCTCAGAGACTTTTATGGACAACTCCATGCACACACATTAGAAAATCTAGAGGGAATAAATACATTCCTGAAAACACAATCTTCCAAGATTGAACCAGGAAGAAAGTAAAACCCTGAACAGACCAATATTGAGTCCAGAAATTGAATCAGTAACAAAACATCTACCAGCCAAAAATGCCCTACACCGTATGAATTCATAGCTAAATTTTACCAGATGTAAAAAAAAAAAAAAAAAAAAAAAGCTGGTACCAATTCTACTGAAACTGTTTCAAAAAATTGAGGAAGAACTCCTCCCTAACTCTTGATAAGAAGCTAGCATCACCTGATACCAAAATTAGGAAAAGACACACTCAAAAAAGAAAAGTTCAGGCCCATATCCCTAATTAACATAGATGCAAAAATATTCAACAAAATACTAGCAAATGAAATCCAGCAACATATCAAAGAGTTAATTTACCATCATTAAGTAGCCTTCATTTCTGGGATGCAAGGTTGGTTCAACATGGGCAAATCAATAAAGGTGATTTATCACATAAATAGAATTAAAAACCAAAACCATATGGCCACCTTAATAGATATGGAAAAAACCATCAATGAAATCTAACATCCCTTCATGATAAGAACTCTTAATAAACTAGGCAGTGAAGGAACATACTCAAAATAATAAGGGCCATCTATGACAAACCCATAACCATCATCATACTGAATTGGCAAAAACTGAAAACATTTCCCTTGAAAACTGGAACAAGTCAAGAATGCCCAATTTCACCACCCCTATTCAACATAGTACTGGAAGTGCTAACCACAGTAGCTAGGCAAGAGAAACATATAAAAAGCATCCAAATAGGAAAAGAAGTCAAAGTATCTCTCTGTAGAGACATTATGATTCTATACTAGGAAAACTCTTAAAGACTCTGCCAAGAGGCTCCTAGAACTGATAAATGATTTTAGTCAGGTTTCAGGAAACAAAATCCACGTACAAAAATTTGTAGCATTTTTATACACCAATAATGTTCGAGCAGACAACCATATCAAGAATGCACTCCCTCCATAGGTTGAAAGAATGAATAAGACATAGTATTTGATAGCACAGCAAGAGGACTATAGTCAATAATACATTAAGCGTACTTTTTAAAATAACTATAAGTGTGCAGATAGATTGTTTGTAACACAAATGATATATGCTTGAGGGGAGGGATAACTAATGTTCCATGATGTGATTATTATGCATTGCATGCCTGTACCCAAATATATCATTTATTCCTTAAATATATATATATATATATAACTACTATGTACCCATAAAAGTTAAAAATAAAAATAATTTAAAAATGCAATCCCATCTACAATAGCACAAAAAATTAAAATACCTAGGAATATGTCTAACCAAGGAGGTGAATGATCTCTAAAAGGAGAACTACAAAACACTGTTAAAAGAAATCATGGATGACACAAAGAAATAAACATTCCATCACCATGAATTGGAACAATCAAAATATTTAAAATGGCCACATTACTCCCAAAGAATCTAGAAATTCAATGTTATTCGTATCAAACTACCAATAAAAATTTTCAGAGAACCTGAAAAAACTCTTCTAAAATTTATGTGGGACAAAAAAAGAGCCTGAATAATCAAAGAAATCCTAAGCAAAAAGACCAAAACCAGGACCATTGCATTGTCTGACTTCAAACTATATTATAAGGGTAACAAAACATCATGGTACTGGTACAAAAATAGACATATAGACCAACAAAACAGAATAGAGAATGCAGAAATAAGGACACACATGTACAATCGTCTGATCTTTGATAAAGTCAACAAAAATAAGCAATGGGAGAAGGAGTCTGTATTCAATAAATGGTGATGGGATAGCTGGCTAGCAGTATGCAGAAGAATAAAACTGCATCCTTACCTTTCACCATATAAAAAATTAACTAAGATGAATTAAAGGTCTAAACGTAAGACCTCAAAGTATAAAAATTCTAGAAGAAAACTTATAGAACACTATTGTGGACATCAGCTTTAGGAAAAAAATTTATGAGTTAGTCCTCAAAAGCAATTACAACAAAGATAAGATTGACAAGTGGAACCCAATTTAACTAAGGAGCTTCTGCACAGCAGAAGAAACTATTAACAGAGTAAACATCAAACTTACAGAATGGGAGAAAATATTCACAAACTACACATCCAACAAAGGTCTAATATCCAGAATCTGTAAGGCACTTAAACAATTGAACAAGCAAAACCAAATAACCCCAATAAACATGGGCAAAACACATGAACAGATACATCTCAAAAGAAGACATACAAGCAGCCAACAAACTTGAAAAAATGGTTCATATCACTAATCATTAGAGAAGTGCAAATCAAAAGTACAATGAAATACCATCTTACACCACTCAGAATGGCTATTATCAAAAAGACTAAAAAGAACCCATGCGGCCGGACGCGGTGGTTCAAGCCTGTAATCCCAGCACTTTGGGAGGCTGAGACGGGCGGATCACGAGGTCAGGAGATGGAGACCAACCTAGCTAACACGGTGAAACCCCGTCTCTACTAAAAAATACAAAAAACTAGCCAGGCGAGGTGGCGGGCGCCTGTAGTCCCAGCTACTCGGGAGGCTGAGGCAGGAGAATGGCCTAAAACCCGGGAGGCGGAGCTTGCAGTGAGCTGAGATCCCGCCACTGCACTCCAGCCTGGGCGACAGAGCCAGACTGCCTCTCAAAAAAAAAAAAAAAAAAAAAAAGAACCCATGCTGGTGAAGTTGAGGAGAGATGGAAACGCTTATGCACTCTTGGTGGGAATGTAAATTAGTTAAACCCTGGTGGAAAGAAGTTTGGAAATTTCTCAAAGAACATAACACAGAATTACCATTCGACCCAGCAATCTGTTTCTGGGTATATATCCAAAAGAAAACAAATCATTCTACCAAAAAGACACATGCACTCATATGTTCATTGCAGCACTATTCACAATAGCAAAGTCAAGGAATCAACCTAAGTGTCCATCAACAGTGGATTGGATTAAGACAATGTGGTACATATACACCACCGAATACTACCTGGCTGTAAAAAGGAATGTAATGATACCCTTGGCAGCAACATGGACACAACTGGAGGCCACTATCCTAAGTGAATTAATGCAGGAACAGAAAACCAAATACTGCATGTTCTCATTTATAAGTAGGAGTCAAATGTTGGGTATTCATAGACATAAAGATGGCAACAATAGAAATTGGGGACTATTAGAGCAGGTAGGCAGGAGGGAGGACAGGGATGAAAAACTGTTAGAACTATGCTCAGTATGTGGGTAATAGTATTATTCATATTGTAAACCTCAACATCACACAATATGCCCAGGTAACAAACCTGCACATATCTAAATATGTACCCCCTAAATATCTAATAAAAATTTGGAAAAATAAAAAGAATAAATAAAGAAATAACCTGAATAATCTTGTGTCTATCAAAAATTTCACTTTTTTCAAAACATAGAAAACATTTCAAAAAGGGGAAAAAATAAGAAAAGACTACCAGCCCAGATGGTTTTACTCGTGGATTACAGCAAATATTTAAGGAATAAATAATAAGATTTCTACAAAATTTCTTTCATAAATAGAATAAAAGAAATAGTTCCCAATTCATTCTATGAGTCCAGCAATACCTTAATACAAAAACCAAAGACAATATACAAAGATAACGGCTCAATATCCTTCATGAACACAGACATAAAATTCCTTGACAACAGGTCAGTAAATCAAATTCAGTAATATATAAAAAGGATAATTGTCACAACCATTGGGTTTCATCCAAGAATATAAGACTTGTTCAGCATACAAAAATCAATCATTGTAATTCACAACATTAACAGGATAAATAAAATAATATCATCATTTCAATAGTATCAGAACAAAACATTCAATCAAATTAAACATCCATTTATGATTTAAAAAAACTCTCAGAAAACTAGAAATAAGAGAAGGAACATCCTTGTCCTAATAGAAAGCATATACAAATAATTTATATATTATTTCAATTAATTCAAATTATCAGGGTTATTGATAATCATATATACTAGTCTTTGCCCCAAAGATCAGAAATAAGCTCGAGATCTCCTGTTAGACCATTCTTAACATCATAGCAGAAGACCCAATCAGTGCAACAAGGAAAGAAAATGAAATAAAAGACATACAGAATGGAAAGGAAAAAACAATACTATTCATATTTAGAGACAGCTTAAATATAAATGTAGAAAATTCCAAAGAACATACAAAAATGCTACTGGGACTAGTAAGTGAGATTAATATGGGTGTAGGACAACTGCTCAATCTTTAAAAGTCAATTGTGTTTCTTTATGCTGGCAATATGCAATTTGAACTTGAAGCTAAAAAAAGAGCAATATCAATTATAATAGTACCAAAATCATGAAGTACTTAAGTATAAATATATCAGAACATGTGCAGAATCTGTATCATAAGCACTTTTACACACTTAAGACAAAGATCAGAGTTCTAAATAGGTAGAGAGATATCCCATACTCATAAATTGAAAGATCCAATATTAAGATGCCAGTTCTGTCTAATTTGATCAATAGATTATAGAAGATTCCAATGAAAATCATGTCATTTTTTTTTTGTAGATCCTGACAAGCTGATCCTAAAAGTTATATGAAAAGAAAGAGGAACTAGAATAGTTAAAACAATTCTGAAAAAGAAAAGCAATATTTGTGGACTCAAATTACATGATTTCAAGACTTACTATCAACTATAGCTATCAAGACAATGTAATGTTGGTAAAAGGTGGTCACATAGGGCAGTGGAACAAAAGGGGCAGCCCAGGAATATATGCTCAAAAAATGGAATAAACTGATTGGTTTTACAAATGATCAAAGGCAATAAAATACAGTCTTTTAAGCAAATATTACTAATATAATTGGATATTTATATGCAAAAATAGAACTCAACATTTACCTCACATTTCACAAAAAGATGAACCAAAAATGAATCATAGATTTCAAAATAAAACATAAAACTTTTAAATTTCTAGAAAAACATAGGATAAAATCTGTGTAATCTTGTATTTCTCAATGAATTTTTAGATACAACATCAAAGGCATGTTCTGTTAAAAAATGATACATTATATTTTTTCAAAACTAACTTTTGCTCTTAAAATGATACTCAAAAGAATGAAAAGATGATATATAGATGGGCAAATATATTTGCAAGTCATATATGTGATAAAGTCCTTATATCAAGAATATATAAAGAACTCTTACAACTCAATAGCACAGAAACAAACTGCCTAATTAGAAAAATGCACAAAAGCTCTGAAAAAACACTTCATTAAAGAAGATGCCAATTATATTAATGAAAAGATGCTCAACATCACTAGTCTTTATAAATGCAGATAAAACCATAATACAATATTACTACACATTATAATGAATAAAATAATAATGATCCAAAATCTAACAATACCAAACGTTGGCAAGCAATAGCAAGGCTCATTCATTTCTGGTGAGAATCCAAAATGGCACAGTAACTGGGAAACATTTTTGGCAGTTTTTTTTCAGAATGCACTTACCATATGACCCAACAATCCCACTCCTCATTATTTACTAAAGAGTAATGAAAAGTTATCTTCATACAAATCATGTGTGTGGATGTTTTTATCAACTTTTTTCTCATATTTGCCAAACACTGGAAACGTATTTGACGTCTTTCAGCCGAAGAATAGGTCAGCGAATTTTGGTACACGGATACAATGAACTTCTATTTAGCAATGAAAAGGAGTGAGCCATTGATCCACCCTCCAACCCGAATACATTTTAAATACATTTTGCTAAATGAAATAAACAAGATACCAAAGGCTATATATTGTATGAGTCCATTGATACGGTATTCTGAAAAAGGTGAACGTATAAGGATTGGGGAGAACGGCTATGGTGGTGAATACAGGGGGAATTTTTGAAGTGAGAAAAGTGTCTATGTGATACTGAGGTGTAAACATAAACACAAAAATAATGGTGCAACAATGGGAAGAAGTACTAAAAGAAAGGAAGGAAAGCAACATATAGAGTGACAAAAATTATACAGGACAGGTGTAAATAAAATAAATAGAATAAAGTAGCTTATGATAAAAAAAAAGGTTATTCCACTAGGTCACAATTCACCCATATATTTTATACATGACATATCTAATATAAAATGACCCAGAAAAGTCAAAAATAAAATGAAGTTTACAAAATAGGCAAATGCAAATTAAGAGAAAGAAAATATGGAGATACTAATAGTTGACATGGTTAAAATCAAGCTTCAAACTGGAACAGCTACAACAAGAATATGAAACAATAAAGTCATGATTACAAAGAAAATCTAAACTTCCATAAATTTCTGTGCATCCAATTTTTTTTTTTTTTTTTTTTTTTTTTTTTGAGATGGAGTCTCACTGCGTTGCCCAGGCTGGAGTGCAGTGGCGTGATCTCAGCTCACTGCAACCTCTGCCTCCTGAGTTCAAGTGATTCTCCTGCTTCAACCTCCTGAGTTCCTGGGACTACAGACGTGTGCCACCACGCCCCGCTAAATTTTTTGTATTTTTAGTAGAGACGAGGTTTCACTGTGTTAGCCAAGATGGTCTCAAATCTCCTGACCTTGTGATCTGCCTGTCTTGGACTCCCAAAGTGCTGGGATTATAGGCATGAGCCACTGCACCCAGCCGCATCAAATTTTTTAAAACTCAAAATATGTAAAAGCAAAATCTCCAGCAAAATCCAAGGAGAGAAATAAAGCAAGGCATAGTAGTAGGGAACTCCATTTATATCTCCTGGCTCATGATAGATCACGCAGAATGAAAATAAGTTAGGCTATAAAAGTATAAATCACAAATTTCATAAAATAGGTATAGTGGGTGTTTTTATTAGCCTTTATAATGTAAAAGAAGAGAATCTACTGCCTTTTCAAATATTATGAAAAATTTACAAAATTTGACTATTATGCAAAAATGAAATCTGATATAACAACGCAGAAAATATTCTTTAGATCACAATGCTAGAAAGCTAAACGTTAAATTAAAAATGGAAGAAAAAATTTTTACGGCTTGGAAATTTAAGCATACAAATTAATTATGCTTTACTAGAAAAATGAAAGTTATCCAAACTTACCTAAGAATAAATGAAAAATCCATGCAAATCATTATTACAGAGGATGTTCAGAAATGTAGCAGTAATCTATACACCAATTAAACACTAGTCCTAGACAATTTCTTCCAAATTTTAATATAATATATATCTAATGAGATTTAAACTTTGCCAGAGATAAAAGTTTACAGACATCTTGTATGAATTCTACATAGCATTAATAATAATATCTAAGATAATTAGATATTAGATATTATTAGATAATTAGATAATTAGATAATCTAATAATAATAATCTAATTTTTGAATATTGAGACAAAACAATAATTTATTTTAAAATAATTCACTATTATATCTAAATAATATCATAAACAAGTGGTACTGAGATCACTGGATAGTCACATGCAAAGAATGAAGTTGAATCCTTCCTTTATACAATACAGAAAAGTTAATTATCTCAAAATGCATCATTGTCACAAATGAAAGGCTAAAATGGCAAAACTATTTTAAAAATTGTGGTAAATCTTCATCATCTTGGATTAGGGCCTCGGCTCTTGGCACAAAAGTACAAGTGACAAAAGAAAAATAGGTAAATTTGAGTTTCTCAGAATTAGATAATTTTGTAAAGGACACCATGCAAAAGTGAAGAGACAATTCATTGAACATATATATATATACAAGGAGAAAGTATTTGCAAATTACATATCTGATGAGATACTTGTATCAAGAATACGTAAGGAACTTTTATAATTCAATAAAAGAAATAAAACATATTCCATTTTAAAAATAAGCAAATAATCTGAATATTTATTTTTTCAAAGAAAATATACAAATGCTCAACAAGTACATGAAAAGATTCTCAACATTATTAGTCATTAGGAAAATGCAAATCAAAACCAACTTGAGATACCACTTCACATTCACTATTTAGTATGACTATAGTAAAAAATCTTCGCAAGGATGTAGAGAAACTGGAAGTCTCATATATTGCTGATTAGCCTGTAAAATGGTAGAGCCACTTTGGAAAACCGTTTGACAGATCCTCAAAATATTAAGCATAAAGTTATCATATGACCCAGCAATTTCACTTCTAGGTCTATACCCATGAAATAACGTATGTTTCTACACAAAAACTTGTACATGAATGTTCACGGCAGCGTTTTTATTAATAGCCAGAATGTGGAAACAACCCAAATGTCCATCAACTGATGAAGGGATAATCAAAGTGTGCTATGCCCATATAATGGATATGAGGTTATCAGAATTTTGGTTGGTCAAAAACTAAACAAAAGCATGTAAAAAACATAAAGTGCTTCTTTCCTTGAAAGTTTCAATATTTTATAGATATCCATTCTCCGTAAGTTAATACATAAATGTAAAATATCCCCAAACCAAAATATTTTTTTAAGTAATCAGTAGAGCTACATTTAGAATTAATATGTAAAAATAAGTAGAAATAGTCCTCAGAAAGTTCTGAAAAATAAGAATATGGAAGAGGAACTAGCCCAACCAGATTTTAAAACATATATAAGTATACAATAATTAAAACATATAGAAAATAATGCATTGTCCAAAAATAAAGCTAAATATATGTAAGAATTAATTTTATGATGCAGATAGCATTTTAGTCATTTGAGACAAAAGGCAACCAAGAAGTCAATTTTTAAAAATTAATAAAGCTTGAATGCTGCTTTATTTCTAGTATTAAAATAAATTCCAGGTAGTGGGTAGAATTTTTAGATACTGAAAACAAAACCATGAAAGTTTTTAAAATAAGAACAAGAGGCTTTTGCTTTGTTTTTATGACAATAATCTTGCAGTTGGAGATGACTTTGTAACAATAGCAAACCAGTGCATACACGGAAGAGAAAATGATACATATGCATATCAAAATATATCATAAAAAGTCAAATCAATTTTTAAGATTTTAATTACCTGTAACAGAGAACTATCTTACTACAGAAATAACTCTTACTAATTTCTAAGAAAATGACTCATACCCTAATAGAAATTGGGAAATCAAAAGGCTTTTATTATTAAAACATGCTTATCTTAACTCAAAATTTTCAGATTTCCTAAAATGCAGTTTAAACCCATAATGAATACACTCTTTTCACCCATGGGATTTGGAGATACCTGTCAGGTAGAAGCCACTTTCCTGTGTGGAAGCTGAAGTGGTTGCATGCATCCTCTCCTCACTCAGAGGACAAGTGACTTCTGCCAATCAGGAGCTGGCTCCCATAACTTTATCTCCTCAAGCTGACGTCACAAGGGTGGTAATGCAGTTTAGAGATGATTTGTTTCATTGTAATGACTTTAATGAATGAATGGTTGTGCTGAAACCCTTCCCTAGCATTCCTGCTGCCCAGCCCTCTGGAGTTTAATTGATTCCTGCTTATGTTTAAAGTTCTCTCCCAGGTTCCATTCATCTCCATGAGGAAAATACAGCCCCTCAATGCACTCTTTTTTACTTTTTAAGGTAACCAGGTTTGGTTTCTGTTACTTGCAACCAAGACTTTTGAAAGATACATAAATAATCACATAAGTGTAAGGATAAATGCATAAGATTGTTTAATACACCAAATATGGTTTGCCTGTGTCCTCATCAAAATCTCATCTCAAATTGTAGTAGGAATTGTGATCCCCATGTGTTGTGGGGAGGGACCTGGTGGGAGGTGATTGGATCATGGTGGGGGGGGGGGGCAGTTTCCCTCATGCTGTTCTCGTGATAGTGAGTGACTTCTCATGAGACCTGATGGTTTTAAAAAGGCCTCTTCCCTCTTCACTCTCTCCTGCCACCTTGTTAAAAAAGTGCTGGATTCTCCTTTGCCTTCTGCCATGATTGTAAGTTTCCTGAGGCCTGGCCAGCCATGTGGAACTGTGAGTCAATTAAACTTCTTTCCTTTATAAATTACCCAGTCTTGGGTATTTCTTTATAGCAGTGTGAGAACAGACCAATACAGCACGTTTGTTTATAATAGCTGAAATTTGAAGTAAAAACTCAAATTCCATCAATTTAAAAAATTACTTGAGAAGACAGAAAAAGAAGATAAACCTTATTACTTTGTAAAAGAAGAAGACAGACAATTTGGAAAAAGGAAATAATCAAACTTAAAGGTTTCACCAAACATATTTAAACTACAACCTCATCTGATGTGTAAACAGACTGTAACCTACTCTATTAAAACATAGCAGTCTCAGCCCACCACCAGCAATCAACTGTTGAAGGCAGATTCAAATTAACCGATGGCTCAACTGTAAACCTTCCAGCTGTTTCTGTACCTCATTTCCATTTTCTGTAAATCACTTTTCTTTATCTGTCCCTAAAAGTTATCTGACCACGTGACAGCCATGGGGCTACTCTGAACGGATTCTGGTTTTGGGGGCTGCCCGATTCCACGAATCAATCTTTGCTCAGTTAAACTCAGTTCAATTTTATTATTCTAAACTTTTTCTTTAAACAATATCCTAAGTTCAAAACCTAAGGGTTATTAATTATGTGACCTTAAGTCGACTACGTAACCTAAGAATAGCTCATTATCTTCAAACTATAAATTAGAAATGAGAAAGTTCAACCTCTTTGTAGTGATAAGCCATGCAATTCAGTTTTTTTCTTCAAGGCAAGTTAACAACAATTTATTTTCGCCCTACAAATTGCATCTTCTAATCAGAATTAGGTAATTATCTTGAAGTTGTATTACTATAATTGCAAATAAATCATTTCAAATTGGAGGAGCCACATACAATTCAAGGTATTGGGGGCTAATCAAGGAAAATAATCGACCACGAGGTGGCAGTAGCGCACACAAGCTTTATTGAGTGTTGCTTTGTCAGATTTGCACGCAGGCAAGTCCTTCATAGCACGCATCTGGCCTGAGGCAAGAGGCAGTGGGGGTTTCTACTCAGAAGAGGAAGAGGGAAAGAAAATTCCTGGGAGAGGAAAATCAGAAAGGGGGCTTACCTATCTGAGTGATGTCTGCTCAACAGCACCAGAAATTATTCTCATCTATGGCTAGCAGATTTTTACCATTGTATGCAAAGCAGGCAGGTTCTAAGTGGCTAAAATGTACTTGTTTAGGCTATGTTTAAAACAATCTAATGTACAAAAATTTCAGTTATACTGAAGAAATAAGCAACCTAGGGGCCAGTACACAAAAGTCATCTGTGGCTTATTTGTATATAAGAAGTCTTAGTGGGATTATATGCCTTATCTATATAAAAGTAAAACTGTATTAGAACCCACTTTTGCATAATTTTTGTGTTCTTTGGTAACTCTGAGGACAGGAAGAAGAGTTAGCTAAAACAGTTGGAAATATTTTCTATAAGGAAGCCAATATACTTTGGGGCTTGTGCAATGTCCCAGCCCAAGACCATTCAGGCATACGAAATATGATGCCTACTCTCAGGTCATTCTTCAGTCTATACTTTACCTTTACAGATCACACAAAATGATTTACAGTACTTCTAAACCTGCTCACACAGATTAAATGTGTTTTTAAATATCATAAATGAGAAATTTGAAAGATTCCCTTTTGCTTATCTACAACCTTGGCTGTAGAAACCTGCAACTAACTAGCACCAGGTAAATTTTCCTGACTCTTTCAGGTATACACTAAATGAAGGTGATACTCTTGGAACAAAAAGAACAGGAAAGTCATTACAAAAAGTTCTAGCTATCCAAGATTGTTGACTCTGATCTTTTGAGCCATAATGTCATATCTTAAAAGAAGAATGTTTTGGAAGGCATATTCTGAAATTCACTTTAGTTTTATTTTAATATTAAGCCTTGTTGTCTCAGATTTCTCTGCAATTTTTACATTTCTTGTCTTTTGTTTAAGTCATCTGGAGATGTTATCTTTTTTAAGAAAAAAAAGCTAATGTAAGCATCTGGTAAAAATTTAAATATTATAAAGAATATACAGTGAAAACTTAGTCCTCCTTGTAAGCTTGACTTTCAAGCTCCTGCCCCAAATGTGAACCCTAACACTAGCTATAATCCTAATCTCCCAGTTTCATGTATGGTATACATTCTTCCAGTAAATTCAAGCAGAATAATAATATTTACACAATGTTCTGTACCTTATGATTTTCTCTTGAACAAAGACACACACCTTGTGTTCAGTGTGGTATGCCATTTTATTGATGTATCACATTTTCTTTTACCAGCCTAATTAAAAAAATGTTTGTGGTTTCTGCTTGGTGCTTTAAATGGCACTACAATTTAAATCTCTGTGTTATTCCATATATGTGTAGGTGTCAGATGTGTGTGAACCTGAACAACTCTATCTTAAATAGTAATTAGGTAAAATGAGGCTGAAAGCTACTGGGCTGCATTCCCAGGTGGTTAAGGCATTCCAAGTCACGGGATGAGATAGTAGGTCAGCACAAAATGTGGGTCATAAAGACCTTCCTGATAAAACAGGTTGCAGTAACAGAAGATGGCCCAAACCCACGAAAACCAAGCTGGCCATGAGAGTGACCTCAGTTTATCCTCACAGCTATACACCCACCAGCGCCATGACAGTTTACAGATTCCATGGCAACGTCAGGAAGTTACCACTTACGATCTAAAAGGGGGAGGCATGAGCAATCCACCCTTGTTTAGCATTTCATCAAGAAATAACCATAAAAATGGACGACCAGCAGCCCTTGGGGCTACTCTGTCTATAGAATAGCCATTTTTTTATTCCTTTACTTTCCTAATAAACTGTCTTTCACTTTACTGTATGGACTTGCCCTGAATTCTTTCTTGTGTGATATCCAAGAACCTTCTCTTGGTGTCTGGATCAGGACCCCTTTCCTGTAACATAGGTGTATAATTTTTCTCAATAAAGTATATGGCACATTTTATGTTCCTTGAAATTTTGAAAATAATTTATGAACACACACAGATTCCAGGGTTGAAACTATTGCTAGAGATGTTTTATGAACAGTTTCAAATATTTTAACTAACTTACGTTTTTGTAGCTACTCAGTTGCTTCATATTTACTTATCCCTGAGTTTGCTTCAGTAAACTGAATCTGTGATGAGTCCCTCCATGTGCCAAGCACTGTGCTTAAGACTGACTAACCAGACTCTTTGTAGCAAAAAGAGACCAAATTTCAACCTGACTGTAGTATAGCATCACATGATAGCATGGCCTGAAAGAAATCAAAGTATTTTACCCCAAAGAATATTTCCTTGATATATTTTGAAATGGCCCTGCAAAGCTATCTCTTGTGGGGAAAATCTACGTTCTATAGATTTCTTCCCTTTCTAGGTCCAGGAGAAAATTTTTCCTGATCCAGGAAAAAATTAACTAAGCATTTGGCACTTTTTAGGGTCTGACAAGAGACATTTACCATCTATTTTCTTTGAAGCCTGCCTGAAAGCTTCATCTACATAATAAGAACCTTCATCTTCACAACTCCTTGTCTTGACCCAGATGCTTTTTTTCTATTGATCCAGGTCTTTCGATAATGACTTAACTCTTTCAACGAATTGCCAATGAGAAAATCTTTGAATCTGCCTATGACCTGGAAGCCCCCACTTTGAGTTGTTCCTCCTTTCCTGTAACTTCTATTTTCCGAAACTGTATAAAACCAAGCTGTAATCCAGTCGCCTTAGGCACATGTTCTCAGGACCTCTTGAGACTGTGCCTTGGGCCTTGGTCACTCATATTTGACTCAGAATAGATCTCTAAATAATTTATGGAATTTGATTCTTTTTCATAGACACTGTGGACCTCAGGTATCAATTCCTCCTTTGTTTCCTCCATTTTGTTAATGCATTTAGACTCCCAAGTCAAAATTGCCAGATTCAATTTCTACATTTGCATTAGTTCTGCCCATCCATGATTTCAATGTCCACCACAGGTTCACCTTGAACATTTCCTTTATTAGGCTATGCCAGTGGGACCTCAGAAACTGACCAGCCCAGCCCTGCCCAGACTAGAGAAAGAGGACAGATAGCACTTAAGGTAATTAGAAAAGTGAGACAAGAAAATAGAAGTTGGACACGAATAAATAGTGCAATAAAACCATCATTAGTTCAATTCCTAAGCCTACTTCTTATGTATAGTATCTCAACTTTTATGAAGACATTTTACTTTCAACTTAATTATGTCATTAAATCATATCAGAAATCATTTCTTATTCCTTTGTAATATTTAGAAACATATTACTTTCATATACTTAGCATTCTATTTTAAATTTAGACATTTACCTTACGTAAAGGACAAACTTATTTAAAGAAAACTTTTAAAATGTCTTTCATTCTTTTCACATTTAGCCTTTACAACATATAAGTTGTCCCATTCTGTAGATTTGCAAACCAATGAATAGATGTACAAAATGTTTTAAATGACTTACTGGTGATGTCAAGTGCAGTTGCAACTCTAAGTCACAGTTGCTTTGAAAGTTTCACGTAGGTGATAATTTTCTGAGCAGAGTGTTAAAAACTGCTTTATAATAGCAACTCCCACAAAACCTCTTCAGTCATATGGGTCTAGTAGCATTTTATTTTAAACACCATTTTGACAGGTGTATTATGTAGCTATTATATTTTTCATGCATAGAACATTCTTGACATTCACTTCACTTGCACTTTTCTATTAGGAAAAGAAAAAGTTCAGGCAAAAATTGTCTTCCTGGCTGAGTAAGAATGAAAGAGAAGTCCATTTTGTGATGACTTTTTGTATCATTGACCTGAAGTAAAACAAAACCCCAAATTCATTCAGACAACCTTTCATGCATTCAGGCATGCACAAGCTCATTCATTTATTCAGAAGTCACTTATTAATTTTGTACTGTGCCATGTGGCCTTATACTTACATGTGCTTACATCAGACACAGAAAGACAAAGACCTAGTCTGTGACTGCACAAAGCACAACTTTTTCTATGGGAAGTAGCAATGTAAACAAGTAATTACTACAAAGCAGCCCTAAAATATGCTAGAAATAGCATAAAGACAAGTGTGATTATCTGTGCGAGCCAGAAAAAGCCTTACATAAAAGATGTTTTCTGTCAGAGGATCATAATTCACCAGCTCAATGTGGATAAAGGCATTTGAGGCTAAGAAAATTGTCCACGCAAAGGCAAAGAGGCAAAGAAATACCTGGGAAGTTTGGGTATATGAGCTAGCTCAGTACAACTGAAAAAAATAATAGTGACTCTGGGCTAGGCTTCGAGCTGAATATTGAATGGCGTCCAGATTATCAAAGACCGTAGGTATCCTGTGAAGTTTAGCCTTCAGGGCTGCAGAAGCAGGAAGAAACCAGAGAGTGATTGTGCCATGATGATGTCTTTTCATTGTGTTTAAAGCTTTACTTGCTGATCTCTAAGGTCTTTCCTCTTACTCCTACTTGCTCTGCTCACTGCAGCATAAGCATTTCCCTCCTGCTGTTTCTTGAGGAAGCCAAGCACATTCCCCCCTGCTCCCAAGGCCTTTGCATTTGCTCTTCCTCTGTTTGGTTTTTCTTGCAGTCCTTCATGGACTTGCTTCTTGACTTATTCATACTTCTGCTCCAAGCCACCTCCTTAGAGAGTTTTCCCTTGACTATCCCATGTAAAATAGAAGCATTGATCACCGATTATGTCTGCTCAATGCTTTTAAGTTTTCTTTAGTTGTGCTTGGCATTACTTCAAATAATACTAGATACTATTTATTTGTTGATTGTGTCGCTTACTAAAAGGTAAACTGTATCAAGGCAGATACTTTGTGATTTTATTACCACAGCATCAGCAATGAAAATAGCCCCTGGCACATAGACATTGACAAGGGTGAATAAATATTTGCGGAATGGTGAATACATCAAAGAGATGTATTTCTGTACGCATGTGAACACATGTAGAGTTCTTACAGCACCCATCAGAAACACAAATGCACTCTATAAAAGCAAAGAGGAAACGTTGCTGAAAGTTGTCCTTGACCTCATCTTATGCTAGTTTCAACAAGGAGAGAGCTTGCAGAAGGGCTCTTTCCCAACACAAAGTAACAAAATCTTGAGAAAGAACCTTCTGTGATGGAGAAGTGTCAATTTTTCACCCACCATATTCCCTCAAAGGGTGACAGCCCTAAAATAGGAAAAGAGTTGATAAGCAAGTGATTTGCCAACTAATTTCTTTCCCTTAGGTACTTTGTTGAATTTGGTCTGAAGCTAACAAAGGAAGTGCTATCTGAAGATCTGGCTCTGACTATCCTAGAAAAGCACATATTTCTGTATCACCAGTCAATCTTATCTCTAATGGCTACAGCAAAATCCTCTGCCCCAATAACATGTCACATTTTCTAAGTGCAGGCAGTTTGCCTTAATCAAATTGTCCATCACAGGAGAAGAAACGGTTGTTCAGAGCCTGTGAAGAAGGGAAAAGAGGATTTTCTCCTCATAGACTTTCAGCACAAGTTGTACAGGTTCTGTTAATTATAAATCAGTCTCCTTTAGAACATCTCAGTTTTTAGTAGGTCATCTGGGATGTGAAGTTAGCAGTAGACAGAAGGTCTGAAAACATTGTGTCAGCTAACATTGATTGCCTCTGAAGGATTGGCCATATGG
The DNA here is from genome assembly GCF_002776525.5 of Piliocolobus tephrosceles. Lineage (NCBI taxonomy): Eukaryota > Metazoa > Chordata > Mammalia > Primates > Cercopithecidae > Piliocolobus > Piliocolobus tephrosceles. Next base: position 181,886,421 of record NC_045435.1, on the reverse strand, counting down.
GTAATTTATATTTCTTTATACAGTTCAGTACATTCAAAAATTTCCAAGATAAATGTGTATTTGTTTTATAATTAGCAAATAAAATAAAACCCACTTATGCTTTTTCCTAACCAACCAATTGAAAAATCCAGCACTTGTACCTCCAAAATCAGTTGATTAAAGTAATTCTTCATTTGGATTAAATGAGAGCAGGGGTGACTTGTAAAATTTCTGGGTGCTGACTGCCCATATTTCTGTAATAGAGTACCAGAGTTCTACCTGGGCATATGGCTAGCTAGCTAAGATTTTTCTTTTGACGTTCCCATGAAGTCATTTCCGAGAAGAGCTAGTTATCACTCCACATTTGATAATCGTAAAATTGTTGATTTTATTGACAGTAAGAAAAGACTGGTACCAAAGAGGTACCAGGTTTCTTGTTCTAATTCAAGCTGTCTTTCCATTGCATTTTTTGTATGTCTAAAGCACAGAGAAAGGTGAGGAGTTCTCTCTGGTCCTCACCTATACCATGGCTAACTTGTATTGCTCCGTGGTGGGTTTCCTCTAATTTCTGAAGTTTCAAGTCTTCTAACTTAATTTACAAACTGCTCTGCTTCTTCTGTTCTCAATCCGCTAATGACTTTGCTAACTTTCACATCATATCCTTTTACCAGGGATGTACTAGTAAAGATTGTGCTACTAATTTTTTTCCAGCTTTATTGAGTTATAATTGACAACAAAACATATACAACACAAAATGTATGTATTTAAGGTGTACAATGTGTTATTTTGATGTACATATATGTTATAGAGTAATTACAAATCAGGCTAATTAACACATCCATCAGCTCATAAAGTTAGCAATACGTGTGTGTGTGTGAGAGAGAGTCTGGTGAGAATTCTTAAGATCTACTCTCTTAGCAAATTTCAAGTATGTAATAGGTTATTATTAACTATAGTTACTATGCTGTACATTTGATCTTCAGGACTTAATCCTCTTATAATTGAAAGTTTATACTCTTTGACCAAACTCCTACCATTTCTCCCATACCTCAGCTCCTAACAACCACCTTCTATTCTGTTTTTATCTGTTTGACATCTCGAGATTCCACATATAAGTGAGATAATGCAGTATTTGTATTTCTGTGTCTGATTTATTTGTGTTACTGATTTTTAATGTCTTAGAAGGTAGCCATCAAGTGCAACAGCTTTCAAATAAGCAGACGTGATTTACTCCTAACACTGCTACCTACTGGCGTTATGAGCATTTACTTTGTCTGGTTTTTTTCTGATTTGTAAAATGGGGGGAGGTGAGAAGGGGTTAATAAAAACACCTTACATGTGGAATTATTTTGAAGATTTGATGACACAGCACAAGTAAAGTCTTAGAATTGTTCCTGACACATAGTGAGAGTTCATAGAATGTTAGCGATTATGGCATTACTAGATCTGTTACCCAGCATTATTATCAGGGGAATCACTAGCCCTCATTAAATAAATACTTACTGATTATACTCACCTCAGAGCACCTGTTGTTTGCCAGTCTGGTGAGGAACAGCTCCACTGCCAACCAGCTACTCTAGAGGATAAAGGCCCAGTTCTGTGATATATCAGCCCTCATCTTACAAGACAAACCAAAGTGAATTCTATTTATGCCACATAGCCTATATTTTTAAGTAGGTCCACTTCAAACAGCCCCTCCAAGTTTGCCAAAAATCCCTCCAGCACCTTTCATGAGATGCTGTAACTGACACATCTCCCTTCGTTTATGTAGATATAGATAATAATTTCTTTCAATCTGCTCCCATGTGTAAAGAGAAGAGGCTTGCTGATTCTCTTAACTGATGCGGAATCTAAAAATTAGTTTCTACATATCTCCTGTTGCAAGAACTTTAACAACACTTGTGAATAAATATGTCACAGATACTTTCTATTATTTGGATTAAAGGAGGCCTCTAGCAGTTCCAGTGGTAGAATCAGTGTCGAACTGAGTTTGTAAACACAGGCTTATAGGATAAATAAACTACTGTGCAATATAAATGGTAAATGTTGCTTTCTGGATCTCCTGAACTTGTTTCCACCAAATGCTGGGTATAAAACTCCCATTAGAGATGAGCTCTTAAACTCATATTTCTCTTATAACCTCCTTCTGCTTCCTTTAGAGAGGAAGAAAGGGAGAGGGAGAGAAATAACACACAAATATATAAAGTGTTAATGATTCACGCTCTCACTCCCAGGAACTAGGGCTCATGGACTTGTCTTCCCTGACACCCACAGAGAATGACTGGATTATCCAGGTGAGAAGTGATGCCTCCTATTCTGTTAAAGCAATCAGCGAAATGAATGAGTAACGAGTGAGAGAGTATTAGTGACACTGGTGCTTTTTTTAATGAGCTCAATTGTCTTTACTGCATCTCCCTAATTTCCTCATCTTGCTAAATAAAAGTTTATTTATGTTCTTTAGTGTAAGATAATTTCCACAGCTGAGCTTTAATAAAGCACAAAGAGGTACAAGAAGAAACACTACAGGAAACTAATGAAGGCAAAAATGAAAAATGAGAAAAATAATAAATTTTTATTAGGGATTCCCTACCAAGAAAGCCCTGAGTGTGAGAATAATACAATTTCACCAAGAAGAAATATTACTTAACATTGATGTGTTCTTGCTTGAGAATGGGAGGTGGGTATCCTAACCGAGGGTAACTTTAAAGTGTACCCCTATTCTAGCCATTCACCTTTGGTCACTCTGCCCTAAACTTTGGATGGAATTGGTCTTTTAGGATTACAGAAAGAAGACCCTCAATTATTTAAGGATCTGGAAGGGGCAGGGAGGGATATTTTACTGCTCAGCAGCCCACCATCTACAGGTGTGTGGGTGCCGCTTCTGGATTACCCTCCCACATCCCTACATCACAAGGGGACATCTTTTCTGTGATGTGGACAGAGGAGCACGAGGAGTGTTCTGGGCTGCCACAGGACTCAGATCTATACAGAGGGTCTCTGGTAGGACACAGCCAACTCTTTGGGCGAGAGTAGATTTGTTTCTGGAGGATGACAAGGGTCTTGAAGGTGATACTGAGAAGGAGGTCACCGGCTGGTTATTTAAGGAACGTAAGTATCTGTGACTTTGATTTAGCTTTGAAAAACCCTAGGATACTATCCTGCAGAGATCAGGAAAAGGAGGGCAAAAATAACAAAGAGGACTGAGAAGTAGCAGCTAATGGAGTAGAAAGAAAACCTAGATTGGAGTCCAAGTCATGATTTTATTGCTGGTAGGAGGATAGGAGGGATCAACTGTGTAAAGTGCTTCTCTTAAGTAAACTATCTAAAGACTGAGATTTGAATACTGGATTTAGTAATATGAAGTTTATTAAAATTATTTCAATGGAATATTGGGGAAAATCACTGATTAGTGTGTATATAAAGACACAATGTGAAGAGATAAATTAGATACAATCACTTATAATCAGTACTAGTATTTTTGATGAGAAAGGGAGTAGTTTGAGAGGAGAATGTGTTCAAGATAGATTTTTATTGTAAAAGAAACAGTAGCACATTCATATGCTAATATGAATAATCTCATTGAAGGGGTGTCAGGCTCTTAGCTGGGGCCCAAGGGGAGTTGGTGGATGGGTGAATGGTAGTTGAAAGAACACTTGGGGGGCCATAGGCAGGTGGGATATGGCTTTATTATGCACGCACTTTAACAGTGTCAGGTATACATTTATGCACTTCACAGACAATAGCGTCTCAGAGCCAAGTGATGAGCCTACCCATAACACAGTTACACTACTGTGATTATATAATGCACGGGATTGTGTGCTTGCGCTCCAATCCCACTGTGTCATGCTGCACCAGACGTTGAACTCAGCCTACTCTTGACTGGCGCACAGCTACTTGTCTCACAAGGGGGAAAATGATAATGTTTGTAAAAGGGGAATACTGCAGAGTGCTGTTGTAATTGCCCAATGAGTTCTTCTTGCCTGTTACACAGATAAACCCATTGAGATAGCATTATTGCAGTATGGAAAGAATTGTAATTAGTACAAGTCTGGCGAAGTGGAAGGACAGGATTTTATTATTACTCAAATCAGCCTCCATGCCAACTCAGAGGCTAGGATTTTTATGGATATTTGATGGGTAGGCGGCTAGGGAATGGGTACTGCTGATTGTTTGGGGATGAAATCATAAGAGTGTGGAAAAGGGGCTGTTTGTGCTGAGTCCACCCTTGGGTGGAGCCACATGTCCAGCTGAGTCATGTGTTCATGGGTCATGGGTCCAGGTGGGGTTAGTTGGTTGTCAGATGCAAAAGTCTAAAAACACCGCAAAAGACCAATTTCACTTTCTGTATCTTCCTCAATTACTCTGTAGCTTCCTCAATCGCTCCTCCAGATAACATCACTGTTGTTATAACGATGTTATCTGTACGAGATTTAAGGAAGTCCCAAACCTTGTGACCTCTGGCTGTATGATTCCTGAGCAGTAAGGGATTATAGAAATTATGGCTACATTTTTGAAGAACTCAGGCCCCATCATCTTAATTTCATTACCTTTCATTAAGTGGCTTCAGTCCCCGAGGTGGCTTCCATCCCTGAGCAAGGAGGGGGTTAGTTTTAGGGAGGGACTTTTTCATCCCTGCTTCAAAGTTAAACTTTAAACCAAATTTCTCCCTTAGTTAGCTTGGCCTATGCCAAGAAATGAGCAAGGACAGCCAGCATGATGAGACTAGAGGCAGAATGGAGTCAGCCATGCTAGACTTCCTTCACTGCCATGATTGTAAGGGTGATTTCACTGTCCTTGTGTAAACAAGAGGAGATGGGAGAAAATGCTTTTAGAAATGAAGGCAAATAGTCAATCTGTTGTGACACAAGGAAAGGCAGAGTACACAGATACAGGTGTTGTTAGATATATAATTGATCTGTGTGAATCACAAGATATACTTTTGTAATTGCTCCAATTTTTACGTGAATCAGGAAGCAAGATCTTCAACTGAGAGTGAAAGGTGAGATGTTGTAACAGACAGAAAAATATGAAATAGTACTCTCAGATAGTAAGAAATGAATATGCTGGGGGAATTGAGTATGGTTGCCAGGAAGCATTAAGGCCTACTTGTGATTGATGGTAATTAATTTAAAGTTAGATCAGTCAGCAGGTTTTGTGTTTTCTCCAGCATCATTTTGCTGCACAGGTGTAACTGTGGAGCAGGTAGAAAGTTGGATTTAACCACAGTTGCTGTTAAATTTGACTTTGTTTAATACTTTATATTTTACAATCATCCCCCAGTATCTATGGGAGATTAATTTCAAGACCCCTTGAATACCAAAATGTGTGGCTGCTCAAGTCCTTTATATAAAATTGCTTAGTATTTGCATATAACCTACGCAATCCTCCTATTTAATTTAAATCATTTCTAGGTTATTTATAATACCTATACTATGTAAATGTTGTAAAAATAGTTGCTATTCTGTGTTTTTAATTTGTATTATTTCTAATTGCTGTATTTTTAAAAATATTTCTTGAATATGCTTGATCTGTGGTTGGTCGAATTCTTGAATGCAGAATCCGTAGATACAGAGAACTGATTACATATTAAATTGATTATAAATTCCTGTTCAAAAATCAAAACAATAAAAAAATGCACACATTGAAATGCCTCACTCCCCACCCTGTTCCAGTCTGGCCCACTCTATTATTTCCCCCAGTTTATCTTCAGAGTAACCATTTTCCTGTGTTGGGGATCAGAAACTGATACTCTCAAATATGTCCTTTTGGAAGGAATGTCCTTAAGGAAGCCTCAGGGTCTCTCTGACCTTACCCCCACAAATATCTCTTCTGAAGAAGCTGAAGCTCCTTTATCTGCCTAAGATCCAGACCCACCGAGAATAATTGTTCTTTCTTTCCTTCCCTGTTATCTCATTATCTTTATACTTCAAGATAATACTTTAATACTTCATTAAGGCAGACCAAGATGTGACCTCACCTGAGCAGACCTTTTTACTAGTATAAAGACTGTCTCCAAGGATCATTTAAATTCTAAAGACAACTCTTTACAAGTTAGTAAATCTCCATTCCAGTCATTCTCCCTCACAATCAGTTATTGTCCCTCAATAGAATTCCTCTTCTCCTCAATACCATAACCTGTTTTACCAGGACTGAAGCCTCCATTCTTTCCGTAACCTCAAAATGGTATGTAAGTTTCTGTAACTCATTGGAAAGTTGGATCTTTATCCTGAAGGCTCCAATGTATACATATTAAATACATTTGTATGCCTTCTCTCCTGTTAATCAATCTGCCTCATGCTTGTGATTTTTCAGTGAACCTTTAGGTTCATAGCCAACAGCTATGACCCCACACCTGTATGTATCTAATCCTTGCTGCTTTCTGTTCTCCCAGGTTTAATTTGTTTGATGCTATCAATGCAATAGGCCAATTGGACATTCTCTGAGACTCAAGGTGATTATGATCCTCTGGACTATATTTCCCCAGAGATCAAGCTAGTTTAAGATAACCATGACATTAGGAAAGTGAAGATGTAAATGCTATCCTCCGGGGGTAAAGGTGAGAAATTATTTTTTATTATTTTTAATTTTTTTAGACAGGGTATCTCTGTCACCCAGGCTGGCATGCAGTGGCGTGATCTCAGCTCACTGCAACCTCTGCCTCCCAGGTTCAAATGATTCTCCCAACTCAGCCTCCAAAGTAGCTGGGACTACAGGCATGCACCACCCTGACAAGCTATTTTTTTTTTTTTTTTTTTTTTTTCAGTAGAGACAGGGTTTCCACCATCTTGGCCAGGCTGGTCTCAAACTCCTGACCTCAAGTGATCCGCCCGCCTTGGCCTCCCAAAGTGCTGGGATTACAGGCGTGAGTCACCGTGCCCTGCCAAGGTGATAAATTTCTAATTGTACTTTCAGATCAGATTTCAGAAAACATCATTTACCATGTCAGTAGCTGCAAACTAGGTGACAGAAGTTTTGTTAATTTGTTTAAATATACCACATTTGAAATGGCAGGTGCATTTAACCTCATTAAGTTTACTAATCATTCACAATAGTTTTCCAGACTCATTTAGCTTTGCATGGACCAAACAGACAAGTAAGAATATGATAGAAATCATCACTTTTAAATCTTTCAACTCTTTGATGAGGACAAAAATTTACGCACTCCTCGCCATGTATGTGATATTTATTGTTTTTATTGGGAAGGGTGGGCTTCCAAATGTTTTCATAACTATTTCTACTATAAAAGCCCTTATTCCACTGGTAGAAGAGTCTATGAAAGCAATCCGCCAGATGCTGGTTACTGTGAAATAAATTCAATTTGGGTCTTTGGATCTGTTAGACTCACAGTGAAATAGATTTAAGCAAAGACTACATTTATCACCTGCCTTTTATAAGCCCCACACTGACCTGTGAACCACAGCAGCTTTTTGAGTCTCTCTTACATTCAGAATCTATATTAATGGCCCACAGAGACGCTAGATATTTCTTTCCCCAGGACACACTCACCTAGTTATAGTCAGCAGGTTATTCTGTGGAAAGGTCTAGAGGAAGTTGTATAGTATACATGCATGGCTTTGCAGCACAGTCTTCTCACAAAAGTACCAATCCTCCCTCCATCAAGGATCTCTGAGGGGACTGACTTAGGTCTGTGAACTCAGAAAAGACCTTCAATTTCCTGTATACTGACCTGGGTCAAGATTGTGCACACCAGACTGGGAGTTTTGTTTTTTGGTTATATAGATGAAGCAACGAGTTAGATATTGCTCGTCTATATTGTTTTTAGGAAAACATTAATTAATAAGTCACTGACACAGACTCATGCGGCTTAAAACATTCTGACCACTCCTATAATTCTATGGTTATATACAGTAGATATATAACTGACTCCAAAGATTAAGCACTGTCACATGAAATCTGTCATTCCAGAACCCTATTTTACACTGAAATCATGAAATTCAGTTCCATAATTTGTCTTCCACTGTCCTCTCTGATCTACACTAAAGAATTTTTCAAGAATTGTGGTGATCCCCTTACCAATGCATTTCTTAGGACTCTATTAAATTAAAGGAATCTCTTCCCAAGGGGTACTGTTCTCACAATTAACTTCCTATTATGCATTTATTTTACAGATTAAAAAACGCATAACAAGGTTAAGTAAACCATATATCTAAGAAGGTAGTAGATGAAATTAGCAACCAGGCTATCTGATATTACCACCCCTAACTACTATGTCACACCACCTGTAAGATACATGTCAGCAGAACCATTAATCCTAAAAACTGAAGCAAAGGTAACACAAAACGGCTTTCCATTGTATTAAATAAATTGAGAAGAGTATAGATTCTTAAAGATATATTAAAATAAAAAGATATAAGACCAAATAAAAGGTGATTTTTAATGTAAAAAGTTAAAAAGGGACATAGTGCAATTTGTCCTATGTTGAAAACTGAAAATAATTAAAGCCATTTCAGAAATAAAAGTTGTGCTAAAATTGGAAAGGAAATAAAAAAATTACTGGTAAACATACATGGTCATGAAGAATAAGTCGGAAAATACTTAAAATGCAAAGCCACAAATAGATAAAAGTAAACAAAAAATTATACAGAGAAGGCAGAAAAACAGAATATTTGTAGAAATAATGTATCTGAAGAAGAGTTACAACAATTGGGAATGAAAATATTAGACAATATTCCTTTACCGCAGTAAAGGAAGTTCTATATCTGTTTACTTAAAATCATCTATGTCTCTCCCTCATCAAAAAAAAAATTCATGCAGAACTATCTTCACAAAGAAATACTGTGATTTGATTAATAAACTGATAAACTCATGGTTAACCCACATAGATAATTCTATAAGGATACGGGGGGAAGAAAGGAAGAAGAAAAATAAGAAAATCAAGGGAAATGTTACAGGGCAATCAGGTATGCCTTAAATATACATTTAAGGCCACGACAAGAGAATTATTTTCTCTAAAGTTATTAAGGATTAAAGTATAACCCAGAACCCAAGAATAGCTTCACATAAGTAAAATCAACTACTAACTGATTTTTGACAAAGGTACAAATATAATTCAATGGAGAAAAACCATCTTTTCTAAAAATAGTTTGGATATCCATAGGCAAAAAAAAAAAAAAAAAGAAGAAAGAAAGAGAAGAAAAAAATAAATAATCTTAAAGAATCTTGACCTAAACCTCACACCATAGAAAATAAATAATAGATTTAAACATAAAAGTTTGAGAAGAAATTATAGGAAAAATTCTGTGGGATGGGAAAAATTCCTAATCATGACATCAAAAACATGATCTCTTAAAAAGAAAAAAATCAGTAAATCAAACTTTATCAAAATTAAATACTTTTGCTCAGTGAAAAACACTGTTAGAAGGATGAAAAAGCAACCTATAAACTGGAAGAAAATATATGAAAACCACATGTCCAATAAAGAGCTAGTATCTAGAATATGTAAAGAAACTCACCACTCAATAGTATACCCCAAATAATCTAATCTGATATGGGAAAGAGTGCTTGTGGCTTTCCATCACCACTTAGATTATTTTAATAATGATTACTTAGACCAGTGGACTGGCAGAAGAATCGCTGTTCATCTATAATAGAATGGAGTTGGGAGTAGGTAGGTCAGAAAGAAATGACAAAGAAAAATATTCAGAACCTGTAAAATGGAACTGTTAGAAGAAGACAAATGGAAATCTGAATTAAAGTTTAAAAAGCCTAAGGAGATTCAAATACAGTAGCAAAGAGACTTTCTTGTACTAATAAGACATGGGTTTACAGTTAAACAATTTTTCTATCAATTGAAGAGCAAGCTGGTCAATGTTGAGACATCAATTAGTGATATGAATAATAAAGGACCAGAAATTTCTCAAAACACTGAATAAGATAAAAAGGAATTGACAATAACAATGGAGAAAATAAAAGCCTTGGAAGACCTAGAGTTCTTATACAGGTCCTAATAGACCTAACATATTAATACATGCATTTCAAGAGAGGAAAGAACAGGCAGAATAGAGGCAATCATTAAACAGATAATAGAGGAAAATTAACTCTGAGGGAGAAAGATCAGTCTTCAGACTGAATATGGAGCTCTAGGCAAGATTAATCACAAAGGCATACCTCGTAAAACCTATGATCTATAAGGATGAAAAAATATGAGCTTTCAGGTAAAAAAATAATGTTCTTATAAAATAAATTTTTAAAAAATCTGACTTCTACCAGATTCCTCAGTTGCAATATAATGCATTTAGAAGCCCATGGAAAAATAACTGATAGTTTTTCCTTGGTATCACTGGGGGATTGGTTCCAGGACCCTCTGAGGATACTAAAATCTAAGATGTTCAAGTCTCTTCTATAAAATGGTGTAGTAGTTACATATAACCTATGCACATCCTCCTGTATACTTTAGATCATCTCTAGTTTATCTCTAATACCAGATACAACACAAATGTTACGTAAATAGTTGTTATATTGTATTTTTAAATTTGTAAATTTATGTTATTTTTAATTGTTTTATTGTTTTTTTAGTATGCTTAATTCCTAGTTGGTTGAAACTGTGATGCAAAACCTATAGGTATGAAGGGCCAACTGTTTACCATTTTTTTGGAAGAGTCAACAAGAGGGTCCTAAGTTCAGAAATGTTATTATTGGACAGATATTTCTATATCAATGTTTATATCTCTATCTGTCTGTCTATCTATCTATCTACCTACCTACCTACCTACCTACCTATCTAGTGGTAGATACTAGTACCTATCTATCTATCTACCTACCTATCTATCTATCTACCTACCTATAGAACTATTTAACTGGTTACGTACATTTTGAGAAATTTCAAGTATTCTTAAGAAAATATTTGAAACATACTTCTAACAAAAAAGCAGACTAGAGACCTGATGGGGAATAAAAATGGTAAACATGGTATGTATAGATAAAGACATAGACAAGGCTGATAATCAGCTTGTTTGCATTAGTACAGCTATACTGGTGGTTAAAATATTGAAACATTTCTATAGTGCTTGGTCCATAGCTAATGACCTGATTTCTGGAGTCTTCCCCACACTCCTGACCCTTGCTACTTGGGCTCTTCCCTGTATCCTCTTGACTATCTCTTAGTCTGGCAACTAAAGGATTAATGTCTGGACCATTAGGAGCTCTGCAGGTTTAAAAATCTGTTGTCAGAGAGCTGTAGAGCTGTGTATCATGAAATTCTCCTACTCTTGTGTGCATCATTAGATACGTATTTTTTCCATTGTTCTCTATGTCTCTCTCCTCAGTTAAATTCAATATAGGTTTATCTATTTTTTCAGTCTTCTTAAATATACAGTGCTTGCATAAGGGGAATTCGTTTGCGTACTTGCCAATAGAGATTCCTAATTGCTATGCTCATAATTTCATCACCCAGAGATGAGCCCTGCTGCTTTATTGATTTCCCTGCCTATAGATGTAAAAACAGATAGACAGAGAGATCAAAAGAATGGAATATATATTAATGAAATTATACATTTGCTAATGTTTTACAACCACCTTTTGTATATACTAACAATCATATTTTCTGCTCAATAAATATTAATATACACTATAATTTTACCAATACAGTGGTGAAATCAATTTAACTAGTCCTCTGTTTTTCAATATTTAACTTACTACCAGTGTTTTGTTGTTGTAAACAGTAGTGAGCACACTTGCTTCAGTTGATTTGCGCTGCTGTAACAAAATACCTGAGATTGGGTGATTTATGAACAGTATAAATTTATTTTCTCACAGTTCTGGAGCTGGGAAGACCAAGATCAAGGCACTGCCAGCTTTGATGTCTGATGAGGGCCCATTCCTCATAGAAGGTACTGTCTAGGTGTCCTTACATGGTAAAAGGGACAGAAGGGCAAAAGAGGGGACAAATGCTGTGTCTTCACGTGGTGGAAGAACAGAAGAGGAAAAAGGGCCTACCCTAGTTCCCTCCAGCCCTTTTATAAAGCACAATCAATTCAGGATGGTAGAGCCCTCAAGACATAATCACTTCCTCAAAGGCCTCACATCTTAATACCACCACCATGAGGATTATGTTTCCAAACATCTCTGAGCTGGGGGTTAAATTCAACCCATACCGATACTTAGCTCATTTATTTTCCTAAAGCCATTACTTATAAGTGGAATCCCTGAGTCAACTATCAGCACAATTTTAAATTATTTCATATGCACATCTAATTTTCTTCCAGAAACTAGATTCCTTGATACTGCAATTAGCAGTGTCTTAAAGATCAAGTTTCCACATTCTTCTATACATTAGAAAACAATTTGTTGAATAATGGGTAATTTTTTTTTCTTTTGCCAATTTGATTCAGTAAAAATAGTATCACATTACCTTAATTTGTATTTTTTAAGTGGAAGGCCTTAAAAAGTATTCCGTAGTTTGTGACAATTATCCCTTCCTTCTCCATTGTTTTTGAATATCCATTTTCCATAAACCAAATTATAATATATATTTAGTCTTTGTCTAGATTTGTGCTGTCTCACAAGGTAGCCACTAGGCAAATATGGCTATTTGAATTTTAATTAATTAAAAATGAAATATAATAAAAAATTCAATTTCTTGGTCATACTTGCCACATTTTAAGTACTCAAAAGCCACATGTGAAGAGCAGCCAATGTATCAAACCGCACAGCTATGTATTTTCATAATTGAAGAAAGTTATATCGGACAGTGCTATTCTTGAATTCCTATTCTATAATCCTTTTTAAAATTAATGGAGCTTTATAATACTTTAAAAATTAATATGTCTATTAATTTAGAGTCTTTTGAATAAGGCCTATCTTAATAGCTTTTCTCCAGATTCACGAAGGGTATCTTAGTCTGTTAGAGCTGCTATGACAAAATATCATAGACCGAGTGACTTAGAAACAATGGAAATTTATTTCTCACAGTTCTGGAGGCCGGAAGACTGAAATCAAGGCTCCAGCACAGCTGGTGTCTGGTGAAGGCCTGTTTCCTTGTTCATGGACAGCTGTCTTTTTGTTAGAACCTCACATTTTAGAAGGGCTGAGGGATCTTTCTTGGTTCTTTTGTATAAAGGCACTAATCCCTGCCCTGGTTGAAAGACCACACTGAGAAATAGTGGAGGCTGGGATGGTATGGGGAAAAGATGCTGTGTCCTTCTGAGAAGTTAAATAGTTTAATGAATACATGTGCCTCTGTTTGTTTCATGTCTTTGGCCAATTTTCAGAGCACTGAAATAGTGGTTTTGACAGTTTTGTGCAGTTCTGTTGTTTCTGAAAGAGCGAGTATGTTGCACTCCTCCCTCCATCATGCTAAAGTTATGTGATTTTTGTCACACCGTTGAGTTTGCCTGAGACAGAGGGGTCTTGTCTAATTCTGGGAGTTGCTCTGCATGGGTGCCTCTTTTGATATTGTAGATTCAGACAAGGTGAGGGGGAAAATGCTTTCCTTACCAGAATTTTTATTTCAGAGAGCACCTTGGGTGGGTGGGTATGCAAGGAAGTAGAAGTGGAAACCGTCAAAGCACTGGCCTTCTCTTCTGGGTGAAAGAGTTCAGTGTTGGCATTGACTGTGGCAGCCAATGAATGCTTTTACTTTCCTTAAGTAAGATGGTTCCTCACAGTGTTGTTTCCTCATCATAAGGGTTAGAGAGAAGCTGAGCAGTGAGGAATTTATCCCAAATAGAATTTCTAAAAAAATTCATCTGCAGGCTTATTTACATTAGCATGCTTTTATTACATTATCAGGGTCGTATTGACACGATCACAATACATTTATGGAAAAATGTGTAGGATATTGGAAATTCGTCCCACCAACTGAAAGGAATTTCTGTGAGGAGTTTCTTCATGCATTAATGAAGAAAAATGGATAATCTAAGTTATTGGGAAGTAAACAAAAAGCCTGAAGTATGATTCCAATAGTTCCCCTGACTTGAACCACCAGTGGTGGCAGATGAGGACAGACTGAAACAAACCCAGTGGACGTGGGAGGTATATCCATTTCCCACTAGGTGGCTGCTTGGGCTGGCCTTCAGATCCTTTGCCAGTGAGGGTTTGCCAAGCCACAGGCAGGTAGCCACAAGGGCTATCCTGGATGAGCCCCGAGATATCTAACTAGTTAATGGGTTCTTTTGGCCTGCTATCCAGAAACAGTAGATTTATCAATCTAGGGGAGTTGTAATTGATATGGTATGGCCGTGTCTCTACCCAAATCTCATCTTGAATTCCTATGTGTTATGGGAGGGACCCAGTGGGAGGTAATTGAATCATGGGGACAGGTCTTTCCTGTGCTGTCCTCGTGATAGGGAAGTAAGTCTCATAGGATCCAATGGTTTTAAAAATGGGAGTTTTTCTGCACAAGCTGTCTCCTTTGCCACCACCAAATAAGAGGTAACTTTTGCTTTCTGCCATCATTGTGAGGCCTCTCTAGCCACATGGAACTGTAAGTCCATTAAACCTCTTTCTTTTGTAAATTGCCCAGTCTCAGGTGTGTCTTTATCAGTAGCGTATAAACAGACTAATACAGCAATAAAGAGTTTAATACACATAGAGCCATCTAAATGGAGACCAGAAGTTTTATTATTACTAAAATTAGCCTCTTTGAAAATTTGGAGGCTAGGATTTTTCAAGGATAGTTTGGTGGGCTAGGAGTTAAAGAATGGGGAATGCTTATTGGTGAGGAATCTAAATATAGGTGTGTAGAAAACAGTTCTCATGCTCTGCATCCACTTCCAAGTAAGGGTCATAGAGCAGTCTCTGGTCTGGGTGGAGTTATCCATTAGTCAGAAATGTGAAAGTCTGAAAAGACATCTTAAAAGGCCAATAGGCCAAAGGTTCTATAATAGTGTTGTTATTTATAGGAGTAATTGGGGAAGTTGCAAATCTTGTGACCTCCAAAACAGTGACTAGTAATCATTTATTCCTATGTCTTTGCAGAATTCAGACCCCTCTCATCTTCCTAACCTAATGGTCTTTCATTGTTTTAAAAATGTGGTTTAATTTTGGGAGGGCCTGTTTTCACTTAAACTATAAACATGTATCCCAAAATTAACTTGGCCCATATCCAGGAATGACCAAAGGCAGTTTAGAGGTAAAAGTCAAGATGGAGTTGGTTAAAATGCTGTCCTTCATTTGCTGCTGCAGCAACTTAACAGATCTCCTTCACTGTCATAATTTTCTCACTGTTACAGTTTTCACAAAGGCAGTTTTAGAAGATCAGATCCTAAGATTACCTCTTGGAATCCTAAGACTGTCATAAGCTGAAGGCTGCAGAAATTAGGAAATTCTGTGGCAATGTTTACTCATTGGTTATATTAGTGTGGATTAGTTTCTTTATAAAAAATGGAGAAATTCCACATCTGGAACCCAGTTTTCCTTCTCATTGCTCCTCCCCAGAGTTTTCCTGCTCTTCCTATTTTCCACTTAGAATTAATGGTTTGGTTAGATTTACTGCTTGAAGACAGTCTCCTCTCTCTTTCATGGATACTTCTAAGGTAACTCAATGAATTCTGGGCAAGTTCAGGGCCACCCCAAAGAGCCTGAAATCTTGAGAGACACCATGGAGTTCCTGAGGTAGTGCTCACTGCTCTTTGAAAGGGGAGAATTAGATTAGAGCCTTCAGGAAAGTCAAGTTTTAGAATCCAGAATGAAGCTGGTAATGTGGAGATTGAGTTAGGAGATGGCTTATTGTTTGGCTTTGAAAGCAGAAACTGGATAATTCCTAGAAGGAACAGAAAAGTCGCTTTTTGTTATTGTTGTTACTATTGATTGTTTTAAAGGTAGAAGTGATTGTATAGGTGTAATGGCTGAAGGAGCCCATAGAGAGTTGATGTCTGATATTACAGTCTCTGAAATGACTATCTGATTAACCCACTGAATTGAAGCAGCTGAATATCTTTACCGTATTTTAAATGACAAATTGAGGCCAAGGCAACACTGGTTTTCACACAAACCTTCTTTTTCTTACCACCCAACAATAAAGACAAGCATAATATTCATTTTCACTTTAGGCTCTGGGGACAAATCAGTAAGTAAAATCTATTGATGCAGGAACAATGTAAACACTTGTAGGTAACGATGTAAACTCCTTGTCAATGTCAGAAAGAGGAGCTGTGTTTGTAACCTTATATTTGCAGAAACACTATAACAACGGGTAAATTTTTCAGTGATTGCATTTTGTTCTGATTTCTACCTTCTCCTGAATCTGTTATTCTCCCTTTTCATTAAATCTGTACCAGCCTCCTGTATACTCATAATCTCTGCCCTATAGTGAAATTCACCAGTCAATGTCAATGCCTTGGTTATCCACACTGTTGAAAGCAAACAGCAGCAAATCATTTTAAGTTCATTTGATGATAAATGCACTATTAATGGATCAGAAAGACAAATGGACTCAAACTGCAAATCCACACAATGTCATAGGAGTTTACTGTAAGGGTGAGGGTAGTTGAATTTCCTATATGATATATAGAAAGCATAACTTTTATGGCATAAACATTTGTATACCATACAATTGAGTTGCAGTAACAGGCCTCTGGGGTAATGAGGTGATTTTTCCCATTTTGTGAGTTAAAACTTTAGAAAAAATGCTGTCCTTCATTTGCTGCTGCTGCAGCTCAACAGATTGTGAGCCACCATCACTTCCCCTGCTGGGAATGGCCTTCTCTGTCCAAGATAGAGAAAGATAACCAGAAAACTCAAGGCTAGACATGACACTTGTTTTCTATAGCAAACTTTCTGATGAAAGCAGTGGCTTTCAAATTGCATGGTCCATGAAACTTCAGTATTCAAAAAAATGTTCAAGGACACCTTATTTATATTTGAGTAGAAGGTGGGGCTATGGATCTCCCACCCCAAGTTCAATCAAAGCAGTTTCTCTGTGGTCATTTATATATCGTGGATTTCTGACTTAGACTTTACATTTTAAATGGATTTCATCAATTAAAGAAACTTGGAAAAACTCTGATTTTTGGTTTAATTAGAATTTGAGCAAATCTACTCAAGTGGAGGATTACATGGAGTAGGAATGAAAAAAGGAAGTAACGGACACAGTATCTTGGGCCTGCAGATAACACAAAATCACTGACTCATGCAGTTTGTATAGTTATATAACAAACTGTTTTGTGTTTATAGTAACTCCGAAGAGAATCACAGAAAATCTGCCCCAACGAATGGTGCCTGGATTCGGACAAGACTGCCTTTCAGGAGCAATGAAGTCTTGGGTCATTTATTCAGCATACTGATTCTCCTTTTTCCAGTTTTAGGGAGTTTTTCTAGTTTTATAAGAGGACTAGTGACATCTACTTCACAGAGGCATTGTAGGGATAGATGATTTAACAGGCATGAGCAGGTATTCACAGAAAGAATAGTTGCCTTGCCTTTTTTTCTGTGTTCTTATATTCATCCAATTATCACTCAAAGATTAATTTCTCCTTTGATTTGTGGTTAACAAGTCAAGTTTCCAGGCCATTCTATATTCAGTGCCTCAGAGAGAAAGAAAAAACTATTGTGTATTCAGTGTCAACTCAGTCATCATGAAAATAAGAGCCTGTGAATAGAGAAGGTGTGCATGGAGATGGCAGCCAGAATTTCTAATGAGTTACTTCAGGGCTCCCCCAGGTTGCCTCATATGAATGTTTTGGTCTTCTCCCAGAGGGAAGAGCTGTTCCCAAACTCAAGTCCTACAGGACCAGAGCCCCCACATTTTCTACATGGACTGCTTGAAGCCTGGCAGTTCTTAGCACTCTGCTAAACAATCTGATCTCAGATCACTTGGCACCCAAGTGTAAGGTGCAGTGTCGCTGTCATATCTGTCTTAGGAAAAAGAACAGAATACATTCTTTGAGTGGAGTGCAGTTCCACAGTATATTCAGCTATGCCCAAACCCAAGAATTTCTTTTCACAATATGCTGAGAGAATGGGCACCATAATACCCCTGAGCCTTCTGCCCAAAGTCCAGATTTGATTCACTGACCCTCATTATTGTTTGCCCACAGCAGTGTACCCCAAATCATAGCTGTAATAATAATACTAAAGACTTTTCTAACTTGAAAAAGCTTCCCCCTTAAAAAAGATGCTATAAATGTGTTCACATGAGAAATATGTAGGGCACGTGGCAATTTTCAATCAACATTAGGGTTGTGTGAACTGGCTAAAATGTAACTGATAGTATTAGAAGCTTAAACACAATAAAAATATCCCAACTGACATTCCTTTCATTGGAATCCATGGAATTTGAGGAAAAGTATTTGATTGTATGGTTCACTTTTTATATTATTTTGTTTCAAAGTATTTGATAGCCATTTGATAGCCAGTCATATTTTAAGGAGATAGTTTATTAGATAATACTACTATAAATGCTTTAGCAAAATATTTATACATAAACAAGAAAATTAATTTAAATTATTCTTATTGTGTACTTTAAACATAGTAACCTCAAAGAACACTTACACATGAGATTGTGTGAATTCAAAATAAATAAAACCTAATAGTATACAATTCAGATATTTAAGAAATGAAAATGTGCCTTTTCTCCAATTAGTTAAAATATTCTCAAATTATGATGTTTTATGACGACACATTCTCTTGGATAAGTCATTTCATTTAGTGGAGAAAATGATGGCGGTTTGACAGTTTGTAATTATTCTATAATATACTTTTATTATTTTTCTTATGATTAATATATATTTTATATTTATTTAAAGTATATTTATTTCATTATTATATTGAGGTCTTTCAACAAACAGTGAATAGTTACTACATTGTAGATTATTATATTGAGGTCTTTCAACAAACAGTGAACAGTTACTACATTGTAGATGTAGGCAAAGGACAAACAGGTCACTACCCCTGACCTCAGGGAGATTTCAGTCTAGCTAAAACAATTACCCATTTACATAGAAAGTGAATATATGCGAATAAAGAACTAATGTGTGATAAGTCAGAACGTTGGCAGGGAGTCCTAACCTATCTATGAGTGACCACAGAGGCAAGATTCACATACAGTAATGGTTTATAGGCAGAAGCCTGAGACAGGAATAGGAGAAATGTACCAGCAGAAAAGGAAGAATCAGCCCATAGAGAATAGAGACCTCGGAAGAAGAAGAAAAGAGGGAGTTCTAGAGGGGAGACGTAGGTAGAGATCAGATCATGGAAGCCTCAGGATGGGAAAATAAAAATACATAATACCTTATTGGAACTCCCTTGGATTCAGGGCAACCACAGAATCCAGTTTTAAAATACACAAGACAAATGGCTGTTAACATGAAAGGAGTTCCTGGAAGGGGAAACTGCTTGAATAAAGGCAGCACAATAGGAGATCTTCAGAAGTTAGCACATGAAGAGCACAGGAAATCTGGGGCAAGCTGGGGGAAGTTCTGGACAGAGGAGAAAAGATTGTTTGGGACCTGATGGTGACAGGCTTTGTATTCCACATGGAAGAATTTGAATGCAATCCCCATGACAATGGGAAGCCATGGATGATCAGATCTACTGTGGAGCATCCACTCCATTAATTTGAATTGGAGGTTGGGAGAAGAGTTAGCCGGCAGCGGCAGTCACAATCCAGAATGTGATGATGAGGGCTTGTACTGGAACACTGGCAGTGGGGATAAACAGGTGAAAATCGACCTGAGAGCAATTTTAATGTCTACAGTTGTTAAAATTTCATAACAAGTCGTTTTGGCTTTGTTTTGTTCTATTTTGTCTTTTGGGAGGTGGTGACCCTGGAAAACTAGTGTTTTTTTTTTGTTTGTTTTTTTTTTTTTTTTTTTTTTTTTTTTTTTTTTTTTTTTTTTTTTTTAAGTTAGCCTCTCTGTTCCCTTGAAGGGTCAATTTGGAGAGTTAGAGACAGTTGATTCTTATGTAATACCTCGTATGTCAGCATTTAGGTGTTCACATTTTACAATTAGAATGTTGAAGAAGCATCCTGAAAATGGGGGAAGCCAAGTTGCTGATGCTATGAATAATTGATTTAGCTCATGCTATGGACAAGTAAGCAGGGAAATTGCAACACAGACCATGGTCAACAGGAATCATTATTTGTTGTTGGGAGCTTCTGGCATCATGAGCCCTTGTGATCACAGACAGAAAAAGCAAACAAAAATTCCAACAGCCTATGCATTCCTCTCTGTCCAGCAATGCGCCCTACCATCAGCCATACCTTCCAATTCTAATCTGTGCTATTTCCTGGCGATGTTTGTTGGATTTGGAATCAAACTTAAAAGTATATCTATTTCTCTGTTTGTTTCCAGATCTTCTCAATATTTTTTTATTGTCTAATGCACCACTCCTGTCTCTGCCTAGTTTTTATTTTCCTCTGAGATTAAAGCTATCAAGTTTCCATGTTCACTGAAAAGCTGCTGCTCCATAGACATCATGAGAACGTACTCCACTTGTCATTTTTCTTTAGGCAATGATCTCTCAGGATATATACACAAAATGAAAGAGACAATTCAGCTGGAAACAATGTTATTTAAAACAGGAGAGGAAATACATTCTCGTTATCAGCTCACGAGACCAATTCTAAACTTGTATTCAAAGTCAGTGTGAGTGCCGGTGAGCAGAGAAACGAAGAATGAAGTGTAAGGAAAGATATTAGAAAAAAATGGAATGCAAGAGGTATCCTGCAGGGATAGCAAGGAGAACATTTGAAAAGAAAGTGTGATGTGGGGAGACTTACTTCATGGTTATAGTAATGGCTTGTTTGGATGTAACTTACCAGGATGTAAGTATTCTGTGGCGTAGTTTCTGATGTCTTTCATCTTTAAATTACATTAGCACCATTCGTAATTCAATGAGTCTGGATAAATAATAACCGAATAAATGAAAAATCAATTAACAAGCAAAACAAATGAAACAGACACAAAATGCAAGTACTATGAAACACTCGAGTTGAAATATAAAAGTTGTGGAAGTGAGCTTAGCGCTGAAGGAAATCCAAAGTCAGGTGCATTGAATTCAGAAATTCAATGTCCTGAGCTAGGCTGCTCCACTGAGATCAGCAGCAAACATCACTAAGAATTCATTTTTGTAATTATTTATTCATGTATATATACAAAATTGACACTTTGCTTTATCAAGTTGACTGTGCTGTGCATCTATTGTAAATTTTGAGTGATGGCGATGTTTTAATCCTAGAAATTACTGTGATTAGGTTCTTATTATCTCACTAGTTGAGATGTACACAAAAATTAATGTCCAATCACCAATCCTATTTCTTCTGGTTTCTGAAATCTGGTCTAGGAGCTCAGGGTTAGATATAGCCAAAGACACCTCCCTAACTGTATATCTCAGAGCCCTCTGCCTCCCACATCCTTCTTACCGGACACAGCAATCAGCTAAAAGCTCCTAAATTCTCATATCGTTGTCTGCTTGTTTTTGTTTTCACAAAATAAAAACTGCTTTGGGATTTGGTAAACTCTTGATTCTTACTTTGATTAAACTTGTGTATTACATATTAATTTTATGTATCACTACCAGTTTCACAGAGTTAACAGAATTTACCTTGGAATATGACACACATCTGCTCAGCCTTCACTGGTAATTCCCCACACTGCTCCACATAACATAATGTCTGCTGGGGTACATAAGCCTGTAGATATACTCTCCTCTGTGCTTTAACCAATGCTCTGTTCATGAGTCATCTTACAGCTTTTCTTCTTACATGATTTCATGTGCATTTATTTTATTTTTAAAATTTGTTATTGTGATAAAAATATGAATAATTTAAAATTTACTATTTTAACCATGTTTTAGTGTACAGTTCAGGGACATTAAGTACATTCACATTGTTGTGCAACCATTGCCACTATCTATCTCAAGAAATTTTTCATCTTCCCAAACTGAGATTCTGTAGCCACTAAATAACCCTGTATGTTTTCAGTTTTTACCGCAGTGTAACACATGCAGGAAAATCTCACATATTTACTATCAGAACATGAGTACCCCTATATAATTCCCACTAGGTAAAGACATGGGATGCCAGAACCTTAAAAGTTACCTTTCGGTCTTCCTGGCCATCATTTTTCCCTTTTTCTGAAAAGGCAAATTTCTATCCTATAGGTAACCCCTGTATATTAGACAGCCTATTGCATTGGCTTCTTTTGCTCATTCAGTTTCTTTGTGAATTTCATCCATGTTTCTATGTATAACTAACTGTGAAATGTTGATTTTCATTGTTGTATGTAAAGTACTCGACTGTATAAATATACATCCTGATTTATTGACTTATTTAGACTTGATGGACTTTGAGCCATATTCAAATTTCAAATTTTGCCTATTATGAAAAACACTGCTATAAAAATTCTTATGCAAGCATTTTGATCCAAAAGTGCATATATTTTACATATCATATAGTATATTTTCATTTTATTTCTAAATTTATATTTAACCAGAAGTAGAATCGTAGTGTATAGGCACATTAAACTTTAGTATGTAACACTAAATAATTTTTTAAGGCAGTAATTTCAATTTGTACTTCTAGCAGCTGTGAATGAGTCCTCAAAATGTACCACATCTTTGGCAACACTTGAAGTTCTCAGTCTTTTAAATTTTTACCATTCTAGTAAAATATAATGGTATCTCATTGTCTTTTAAATTTGCCTTCCCTAATGATGAATGAGATTGAGCACCTTTTCATGTTTATGGCATTTTTAGTATTCTCTTTTATGAAGTTAATATTTAAGTATTTTGCCAATTAAAAATAGGTTACACTTTATTATTGATTTATAAAACTTCCTTACATATTCATAGCCATTTGTTAGTTATATGTGCTATAATAAATGTCTTCTCTCACTTTTTTTTTTTTTTTGAGACCGAGTCTTGCACTGTTGCCTGTGCTGGAGGGCAGTGGCGCGATCTTGGCTTACTGCAACCTCTGCCTCCTAGGTTCAAGTGATTCTCCTGCCTCAGCCTCCCGAGTAGCTGGGATTACAGGTGCCCACCACCATGCCCAGCTAATTTTTCTATTTTTTTTTTTTTTAGTAGAGACAGTTTCACTATGTTGGCCAGACTGGTCTCCAATGCTTGACGTAGTGATCCACCTGCCTCGGACTCCCAAAGTGCTGGGATTACAGGCGTGAGCCACTGCACCTATCTAGCCTTTCTCTCACTTTATCGGCATATGTTTGTACATTTCTATGGGGTACGTGTAGTATTTTGTTATATGCATAGAATGTATAATGATCAAATCAGGTTATTTGAATATCCATCACTTCAAGTATTTATTATTTTTATGTGTTGGAAACACTTGCAGTCCCCTCTTAGATATTTTGAAATATACAATATATTGCTGTCAACTCTAGTCGTCCTACTCTGCCATCAAACATTGTAACTTATTTTTTTTCTGTTTAACTGTATGTTTATACCCATTATACATATCCTCATCTCCCTTATCTTCCACTATGATGGTGGAATGAGGCCTCCCCAGCCACGTGGAACTGTGAGCTCAATTAAACCTTTCTTTTGTAAATTGCCCAGTCTCAGATATGTCTTTATCATCAGTGTGAAAACAGACTAATACAGTAATAAAACAAAAGATGACACTTAGAACTGGATCACTTGGCCCTTTCTCTTATTTCCTCCCAGTTCAAAACGCTTGCATATTTTAATAGCCAGCATTCTCTTAGATCTGCAGTTGGGTCCCATACACTCAAGCCTTAGCATAATCTTTGTAGTTTTAGCCTTTTTCCAGAAAATCGACTTAGTCTGCCCACCATAGCCACTCTGCTTCCTGTTAGAATGCCACTTTCCCTGGGCCTACAGAGAATCCTTGCCCTTCTTGTACTGTGTTACTTTATGGGGTTGGTACTTGCCCCACTTCTTACAGAAAGCCCGGTGGGTTTTAGGAACATTCACCATGTTTGCGTGAGTGCTATTGGCATGGAAAGGATCCCTATACATTTTCTTTATCTTACTTTATTCAGCATCTAAGACCTTAGCATGTTGTAAAAAGTGGTCTCTTTCCCAATATCAGTGGAACTGAGAAATGTGTTAGAATCTGACATGGGAGGATCCACGTTTTCCTGCAGAGAACTGAGCCAGGAGGAGGCAAGCAGAGCAAGCACAGAACCCTGCAGCAGTATTTATAATCAAGGGATAATCAAGGTCTGCAGCAGAGGTGGTTGGACTCAATTATTCTTTCCCAGATTATGCCATCAGTATCTATACCTTGGAATCATACTACTATTGAAAGACAACTGATATTGAGGGCTTATAGGCAACCTGCTCTGAGCTTACCAAGAAAATTACAATCCTATGAAGAAAGTAGTATTATTATCCCACTTTAGAGGTAATGGACCTGAAAGTAAAGAGACTGACAACTTACCCAAGGGCATAGAACTAGTAAAGGTTGATCCAGTGTTTGCATGCCTTTTTTCTGATTCCAGAGTCCGTGTAAACAAATATACTACATATGTCCTTCTTCCTCATGTCTCAGCGGTGAACTCAGACCTCAGATAGCCTTGGGGGCAGTTTTTGGTCATCTCAGTATCACATCTTTAAACCAATGCTTCTCAGTCTTTATTGTGCACATGAATCACTTGGGGATCTTTAAATGCAGATTCTGTTTGGGTGAGTCTGGGGTGAGGCCCAAGGATCTGTGTTCTAAAACGCTCCCTGGCAATGCTGTTGCTGCTGCTGCTGACACAGGCCCAAGCTTTGAGAAAACAGCAAGAGTTTAACCCATCTGTAGTCTGTGAAGTTAAGCTGCGAAGTCCAGTAGGTCACATCTACACCTGCTTGCCTTGATTGGCTGAATCATTCCAGCTACTGTGCATTCCCCTTCAGGGGTCACTTGCCTAATGAAAGAGCTACATAGGCTGTTTCATCAATTTGCCCACAGTAAATGGTATTACAGAGAAGAATTTCTACGTCTCTCTCTGACTTTCTTCATGCTCTGGAGAAGGCTGTGAAATAGGTAATTTATGCCAGCAGTTACAGATTACACATTTATTTAGCTAACTGACCGCAATAATAAGACCCTACAGGGGGCCAGATGGGGTTTCGTGGTCTTTACAATGCTGAAAATCTGTCCAAATGTAACAATTATGTAGGTTTCAATGGTCTCCTTATGCAATCCCAGGTAAAAAAAAAAAAAAAAAAAAAAATCAATCCTTATGATATAAAATGTGAATCTGGCTAGTGACCTAATGGTGTCCTCTCCAAAGACTTTGTAGCTCTTTTGGATTTGATTTCCAGACACACAGGAGAAAGCAGAACTGTGTAATTAATTCAATAGTCTACACATGTCTAAGAGGCTGTACTGCCTCTGATTACCTCTTTCATCCTGTGTGGGACTCAGGGTGAAGGCAAGATTGTCTCCTTGGCTGTTTCTGCTGTGAATTTCTTCTCCGGTAATCCCTAACAGCATGCATTTTGTACGGAAAAGGTAAGGGGCAAGAAATGAAACTATGGGAGAGTTAGTTAATCCTTGGGATATAGCAATCCTCTATGATCTCTCCAGGCAATGTTCTAGAGGTGATGCAGCTGGACAGATGGCACCCGTAATGTCTTTTCTTTCAACATAAATGGGACAAAAACAAACTAAAAAAGAAAAATAAAAAGACATTTGTCTGGAGTGGAGTCCAGAGATGGGACACTTTGGGTTTCTCTGTTACGTTTATAAAATTTGGGGAGGTTATCTTTCTGATGAAGAATACAAAACTACTTTGATGCGCTTGTGTGTGAGGAGGGGATGATAATTATTAAACCCAATTAGCTCTTCAGCCAATTCACTTCTGCCTGTGTTGTGGCTCACTGATTTATCTCCAGCTTCCGGGCTTTCTTTTATTCCCCTTCTCCCACTCCCTATGTCAGCTGAATATAATTTCTTTGCTTGTTCTGTCATTTCATAATTCCTTGTCTTCTTCAGTGACTTTTCAGGACATCGTCTGAACTCCAAGGATGGCTTTCTGAGGCTTCCTGTGGCTCCAGAGACATTTTGGAAACTTGAATTGTTTCAGGCAAGCTTCATTACCTTTTTATCATGAACTTCCTCATCTGCAAAATTTTTTTCTCTTTTCTTTTTTCCTGTTTCTTCCACAAGCCTAGGAATCGAGGGAGAAATATGTCATTTACTCATCAACATATTTAACTTGGTGAGTTCAGTTATTTTTGCATTTCATCTTGCATCCAACAAGGTGTGTCTCATCTCCATCTTCTCCATTTCCCTGCCACATTAGTTACTATGTATGTATGTGGTCCACATAGGTGAAAAGCACAATTCTAGACACTTTATGTGCATATCTTATTTAATATCAGATTTAAGGAACTGTTATTTATGCTCATTATCTTTTACATTTCTCCTTAAGATCCTAAATTATATTTTTTTGTTATATCCAGGAGTGGGATTGTGTGTTCTAGACTTTGAGCATTCTCAGTTCCACTAAATAGCGCCAGATTTTTTTTTCTGTCTCAGAAGAGGTTACCAATTTATATTCCCACTAAGAGTGCAGAAGGTACCACATTTCTTTACAACTCTAACAATATTGGATATTTCAGTTGCTTAAATCTTTGCCAATCTGTAAAGGTATAAATTGACATCTTTTTTAAAGTGTTCGTTTATTGCTTTTACTTTCTGATCCTTTTTCAACTCCTTATTGAAATAGGAACATACAGAAAAGCATACATGTGTACATCTCAATACATTTTTACAAATAGAACATGGTGTGTAACTGTCATGTCAAAACTCTATTGACTCTAACGGGATGGCACCAGGTTCAAGAGGCCAAATAAGAGACCCAGACCCAGAGAATGAGACATGGGGTGTTATCAGGAGCTTTTTTTTGAGACTGAGTCTTGCTCTGTCGCCCAGGCTGGAGTGCAGTGGTGTGATCTTGGCTCACTGCAAGCTCCTCCTCCCAGGTTCACGCCATTCTCCTGCCTCAGACTCCCAAGTAGCTGGGACTACACACACCTGACACCACGCCCGGCTAATTTTTTGTATTTTTAGTAGAGACAGAGTTTCACCATGTTAGCCAGGATAGCCTCGATCTCCTGACCTTGTGATCTGCCCACCTTGGACTCCCAAACTGCTGGGATTACAGACGTGAGCCACTGCGCCCGGCCAAGAGCTTCTATACAGGGGAGAGAGTCCAGTGGTGGTGGGCTGGGCAGAAGAACTGCAACCACTTTCAGAAGGCATTCAGTTTACACAAAATTTTCACGTAACACTCTCCCCCTAATAACCCCCACCTGGCTATCTTCGTTTAACCCATAACAAAGGGCCTTGATCTCTAGTATGGCATGTTTCCAGGGGCTGGGCCAGAGACACAGATGTTCCTCTTAGATAAGGAATGGATCTCCAGGTTGGCTACTCCTGGATTCCTTAGCTCCAAAATCTGAACACTCAGGTGCCTATGCTATATAGTATCATTCTTAGGGTATGCGCAGGTTATCACTGTCAGGTGCATTTACCATACAGTAACCAATCCAGATCAATACAGTTTTGCATTTCTCTGATTGCTGCTAACCAATGTTGAATCTCCTGATAATAATTAACCATTTGAAACCCCCTCATTTCATATCTTTGGACCATTGTTCTACTGGGCTGCTTCTTTTCAACTTCCTACTGCACAAAACATTCTTTTACATTCTAGAACTTATTTATGTTAGATGTTATACATGTCACCTATCTTGGGTGTTTAGGAGTTTTAATAAATATTAGGGCTGTAATAGATGCAGAATAGAAGACATCAGGTTTCAAAAATCATGTGTACTCACAGAAAGCCAAGGACCTGGTTTTTAAAGCAGAAAACTTTTTCACCCATCATAGTAAAGAAAAATGCAAACTCCAGCCAGTGAACAGAGATTATATAGTGGCTGATTTGGTCTTAAAAGTAAAATAGAACACTTCTATGGACTTTTTCAGAAAAGCCACAGGGAAAAAAATATATATATATATCCAAATCCAAACACAAACACAAACTTCAGCTGATCCAATTGAACATCTGTTGGTATTGCTGTTTCTTTTCATGAAATAAAGTCTTCTGCTTGGCGAATATAATTGCTTTACTTTAATCCTGTTGCTTTGCCTTCTCTTCACTCAGGGGTCTTTGATTGACAGCTTGATGGGTTTTCTTCAAATTAGATTCAAGTGAGTCCAGTAAATTAACTGAAAGGGCTATGCATTTTAGACCACCTGTTCCTCAGCTGGCTCAGAGCTACAAGCATGTCAGAGAGTTGACTGCGCTTAATTTACCTCATTCCTTAAAACAAGCAATCAATCAAATTTGTAGCATATAAAAGGAAAATACAGCATAATTGGAAACTGAGTGAAGACAAACCTCTGGAATTCCAGTGGAACTTTTCCTCTGATGCTTACTGTCAGGTATCAACAAATGAAAATTATTATTTCCAAGGAAGACTGTGAACAGCTAAAAATTACCAGAAACACCTCTCCCTAAGAATGGAAAATACCTTCAGCAGGCTCCAACAATCAATGCTTGAGGAGTACTTGGGCATTTCTATCATATGCATACACAAAGGACTGTGGGGGATAAATGCAGACTATCCCAGGGAGGCAGGAGATGTTGCAGTTGCTGGAGAATAAAAACAATTTATGCTATTAAGGTCTGTATAGGTCCTCCAGTGGATTCCCACACCTTTAAGACACAGCCTTAGAGACAGGCACACCTGTGACACAGGGTCCATGAAGAGAAGGGAATTAAGACAATTAGATAAACTGCAAGGGAAAGAACAAAATTTAAAGGGGAACTTCATAACTGAGGTTACTAATGTTCCAATTTCCTGACACTGCAAGAAGTCAGCAATGTTCCAGATAATAGTTTAGAAAAGAAAATGAAGGTTTACATGAGTTTCTTCCCTCTCTCATATATCTTAATTCCATAGAGGCAAAATTAAGCTCTTACAGGGAATATCAGATGGAACATTACTGGCAAAAAATGAGTGCTTGTTGAATAAATAAAGATATTTAAAAAGTAAACCTAAATACACAATCTATAGAGTCAAAAGATCTGTCTTATTGATAGGCATGTTAATAGGCTGAAACTAAAAGGTTTCTTCTGTCTACTTTCATTGTCTTAGATACCACTTATTGTTTTCTATGACTTTTAACGAACCCTAGTATTGAAACTTGAAAAAATAAATTTACATATGATAATTACTTTATAGGCAAAGAATTACCTTGTTTTCTGAATTTGGAATGTGGAGCCCAGCTGGCACTGTGATAATCTTTGTGTTATCTCTTTGGACTCTTCAAATTGGAAAGTCCTGAAATGATTGTGTGGAAGTAATATAACATCCATGTCCCTCAAGGACAGATTCTGTTATTACGGTCTGTGTAGGTCCTCCAGTCAACTCCCAGACCTTTAAGATACACAGTCACACCTGTTCCAGTGAGAGAATCCAGGTATCACCTACTGAAGGAGCTTCTATAGATTCAAAATAGAACTACCCAGGAACCAAGAGTTCTTCTAGCTAGAAAGGCCCAGAATAAAAAATTAAGAAGGGCCTTAATTTTTAGAAATGTTTTCACTATGCTAAAATATTACATAAAATTGTCATCTTAACTATTTGGAGGACATAATTCAGTGATGTTAATTATAGTTATGATGTTGTGCAAGCATCACCACTATCAATTTCCAAAAGTTTTCCATCACCCCAAAGAAGAACCTTATACCTATTAAACAATAACTCACCATTTTCCCTCTCCTCTGCCGCTGGGAACTTCTAATCTATTTTTTGTCACTATAAATTTTCCTATTTTAGATATTTTCCATAAGTGGAATTACACACCATTTGTCCTTTTGTGTCTGGCTCATTTTAGCCAATTATGAGACTATGGGAGTTGATATCCGTGTGACAAAATGGTAAAAGTAGACTGATATCCCCCAAGGCAACACTAACTTTGCAATATTTTGCGTATCTGTACAGAGAAGAGAGAAGTACACGCTTCTTTCTGATCAGTAGTTACACATCCTGCCTCGGGCCCATGTTGATTTGCGTAAAAAAACTACAACTTTCTTTTTTTTTTTTTTTTTTTTGAAATGGAGTCTTGCTCTCTCACCCAGGCTGAAGTACAGTGGCACAATCTCGGCTCACTGCACCCTCTGCCTTCTGGGTTCAAGTGATTCTTCTGTCTCAGTCTCCTGAGTAACTGGGATTACAGGAGCGCACCACCATGCTCAGCTAATTTTTTGTATTTTTAGTAGACACGGGGTTTCACCATGTTGATCAGGCTGGTTTCGAACTCCTGACCTGATGATCTGCCTGCCTCGGCCTCCCAAAGTGCTGGGATTACAGACGTGAGCCACCGCGCCCAGCCAAAAAAATCTACAACTTTCTAAACAGCAGTGGTCATTGGAATCAATTCATGATTAATTTTTCACCTGCCTTTCACTTTCAAGATCCTACTGCCACCAGTCCATAACACTGGTGCCTTCAATAAGCACTTGAAGGATGTTATTCTTGTGTGTAACCTATTCTGGTACCAAATACTACATCAGTTTGAACTCAGCTGTAGATAACAAAAGTACACTTGACAGTTTAAGCAGATATAGAATGTAATACATGGAATTAAAGGCTTACAAAATTATTGGATGAACCATGGGAGCAGTTTCCACGCTCAGCCTCTGTGGATGACTCTTAGAACAACACACTAGCTCATAAAGAAAACTGCTTCCTCTGCCTCAGCCAGGAAGCTCAAAATCACAAAGCAACTGTGCCAATTTGTAGAAACATATCACCTTAGCTAAATTTGGGTAGCAGAAAACTATCACAAGAACTGTTGGTTTTGGAAACATGTCACCTTATGAGTGATCTGATGTTACCTGTGGAGGGTGTCCAGGTTCTTGGCATTTTGAACAAATAATTGGACAAAATTTACGAAGAAAGAATGAAGCAAAAAAAAGCAGACATTTATTGAAATGAAAGTACACTCCACAGGGCAGGGAGTGGGCCAAACTAGTGCCTAAAGAGCACTGGTTACAGAATTTTCTGGGGTTTAAGTACCTTCTAGAGGTTTCCCATTGGTTACTTGACTTAAACCCTAGGGAAATGTAGTAATGGCCTGTGATCAGTCTGACTGGTCACATTGAGGCTGAAGTGAAGTTACAAAGTTATACTCCTATGCAAATGAAGAATTGACCTACCATCAGTCTGATTAGTTTGGGGATGGGACCAATCAGAAGTACTTTCAATTTTTTTATTTGCCATGCAGTAAAGTGGGGTGGGGGTTGCAAAGGGAGTAGCCTCTGGTCCTTTTGTTACTTGTGCATGGAAAGTTGGGGTTTTCCTTTTGATTTAGTTCTAGGAAGTCAGCATGAATCAGCCTCAGGTTCATTGCCTCCAGACCCTATTTTCCTGCCTCACTGGGTTACAAGAAATTACGACAAAACGTGTTTATCTTCTGAGTCAGGGCATTCCCATTTTAACCAGCACTTGCAAAATGGACACCTCGCTTGCTATCAACTTATTTCTAATTCAAGTCAGAGCAAGTATAGGTAACTGATAGAAACTAAGTTGTATGCAGACTTCTAACTACAAGAACAATTGTAGTTTTCATTTCTTTTCAGTTTCTGTAGTGCAGGAAGTTATTCTGGAAAGTATAGAACATATGTTTAGTGAATGAATCTTCCATCTCCCCCAGAAGAGGCGACTCTAGCTTTATTCAGTATTTTAAAAGAATTTCTAATGCATACAAGAAGGAAAAACTTTCTGGTGTTTGCACAGAACCAACTAATTACACGTTAACTAGACTCTAGTCATAATGATAAGATACTATACACAACAATGGACCTTATTGAATCTGAATAATTAAATCATCAGAAGCTAGGTTAAGTGATCTTTTGTTTAATAATTGCTTTAAAAATTGTTAGGTAACTAATACCTAACATTTTTCCCAAAGGCATTAAGATACTGTGTGACAGAAATTTTTAGAACAATGATTTCCCTTTTAACATCCTGTTAAAAAAAAAAAAAAAAGTGTGTAACTTAAATGCAATTCAGGCAATAAATAGAAATAAATGTACTTTTGTCTTTTGTTTCTCATTTGGTTTTTGTTTTCCTTTTGGTTTTGTGAAAATGTATTTCTGGAATAAATTAATGTATCTCTTTTTCAAGATCTCTGTTAGGTATGTCCTCATTAACCAAGCCATGACCAAAGCACTGGAGTGGTGAGTTTGATTATTTGGAAGAAAGTATGACAATAATAAGTTCAGATGAAGCCAGTGAATATTTTTATCCATGTAAGAGCCACTTGCCTTCTGAATAATCTTTTAAAATGATCTGAGATGTTTCAAAGTTCAGATTTTCTACAGGAAACCATAGCTGAAAGTTGAAAACAAAAATGTAAGCTGGGTGCGGTGGCTCACACCTGTAATCCCAGCACTTTGGGAGGCCAAGGTGGGTGGATCATTTAAGGTCAGGAGTTCGAGACCAGCCTGGCCAATACAGTGAAACCCTGGTTCTACAAAAAATACAAAAATTAGCCAGGTGTTGTGGCACACACCTCTAATCCTAGCTGCTCAGGGGGCTGAGGCAGGAGAATGGCTTGAACCAGGGAGGTGGAGGTTGCAGTGAGCCGAGATCACGCCACTGCACTTCAGCTGGGTGACAGAGTGAGACTCTGTCTCAGAAAAGAAAAGAAAAAAAAAGAGAAAGAAACAAAAATCTAGGATTTTAAGGCAAAAAACTAATAATACTTGTTACGTGGAAAACAATAACTTAATAACTTAATTATAACTTGGTCACTTCTAACCTTAGTATCCAGCTTCAAGCTGTCTTTATAACCTCAAGGAAAAAAACATAAATGAAGTTAAATGTGTTAAATTTCATAATACATAATTTGCAAATTACTTACCAGCTAATTTTTAATTTTGTTATCCACTAACAAGTTGGATTGTAACTTTCATATCAGTGAAAAGATAAAATAGGCGACAGATACATCAAATGCACACATTTGAGAGTTAGGTCAAACTGCATTCACGTACTTGAATGGTCACTTTTATGTTGGAAATAGTAAATTACTGCCTGTTAGCCACACAAAGTAATCATTTATTGTGTGCTGTCTATGGGCCAGTCACTGTTATAAGTAAACCATCCATATTGTGAACCATGTAATGCTCACAATAGGGCTAGATGGTGGGTAGTGTAACTATGAGGAGAAACAAACATATGAAAATAAGGCACTGAATAACTGACGTGAGGCCACACAGGTAAGATCTGGACAACAATATTTGAACTCAGGAGATGAAACTGTTTCATATCACACAAGCAACACTAAAAGAAAAGTGGACTGAAATACAGTGAGTTGGAGAATGAAGAAAGAATCTTTCCCTTCCTTCTACTTATCCTCATTTCTTCAGGTACCCTTGAAGAAATAGGCCTCTGTGTTGTCTCTGTGTAGGCCTCTGTGTTGTCATGGAAGAGAAAGCTGTTGTATTCTCTTCCAACTCAATATAGGAGTTGCTCTGGGTTGCATCTTACGAGCAGTGGTGGTCCCAGCTTACAGCCATAAACCGAAATATATTAAAAATATTTTGATTATTTTTGCTGACTATATCCTTATCAATGGGAGATATATGGTAGACATGAGTTCTAAACTTGAAAGCTCAGTAAAATTCATTTCACTTTCAATCCATTCTGTCCCTGTGTATCACCCTTTACCAATATAAATAGATAATGAATAAATAAATAATGAGTACTCTTCTCAACCTGACTCCAACACTTTCTCTAAGACCTAACTGGCTAGTGCACGTGTTTCCCCTGATTGATTTTATCTTGTTTAGGGCTGTCTTTTGTGATTTTTAAAACGTCACCCTGAGGAAGAATCACCAGGAGGATCACCCGTGTAATTCCACCTCACATAGGCCCTGGACTATTTTTGACGGCACACCTAATGTGTTGATAACACTTCTGCACTTTGCAAAATGCCAACACCCTGTAGGCTTTCCTAGATATCTTCTACATTCTGTCAACACCAGTCTCTTAAGAATGTTTCCTCTTCTCTTTTCATTGCCTTTAGAATGATTTAATATTTTATCGTAGTTTTTGTATTTTTCGATAAATTTGTTGTAAATTATATATTCCTTTTATATTTCAGTGTGTAGACTTTACATCTTAAAATGAATACTTATGTTTTAAAGTTAATCATGTTTCTTACTCTTTTGTGAACAATACTTTAAGTACAATTATTATTTTTTACCAGTAAATATTTGTTTCTATACATCCATATGTACTGCTTTCTTTGCTTTTTACTCCTGCTTGCATCTAAAATCTTCCATCTCATCACATTATTTCTGCACTATCCATCAATTACCTATTTCTTTATTTTTAAAGTTCTTTTAAAAAATGTGTGTATTCCTTATTCATATTTTGTAGCCTTTCAAATGAATTATTTATAAAAGACTGAACATTTTATTTTGGCATTTCCTAAGTTCAGTATCTTTAATTTTTAGGCTCTGATTTTGATATCGATTGTTCCTGCTGACAAGCTTATATGCCTTATTTTTCTGGGTATTTTGTGAGTTTTCTTCCTGTGAGCTCCTCATTTTCCTGCAACTGTATGCATGCACATTTTCTGAGGCCTGGAATAATGTGAGTTTTTCAATAGAGAACTTTCAAATGCTCTCATAAGGTGCCCTAAAGGACTGCACTTTAAAAACAACTTTCAATTAAATAGATGATTTAATTGCTTTTATGTCACTCACACAGTTTGTGTTTACTCTTCTGTAAAGTGCCTGCATAAGTCATTTATCCATTTTTCTACTATATTCCTTATCTCTTTCATATTGAGAGTCTCACAATTTTAGATAAGAATATTATTTTGGATAAATATACCGCAAATATTTTTTCTAAGTTTGTGGTATGTCTTTTAATTTTGTTTGTGGTAGGTTTTCAGAGGTGGCATTTATTTCTTTTAATGTAGTCATATTTATTATTTCTCTACATTTTGTTTAAGAACTACTTCTCTCTTATGTTATACATGTATTAATAGTTTATATTTTTCTAATGTTTTATAGTTTTGCCCTGCACATTTAAGCAGTTTATCCACAAAATATTTTTGTGAAAAGTCAGAATTGTAATTTATTTTTTCCCCATATGTATAACAAATGTAGAAGACACTGCCCATTGAGTAATCCATCCTCTACCCACTTATCTGCAATGACAGATCTAACAAGGATTATATTCCTACATTGCCATCAGTCTGTTCTTAGAGTTCTACTCTCTTCAGTTTGGTCTATTTGTTTATCACTAAGTCAAAATCACACTGTTTTCATCGGTAGCCTTTAAAACAAATCCTTGTATCTTGTTAATAAATCTTTGTATCTTGTTTCCCACCTTGTTATTTTCCTTCATTATTTTGACTATTTTTTGGCTTTGATCTTCTCATGTATATTTTAGATTAAGTTAACTATTTCTGTCAACCATCTACTGTCTTTGCTATTGGCGTTAGATTAGAATGAAGAACCAGAATGATATTATGCTATTCTTCTAGCATTTCCAAATTTCTACATTTAGAAATTTAAAGGCGAGAAAGTAATTATTTTGGGTGCACATGTTTCTTCATTCTTATTTTAAAATATAAAATAAAATCAAACTACGTAATAGATACTCTACATTGTGTCTTTGCCTACTTTTCTATCATATTTTCCTTTCCTATCTCCATGATTTGATTCTTTCATGCCTTGATTATTTCATACATCATTTGATTCATGCATTGAAGCATTCATGGGTACAGTTTACATGGGTCAGGAGTTTCTATTCGTCTACAAGTAGAAACTCTCAGATAACTCTTTTTCCCCTCCATAAAAAAGCTACATTGGATCTTAAATTACTGAAGTGTGTGGCTAAAACATCTAAATTCATTTGATGTTTAGACCCTTCCCAGCAAGGGCTTAAAAATAATACTTTAGATGAGGAATGGAAATGCAATAATCTGTTTAAATTAAGAATCTCCTCTAAGAATTTTAAGGGGACCTACCACTCTCTGAGATGGATCTTGCTCAAAAATGAACCCTAATTTATTACTTCCAGTCCCGGTTTTTCTGTTGCTCAGTTGATAATGAGGGCTAAAAATAGCAACGCAGCAAACACCCAAAACACACAATGTCTAACAATTTGTCCTGCCAAAACTTAGAGAGAAAGTAGTACAAAGATATTCAGCAAATATTCAATCTCTTAGGGAATTAAAGGAAACATTATTTTCAATAACAGCTTATAACTAGGTTGAAAATTAAAAACTTTTAAAAATAGCTTCAGTCCATGTTGGAACTTGGATTTTCCCCCCCTTCTACTTGTGGCATCAACATAGCTCAGCAAATTTTTGTCTGGGAAAAAATTGAACAAGAGTAATTCTATATTTTTTTCTTTCTGCTTTACAAATACAGCATAAACTTAGACTGTTACTTTCAGAAGTCAAATTTACAGATTCAATTTTGTACTACTAATCTTCCTTTTAAAGTTATATTTGTATCTATATTTTCAGCCAATGTTTACTGTGTGCCTCTTCTGCATCAGACATATCTTTAGGTGCAGCATTAGAGAGAAAATACAGACATAATTTCCTACTCTTAAGGGGATGCAGCTTAATAGATGAAGACATTCAACCTCTGGCCCTTATCTATTCAGAATTGGTTTGTGAGTGATGATTTGGGGGAAATCATCTCCTGATATAGAAAAACAAGGAGTAATGAGACACTAAACTCAGCATGCACCTAAATTCATTTTAAATACACTTTAGTGAATAGGACAAGCTAGCCACAACTCTAGGTCCTGAAGACACACTGAGATTCAGTCACGGTCCCAGATTCTACTGGGGGAGATAGCTATCTAAACAGATTATTGTAATGTCATATGATTAAAGGAAGCTCCTCACAACTTAGATTGAGACAAGTAAGATTTCACAGAGTAGGTAGCATTTGAACTAGTAAAATTATACAGCGAGTTCAGTAAAGACAAGATTTTCCATGTGGATGTTTTATGGGAAAAGGGGGAATTACGCTAGATTTTACTTAACGATGACGAGTGAATGTCTAGAGTAAGCATTTTGCTAAAAATAGATTTGTCTTCATTGATAAATACTTCACACAGCACTTGACTCGGCAATATACCAAAACATTCTGTCTCCAATGAAGGAGAAACTCACTTTTAAACCATTTTTCATGTCAAATAACATTTTGTAGCTGTCTACTAGTGGGTATGAACTGTCAACTCTCATTCATGTTTCCTTGCTTCCTGAGGTCTCCCTTTTGTAGATATTGAGATCCTATAACCAGTAAACTTTTCCTAAAAAGTAGGAAGATTATGTGCAAACTGGAGAATGTATGAGTCCCTTTGCTATCACATTGCTATTGATTTTATTTAAATAAATAAAGCTTTCTGCTTCAAAGAAGAAAGCTTTGATCATTTAAAGTCCCCAAGAAGGCTAAAAGTGGCACTGAAGTTGTCTTTCCCTGGAGATAATAAATATAATTGGCTCAGTCATGAAGAGCACCTGTAGCATTAGAGCACTTGCTTAGCTATATGGATCCAGTTGTCCTTGACACCTCACTTTATGAATTAACTGAAAAAGAAAAAAAGAGGTAGAAGAAGGCAAAAGAGTCAGAAGGTAAGGATCAAAAACAGAGGGGTTTAGATGACAATGCCAAAATTACATTTGGGGGAAGGGTAACACTGATTTGGCATAGATTCATTGACAAGACTAAAGAGAATCAATTTATAGCAAGCCTTTTATAATCTCTTTTTCTTGCACAACAGTCAAGAACTACAAGTATCAAACAATCAAGCAAAAACTATCAGTATTTCAAAATGATTAATTTATGCGATATGGAGAATCTGCGATACACCAGAGTGAAGGCAAGTAAAGCAAGCCCTGTATTGCTAATGGATTATAGCTGGGTAGAAATCAAGAGAGATTACTCATTCATTAATTTAACAAATATTTATTACACCCACTGAGTACAAGATTGTCTTTTTATTAATGAGTAAATAGCAGGGATCAAAAACAATAGATTTTCTGCTTGTGAGAGCTTATATTCAAACGAGAAAGAGAAACAATAAACATGTAACCAAGCAATTAAAAAATACATAATATATCTACAGATAGTTACAAATGTTAGCGGGGAAAAAAGGGTAGACTGGGTAGATGTACAGGAGGATACTTAAAATTGAGTGGACAGAAAAGTATCTTTGGGAAGACTTTGACTTTGAGGGATTAAAAGTGGTCATTCATACAAAGTACTAGGGAGAATGTTTCAGGCAGTCAGAGAAGCTAGTTTGCTAAGAGTAAATTAGTCTGGCATGTTTGCAGAACAGAAAGAAGCTACAGTGGCTGAAATTTGGTAAATAAAGGAGAAAGTTTTATGAGAAATTCAGAAAAGTAGCCAGCCATCTGGTTGTATAGACTCTACATTGTAGAGTCTGGAAATATGTGATGAAAAATTTAGATTTTATTCTAATTGCAGAAGCAGACAGCTGATGGTTTTAAAAAAGAACTGAAATACTGTCAATTACATTAATAAAAAATGACTCTAGCTACAAAGTCTGGAAGGGACCATTATATATGCACCAAGAATGGAAGCAGGAGATCAGTGAGGAAGTTGTTTTAGTAATTCAGGCAGAGTAGATGATGGTAGAACTGACCATGATAACAAGCAGTTAGAGTGAACATATATTTAGAAAATTGTGTAGCTACATCTACTTTATCTAGTGCAGATAGGTCGACTTTGATATGAAAGTGAAAGAAAAAAGAGGAACACAGAATAATTCTTCTTTAGTGGGGTGGGAAGGGGGCAGGCTTAAAAATCAGGTAATGATATTATGATGATGGCATTTACAGAAAGCAAGAAGACTTTAGAAGGTGCGTTTTTGAGGAGGAAAATAAGAATTTTGTTCTGACATGTTTAGTCTGAGATGATTGTTGAACATTTAAGAGATATCTAGTAGGCAGTGATCATATATCAATGAAGGTGATATTACTGGGAGATAGCACTTTGAGAGGTCATTTGTGCATTGATGGCATATGAAGACATACATCCTAATGATAAGTTTTTTGCAGTATTAAAAATTAAATAACTAGAGGCTTCTGGTTCTGAAATGAGATGGCATAGATTCACTTTCCCTCCTTCTCTCCTCTAAATACAACTGAAAGCCCTATAAATAATTCAATAGACAACCAAAATGCGACTCTGGGTAAGAAGAAAGTGAACTTATTAGGGATATCAGGACTTAAGTAAAGAACACAGTGAGTTCTCTGAGTTTTTGTTTTTTATTTGTATTGTGGATTGGAGACTGAAGAGGGCTACAATCCAAAACCACTAACAGTTGTAGACAAAATGATCAAACAAATAAGAGAAGCTGGCTAAAGAATGAGAAGCCAAAGCACATCAGAGAGCCAGTGGGGTGTTTCAACCTCTTCTTCACAACCACGCACTGGCAGGATCTCCAATCTACCCATAAAGTCACAGGGGAATCTCCAGTGGAGCAAATAAAGTCCACAGTGGCAGTGAGGTCCCTGGCCACTCCACAGCCAGATCCCCAGCAAGCAGTCTAATTGTACCACAACAGCAGCAACAGCAACAAGAGCAGCAGCAGCAGCAAAATCACAGTGCAACTACTCAACCCCTGTTCCATAACCAGCTATTTGTGGGTAGGGTCATCAGCCCAAAAACGTAGTATCAGAGAAGCTTAGCATCTCCACCTAGTGTTATAATGAGATGCAGGTCCAACACCTCAACCTCTATAATAGCATTGCAATGGGGCTGAAATCTAAATACACTGAGGTTGTAGCTCACATAAGCAAACCAGAATTTATGCCAGAACAAAACTTAAACTAAAGCCAGGCTAAACCTAAACAAGGCAACTGCATGCTAAAATACAACACTGAAAACGGATCAAAAGTATTCTAATATAATGAGCAAATGATATGAGATATACTTACACACTAAGAACCAAGGACCAAGAATCACAAGTTGGATGACAATAGATAATCAACTGATGTCAATACCAAAGTAAATCAGTGGTGAAATTATTTGACACGAATTCTAAAGCAACCATCATAAAATTCTTCAATAAGCAATTATGAAATCTATTGAAAATGATGAAAAAGAGATCTCATTTAAAATTTGATATTATAAAAATAATCAAATAAAAACAGAATTACAAAATATAATAGCCAATTTAAAAAAAAAATCTGGATATTCAGTAGTAGAGAGGAGAGGACAGAGTATAGCATCCGTGAGTTTGAAGACAGAGCAATAAAATTTACTCAAAGAAAAAGTAGAAAACAAAACAAAAACAAAAAAACAGTGCCTTAAGAACCTGA
The DNA here is from genome assembly GCF_002776525.5 of Piliocolobus tephrosceles. Classification (NCBI taxonomy): domain Eukaryota; kingdom Metazoa; phylum Chordata; class Mammalia; order Primates; family Cercopithecidae; genus Piliocolobus; species Piliocolobus tephrosceles. Next base: position 181,846,160 of record NC_045435.1, on the reverse strand, counting down.
CAATAAAAACCAATTCAACATTTGCACTGTTGATTAGTCAGGAGAGAATAGAAGAGAGTGTGAGATGGAAAAATATTTGAAGAAATAATGATATAAAACTTCCAAAACTTGCCGAAAGGCATAAATCTACAAATTTCAAAGATCAGGTTAACTCCAGATAGGAAAACCTAAAGAAATCTAAACCAAGACACATCATAATTACATGCTAATAAACTAAACAAAGAAAAAAATAAAAACAACTAGATAGACAAAATTATAGAAATAGATATTACCGACAGAGTTACATCAATTTGAATAATAGCAGATTTCTCATCTAAAATCATAGAGGCTTGTAGTAAGTGGCACAGATTTTTAAATTCTGAAAGACAAAGAAAGTCAAGGTTGAGCCTATATCCAGCAATACTATCCTTCGAGACATCCTAAGATGGATAAAAATTAGAGAATTTGCCTAGAAAATGTGGTACATATACACCGTGGAATACTATGCAGCCATAAAAAAGGATGAGTTTGTGTCCTTTGTAGGGACATGGATGCAGCTGGAAACCATCAGTCTCAGCAAACTACCGCAAGAACAGAAAACCAACCACCACATGTTCTCACTCATAGGTGGGAATTGAACAATGAGATCACTTGGACTCTGGAAGGGGAACATCACACACCGGGGCCTATTATGGGGAGGGGGGAGTGGGGAGGGATGGCATTGGGAGTTATACCTGATGTATATGATGAGTTGATGGGTGCTGACAAGTTGATGGGTACAGCACACCAACATGGCACAAGTATACATATGTAACAAACCTGCACGTTGTGCACATGTACCCTAGAACTTAAAGTATAATAAAAAAAAAAAAAATAGAGAATTTCTTGCTAGCACAGTGACCATTAAGGAGTGGCTTAAAAAAGCTCTCAAAAAATAAAAATAAATAAAAACAGGAGAAGGGTGGAAGCTTCAGATAGGAAAGAAGAATAATGTAATGAATAGAAATCAAGATAAAGATAATATACTGTCACTTCATGAGTTTCTTAATTTGTATAGGCCTAGCTCATTTTACAGTGCTTTGTTTCATTGCACTTCACCAATACTTCACTTTTTCTTTCTTTTTTTTCTTTTTTTTTTTACAAATTGAAGGTGTGTGGCAACCCTACATCGAGTTTCTATTGGTATCATTTTTCCAACAGTATGTTCTCACTCCTTGTCTCCTCATATTTCAATAATTCTTATAATATTTTGAGCCTTTTCATTATTTTTATGCCTATCATGTTCATCTGTGGTCAGTGATCTTTGATGTTACTATTTTCATTGTTTTGTGGTACCACTAACTATGCCCACATAATATGGTGAACTTAAACAATAAATGGTGTGCATTCTGAAGGCTTCACTACCTATTACCCTATTTCTTTCTCTTCATTCAGGCCTCCTTATTTCCCAAGGCACAACAATATCAATTCATTCATAAATAACCCTACAATTGCCTCTAAATGTTCAAGTGAAAAGTTATATGCCTCTCTCTTTAAATAAAAAGCTAGAAATAATTAAGCTTAGTGAGGAAGGCATAGTGAAAGCCAAGACAGGACAAAAGATAGGCCTCAAAAGCTGAGCAGATAGCCAAGTTGTGAAAGCAAAGTAAAAATTCTTGAAGGAAATTAAAAATGCCACTGCAGTGAACACCCAAATGATAAGAAAGCAAAACAGCCTTATTGCTGATATGGACAAAGTTTTAGTGGCTTGGGTAGAAGACTAAACCAGCCACAATATTCCTTTAAGCCAAAACCTAATCCAGAGCAAGGCCCTAGCTTTCTTCAAGTATATGAAAGCTGACAGGTGAGGATACTGTAGAAGAAAAGTTGTAAGCAAGCAGAGGTTGGATTCTATGGTCTAAGAAAAGAAGCCATCTGTATAATATCAAAGTGCAAGATGAAGCAGCAAGTGCTGATCATGGAACTTCAGCGAGTTATCCAGAAGATCTAGCTAAGATAATTGATGAAGTTGGCTACACTAAATAACAAGAGTTTTAAGGGACCGGTTTCTGTGTCATCTCACTTTGTGCAATGATGGCAACTGCATAGTTTGAATGACTTTAGGCAACTAAAAAAAAAAATAAAAAAAGGAAAGAGGTAGGCAAATAGCTGCAGAAACATGGCTGTGCAAAATTGAAAGAAGATGTAGAATCTAAAGCTTCTCTTCCAGGAGAAAGGGAAAAAAGTTGAGCAGTCTTTCAACATCCCAGCCTTTTAGTGTGTTGCCCAGTGGACTGGATCTTGCCTTACCTTGCCAGGACCACTGTTGAAAATGATGTAGTTTGGATGCCTGGAAGCAGCATGAAACAAAGGAAAAGTGTGGGTGTATTATTGTAGCATGCTCCGCTCTTCAAGATTTGGAGAAGACACACAAATCAGAGTTTCTTTCCAGGAAGGAAATTACAGGAGTAGAGCGTGCCTCCAACATCCCAGGCCATAATAAAGTAGTCAGACATCAGGGGAAGCAAAAGATTATAGGCTCTTGAGAAACAAAATTATAAATCCCTCTGATTAGGAATCTATGTGCACACTACAGAGAAGACATGTCCATAGAAAACGTTTGAGAGATGCTCAGAATCTCTATCCAGACTGACTGGGGAAGATCTTTCTCTGCCAGTCTATAGAGACTGGGAAAGGTGGCTGTTTTATCAAATGCACAGATACTAATGCAAAGCTGAAAAAACAAAGACTCAAAAACCTAACCCAATCAAAAGAATAAAATAAATACCTAGCAACTGATCCTAAACAAATAAAGGTCTATGGATTACCTGAAAATTAATTCAAAATGATGATTTTTAAGAAGCTCAGTGTGTTACAAAAACACAGACAGCAGAACAAAAATCAGGAAAACAAAAGATATACAAAATGAGAGTATCACAGACATAGAAACTATATATAAACACAGACATAGAAACTATATATATATTTGTTTAAAAAACAAACTCCAGAGCTGAATAATACAATAACTAAACTGGAAATTTTACTAGAAATATCCAACATCAGACTTAAAGAAAAAAGAATCAGCAAATTCGAAGACAGTTTATTTGAAATTATCCATGTAGATTATGAAAAAGTAAAAGGAATGTAAAAGAGTGAAGAAAGCCTAGGGGAAATATGGGACGTCATCAAACAAGTGAATAAATGATACAATATGGGAATGCGTTAAGGGAAACACAGAGAGAAATGAGCAAAAACTTATTTAAATACAGAACAGCCCCAAATTTCCCTAAGGGCAGGGAAATTGACCTCCAGATTCATAAAGTCCAACAGATTTTAAATTGGCTAAAACTAAAAAAGGACACACCATAGTACATTGTAATCAAACTCTCAAAAGTCAAAAACAAAGAGATTATTTTAAAAGCAGGAGGAAAGTAGGAAGAGGAAAGCTACTTGTAATATATAGGAGAGTTTCCATAAAACTTTCAGTAGATGTCTTAGCATTCACCTTATAGGCTAAAAGGGAGTGGGATAGTATATTTAAAGTCTTGAAAGAAAAAAAGCTATCAATGAATAATATAATACCTTGCAAAAGGCATACTGTCCTTCACAAATGAAGAAAAGATAAAGACATTTGTGACAAAAGATTAGAGAAATGTCAGCCAGAATGGCTATTAAAATGTCAAAAAACAACAGTTGCTGGTGAGGTCGCAGAGAAAAAGGAATACTTTTACACTATTGGTGGGAGTGTAAATTAGTTCAATCATTGTGAAAGACAGTGTGGCAATTCTGCAAAGACCAAGAGGCAGAAATATCATTCAAACCAGCAATCCAATTACTGGGTATATACCCCAAAATATATAAATCATCCAATTATAAAGATACATGCACATGTATATTCATTGCAGCACTATTCACAATAGCAAAGACATGGCATCAACCTAAATGCCCATCAATGATAGACTGCATGAAGAAAATGTGATACATATACACCATGGAATACTATGCAGCCATAAAATGGGACAAGATCATGTCCTTTGCAGGGATATGAATGCAGTATCCTTAGCAAACTAAAGCACGAACAGAAAACCAAACACCATGCATTCTCGCTTATCAGTGAAAGCTGAATAATGGGAACCCATGGACATGTGGGGGGAAATAACACATGGGGGCTTGTCAGAAGTGGGGCTTGGAGGAAGAAGAGCATCAGGAAGAATAGCTAATGGATGCTGGGCTTAATACCTATGCAATGGGATGATCTGGGCAGCAAACCACCATGGCATATGTTTACCTGTGTAACAAACCTGCACATTCTGTGCAGGTACCCTGAACTGAAAATAAAAGTTGAAGAAAAAAGCTTAGAGAGTTCATCACCACCAGACCTATCTTGTAAGAAATGCTAAAGGAAGCTTTCAGGTTGAAATGAAAGAATGCTGAAGTGCAGCAGGAAAGTATAAACCTCATTTGTAGAAGGAAATATATAGACAAATACAGAATACTGTAATATGATGATGGTGGTAGTTACATCACATTGAATTATAGTATAAAAGTAAAAATAGAAAAATATTTTAAAAATATATGACATGTTAATGAATGCACAATATAAAGAGATGTCAATTGTGACATCAATTACAAAGTATTGGAGTAGGGAAGAAGTGAAAGTGTGGAGTCTTTGTATGTAAATGAAGTTGTTTATATCAGCTTAAAATAGACATTTCTAACTATAAGATGATTTATGTAAACATCATTGTGACCACAAGGAAAATACCACAAGGAAAATACCTGACCTCAGGTGATCCACCCACCTTGGCCTCCCGAAGTGCTGGGATTACAGGCATGAACCACTGTGCCTGACCAAGAAATAGAAATTCTAAACAGACCAAT